>NC_056735.1:208962686-209055186 GCF_019279795.1 Protopterus annectens
ACTTATCAGTCTGTCAGCAGGCAGTTCTATGGCAAGACAAGGTGTCCCTCAAGGGTCCATCCCAGGTCCTTTGCTATTCTCACTATTTACTAACCAGATAGCTTCATCCTCACTCTCTGCATCAATAGTGCAATACACAGATGATACCACTATTATATGTGCCGCCCCCACATGAGCTAAAAAACATAACCCAAACTAACTTTTCCTTAGCAGAAACATGGTTCACTAACATCAAACTTATTCTTAATCCCAAAAAAGCCAAACTCATTCTCTTTAACCCTGGTAGATCTCATCTACTAAACAATGATTTTACCACAAAATCTAAAGATAATATACAAATCACCCCAACAACACACACAAAACTATTAGGTGTAGAAATTGACAATAATCTAAAATTCGACATACACATAGCCCAAACAATCAAGAAAGTTAACAAAAAGCTTGGTCTCCTTTACAGGAACAGACAGTTCATCACTAAACATACCAAAGCCACTATTGCAAGAACTCATCTCTTATCCATCCTCCTTTATGCCTCCCTTATCTTAACTAACCTTCGCCACACCGAACTAAGCAAAATGGAGTCCTGCTACAACAAGATTGCCAAGTTTGCTACTGATGCGTCTCATAGATACCATCACTGTCTAGCTACTGATGCTTCTCATAGATCCCATCACTGTCTAGCTACCGATGCTTCTCATAGATCCCATCACTGTCTAGCTACCGATGCTTCTCATAGATCCCATCACTGTCTAGCTACCGATGCTTCTCATAGATCTATCACTGTCTAGCTACCGATGCTTCTCATAGATCGCATCACTGTCTAGCTACCGATGCATCTCATAGATCCCATCACTGTCTAGCTACCGATGCTTCTTATAGATCCCATCACTGTCTAGCTACCGATGGTTCTCATAGATCCCATCACTGTCTAGCTACCGATGCGTCTCATAGATCTCATCACTGTCTAGCTACCGATGCTTCTCATAGACCCCATCACTGTCTAGCTACCGATGCGTCTCATAGATCCCATCACTGTCTAGCTACCGATGCTTCTCATAGATCCCATCACTGTCTAGCTACAGATGCTTCTCATAGATCCCATCACTGTCTAGCTACCGATGCTTCTCATAGATCCCATCACTGTCTAGCTACCGATGCTTCTCATAGATCCCATCACTGTCTAGTTACCGATGCTTCTCATAGATCCCATCACTGTCTCGCTACCGATGCGTCTCATATATCCCATCACTGTCTAGCTACCGATGCTTCTCATAGATCCCATCACTGTCTAGCTACCGATGCTTCTCATAGATCTATCACTGTCTAGCTACCGATGCGTCTCATAGATCCCATCACTGTCTAGCTATTGATGCTTCTCATAGATCCCATCACTGTCTAGCTATCGATGCTTCTCATAGATCCCATCACTGTCTAGCTACTGATGCTTCTCATAGATCCCATCACTGTCTAGCTACCAATGCTTCTCATAGATCCCATCACTGTCTAGCTACCGATGCTTCTCATAGATCTCATCACTGTCTAGCTACCGATGCTTCTCATAGATCCCATCACTGTCTAGCTACCGATGCTTCTCATAGATCTATCACTGTCTAGCTACCGATGCTTCTCATAGATTGCATCACTGTCTAGCTACTGATGCATCTCATAGATCCCATCACTGTCTAGCTACCGATGCTTCTTATAGATCCCATCACTGTCTAGCTACCGATGGTTCTCATAGATCCCATCACTGTCTAGCTACCGATGCGTCTCATAGATCTCATCACTGTCTAGCTACCGATGCTTCTCATAGATCCCATCACTGTCTAGCTACCGATGCGTCTCATAGATCCCATCACTGTCTAGCTACCGATGCTTCTCATAGATCCCATCACTGTCTAGCTACAGATGCTTCTCATAGATCCCATCACTGTCTAGCTACCGATGCTTCTCATAGATCCCATCACTGTCTAGCTACCGATGCTTCTCATAGATCCCATCACTGTCTAGTTACCGATGCTTCTCATAGATCCCATCACTGTCTCGCTACCGATGCGTCTCATATATCCCATCACTGTCTAGCTACCGATGCTTCTCATAGATCCCATCACTGTCTAGCTACCGATGCTTCTCATAGATCTATCACTGTCTAGCTACCGATGCGTCTCATAGATCCCATCACTGTCTAGCTATTGATGCTTCTCATAGATCCCATCACTGTCTAGCTATCGATGCTTCTCATAGATCCCATCACTGTCTAGCTACTGATGCTTCTCATAGATCCCATCACTGTCTAGCTACCAATGCTTCTCATAGATCCCATCACTGTCTAGCTACCGATGCTTCTCATAGATCTCATCACTGTCTAGCTACCGATGCTTCTCATAGATCCCATCACTGTCTAGCTACCGATGCTTCTCATAGATCTATCACTGTCTAGCTACCGATGCTTCTCATAGATTGCATCACTGTCTAGCTACTGATGCATCTCATAGATCCCATCACTGTCTAGCTACCGATGCTTCTTATAGATCCCATCACTGTCTAGCTACCGATGGTTCTCATAGATCCCATCACTGTCTAGCTACCGATGCGTCTCATAGATCTCATCACTGTCTAGCTACCGATGCTTCTCATAGATCCCATCACTGTCTAGCTACCGATGCGTCTCATAGATCCCATCACTGTCTAGCTACCGATGCTTCTCATAGATCCCATCACTGTCTAGCTACCGATGCTTCTCATAGATCCCATCACTGTCTAGCTACAGATGCTTCTCATAGATTCCATCACTGTCTAGCTACCGATGCTTCTCATAGATCCCATCACTGTCTAGCTACCGATGCTTCTCATAGATCCCATCACTGTCTAGTTACCGATGCTTCTCATAGATCCCATCACTGTCTAGCTACCGATGCGTCTCATATATCCCATCACTGTCTAGCTACCGATGCTTCTCATAGATCCCATCACTGTCTAGCTACTGATGCTTCTCATAGGTCCCATCACTGTCTAGCTACTTATGCTTCTCATAGGTCCCATCACTGTCTAGCTACTGATACTTCTCATAGATCCCATCACTGTCTAGCTACTGAGGCTTCTCATAGATCCCATCACTGTCTAGCTACCGATGCTTCTCATAGATCCCATCACTGTCTAGCTACCGATGCTTCTCATAGATCCCATCACTGTCTAGCTGCCGATGCTTCTCATAGATACCATCACTGTCTAGCTACTGATGCTTCTCATAGATCCCATCAATGTCTAGCTACCGATGCTTCTCATAGGTCCCATCACTGTCTAGCTACTGATGCTTCTCATAGATCCCATCACTGTCTAGCTACCGATGCTTCTCATAGATCCCATCACTGTCTAGCTACCGATGCTTCTCGTAGATCCCATCACTGTCTAGCTATCGATGCGTCTCATAGATCCCATCACTGTCTAGCTACCGATGCTTCTCATAGATCCCATCACTGCCTAGCTACCGATGCGTCTCATAGATCCCATCACTGTCTAACCCTCAAGCAACCTAACTGGCTTGAGTTACCTCAACTAGTCCTACTCAACCAACTCTCAATAGTTCACAAGCTCTACTGCCTTCCTGACAAAACCCCAGCACTTCAGAATCTAATTCACCCCTATACCACCACTAGAACCTTAAGATCTAGTTATCAGAACCACATAAATGTCATCAAACATAAAAATGATGCTGGTAAATCCCTCTTTGCCTGCTCCATTGCCAGAACCTGGAATTCACTCCCAAGCCACTTAACTTCCACTGCCCAATTCAAAAAACTTCTCAAAACCCACTACTTAAATAACTGGCATCGCTCATGTTACTCCCCAGATTAAGCCATACCACTGCGCCATTGCTAGGATTCTTCTAAGGATTAAATGGCTGCTCCCCTCTCCCCAATCTATATTTGTTATTCAATGACAAGTCCTCTATAGCTCTGGTTGACTGTTCAGCCAATGTTATGTTCTCCCCAACAACAACAAAAAAAACCATGTCATTTATTCATATCTGTATGGAAGTGACTTACTATCAGAAATTTAGAAATTTATTAGTCTCTGCTATATATGCCCGATTGTATTCTTAATATGTATGATGTTATGTTTTCTTATATGTTGCCATTTTGTCTCTTATGTACTGTATTGGTATTCAGAGCTTTTCTCCCCATGCCTCTGCTGGAAATGGACCTGTGTGCAGTCGGATTTTCCCGGTAAACAAATGTAAAATAAAAATAAAAAATAAATAAATAAAAGATATCTGCAATTGCTTAGGTATAATCCACAGGAATTTGTCTTACTACAGCAGACTAGCAGAACTGATATTCCCTTCTAAGAAATGCTTACTTCCCGTTGAACTGATGGAGTAATATCCATTTTCTTACATATTACTTCATTTTACATTACTGGTTTTCTATTAACTGAGCCATGTAAAAGTCCTGTTTGCCTAATACACATTGGTTCTACTTAATTCATGATTATGAGTCACAACTGACTCCTGTTGTGACCATGTGAATGACCACCACCATCCAAAAAGTTTACAAGGTGGGGGTGGGTGGGGGTAAGGGGTTAGGAGGTGGCATGGAAGCAGATTGTCAGGTTTTTCTTCCTTACCACACACACATGCATTTACACCCACAGAGAAGTTTTATGGCACCAGTTTATTTACCACGTCTTTGGAATGTAGGATGAAACTGGAGCACTTGGAGAAGATCCTCACAGACACAGGGAGGACATGCAGTCTCCATACAGAAGATAGTCAGGGCAAGAACCAAACCAGAGAACCCCTTGGAGAAAGGCAAGATCAATAATCTAGTAAGTACCTATGAACATATGAGCAATTTCTGTACTCTGAGACTACCAAACGACAGATACAGGCAAATACACGTTTTTGTAAAAACCAAACCAAAAAAAATAAAAGCAAGAGTCCTGAGGGATCTCACCAGTAACATCCCTCAAACCCTTGCTGATATTTTTATGATATGATATGTAGCCAAGGACATTACATGCTGGTAGATCAGAGTGTATGTGCTGTCTTTAAGAAGCATATCAAGGACTGAACGTGCACATATAAATACCGGGCATGTGCTATTTCCAGTGCCATTTTGAGAGTGCAGCCAGAGGATAAGCATGTATGATTAAATGTTACTTAAGTTAAAGTCAGTAAACTTCTATCGTGATTTGTTTGTATATAATAAAGCTGCTTGAACAGAACCCATGAATACTCTTTTATTGTGTCCAAAGTAGGAGAACGACAATGTTTAAGTAATGTTTCAAACAGTTGTGCAAGTCAGAATTCCTATAAGGCAGGTACATGATTATTGTATAAACTGTGATTCTACTTTAGTTAGAAGGTGAGCATGGTTTACCATCAAAATGTTGATTGCACATCGTCGACACTATATACGTGAACTCTGAACTCTGACTTCTGAAAAAGTCAAACACCAATATTCTGAACCACAAAATCTCATCCCCTTTCTGACCACTTGTTTTTTTTTAGGTGTGGATCGGTCAGAAATTTCACCGTTCATTTTTTTTTGGCATTCTGAAAAGTCAGTAGTACGGATTTCGCATAAATTTGTTGACGATGTGCACATTCGACTATGTGCAATCAACATTTTGATGGTAAACTGATGAGTACAGATATGTCAGTGTGCCTCTGAAGAACTATATCTGTCTTATCATGTTGCAGATAGAAGACAAGACAATGTATATGTTGCTATGTTGCGATAATGCATATTAAAGTAGATAGATGATATTTTTATCAACTATTACCAGTATGTATAAAGGCAGTAATGCTTCTTATAAATTAATACCATATGGAATGAGTTTGAGATTTATTTTTACAAATGCATTTATTTATTATATTTTAGTAATTGGCTTGGTCCAGCTGAACATTGATCCTTTGCATTATGAGCCTTTGGAGAAAAACAATAAAGCACCTTTAAGTATGTATTCACAATACAATCTGCATTTTGCATCTATATTGTGTTCCAGGGATTATTCTTCTTGCAATTAACATTTCACCATTATAGAGTGTTCTAGAAAATAAAACATGGAACTATAAACATTCAGTTCTGAAACACCATATATACCACATGGTAAATATTGTAGTATATAGATTTCTGAAATATGATGAACTTCCCTTTCCTAATTAGGTACTTGATTTGTATTTCTTTTTGTATGTCACAGTGTAGTAGGAGCTAAATTTGTTAGCTAATACCACATTCAGTGTATACTTTTGACATAACCAGCTACTTGGCCAGGCTGTTCTTGAAATGGTGATTTCAAAAGTAGCTGTAAATGCCTGCGAGGATGTTATTCCATTTCATTAGGAAAGGCTCATCCAGACTCTGCTACACTTTGCTGTGAAGGAAAGGTTAGTTTGCTTTTATTTTTTGTATTTTTGTATTACTTTATTGCCTTTCTATATTTTGAATACTGTGGTTTGTTTTCTTTACCTTGTGTTTACTTGCATTCTGCTTTAACAGCATATTAAAACTTCAAAAGAGACCACAGCTCTCTCTCTTTTGAGGCAGGCAGAATTTTTTTTCCTGCCCTCCTACCCAGGTACAGTTGTCTTGTTAAATACCACTGTCTTTCTAGTTGCCTGCCTCTTATGTTAATCTGACCATATATCTCATTTCCTCTCTACTTTCACTGGCTTGTGTGACTAATCACAAAATCATCATTTTTGAAATCCCTCCCCTTCAACTATTTAAATTTATTGGCCATCCTACTGTATTCCATAGTACCAGAATACAAAAGTGACCACCCCTTTCAATCCATCTTGCTGTTTTAAAAATAGTAACTCTCCACTAAACCTTAACTTTTTAAACAGGTAAAACTTAAGTTACTTACTTTCACATCTAACTTCTCTAGTGCACACTGCAGTGTGCATTTTTTTTCATCTTACCTTTAAACATCCCTGTGACTAGCACTTTCTCTAATACCTGCTGGAAAGCACTAGGAAGCCTTAAACTGATACAATCACTCAACTCTCCTTGTTAATAAGGAGAAATTAATAGTAGGCACTAAACAGCCTATAATTGCAAAGTACCTTGCTAAGGTAAGGGAAAACAGCTCCTGTACTTTACAAAAAAAAAGCACCAAACCAGGCATGTCCAAGGGTCAGCTTCCGGTGATTTCTCCTGTCCACCTGGTGAATCTAGGCATACTGGGGCAATGCAGTAATTGCCTCATGTACACAGACAACCCTCTCCTCCTACCACCCAACACTACAACCTATGAGAGATGCACTTACATAGCCAAAATGGAAGCAAAGCTCTCTCCACCCAAGATTGTGCTAGACAGTCAAGGAGTGAAGGTTAACACCCACACTACACCTCAAGCAACACATAGCCCTTCTAAACCCACACCACCAACACCCACATATAGCAACACTAAATCCACATATGCAGAGGCCCTTAACTGTAACCTGCCCAAGCAACAAGGACCTCTGAAGCTGAAACGCAAACAAACACCAATCACAACCAAAGTGTCACATAGTTCACAACACCAGTGTGCCACCCAGCAACAGCCCCTAAGGCAAGACAATGTACCTAACACTTAAGTCATAGGTAACTCTATAGTCCGGCACACTGATGTCCCTCTCACCAGGTTGAACAAGGAGAAAATTACTGTCAGCTGCCTGTCGGGTGCCAGGATCCGCCACATAACGCATGCAATCAAGTCACTCCACAACAAGTACAAATATGACTCTGTTGGAGTGAATAACTTGAGATGTACCTCCCTGGACTACAAGAAAAGAGACATGGAAGAGCTCTCGGATCATGTGGCCCAGGCAGGTATGACCCTAGTCCTGAGTAGCATCCTGCCTTCGCCCAGAATGATACCACAATATAAGGACAAAATGATTGACTTCAACAATTGGCTAAGCTTCTGGTGTCATTCAAAGGGGATCCAGTATCTGTCTGCCTGGGATGACATGATTGACAGAGCACAATGCTTTGCCAGAGATGGTCTGCACCTGTCGCCCCTGGGATTCAGGTTACTGGCTAAGGCTCTTGCCACCTCTATAGTGCCTTTTTTAGGCAAAGTTCAAAGGACAAAACCACCACCGTAACAGGTACAAGCATGCAAAATCTGAAGGTAATGCTACTGAATACTAGAAGTCTAAAACTCAAAATGCACTCTCTCGAGGCACTCCTAAAAATGGAGAACATCAATATCTGTGCAGTAACTGAGACCTGGTTCAAGGCTCCAGAGAGCACCCCTGCAATGCCAGGCTACAACTCTTACCACACTTTTCGGCCACCAAACCAGGACCGAAACACTAAAGGTGGAGGAGTGTCAATATTCACCAAGGATATTCACACCACCAGGCTAGTTGCCCAACACAATACGTCTGAAATTCTCCAGGTGCAACTAACACTAGGTAAGACTGCAATCCAAATTGTAGCTTGCTACAGATCCCCCACCATACCCCAAGATTCTCACTACACCTTTCTAAACATACTGGAAAATATTAAGATAGAACCAAACACCCTAATACTGGGTGATTTTAACTACTCTGCCATTAACTGGGAAAACTACTCATGTACCAACACCTTTGCCCAATGGTTCTTGGAATTCATAAATTCCAACGCCCTGGATCAACTAATCCATAGTCCCACCCGGGGCTCCAATATCCTAGACCTGGTCATTACCAACATGGGAAATCGATGCTCCACACCTATGGTCACCCTCTCATTAGTCAGGTTTGACCATAAGCTAATCACCCTTAACATCCACATCCCACCCCCACCCCCCAGTAAGGAAACCTCCATAAAAAATTCTCCAAAGCCAACTTTATGCTACTCAAGTCAGAAGTGACAAACTTCATGACACCCTTGCAGATGGGAACTGAAAGTTCAACTGCTGAATCCTACACTAAGGCACTGTACGAGCACATCCACTCATGCATGAATCGTGCCATCCCAAATAGAACCAAGATGCTCTAATCCAAAAAAAGGAAGCCAATCTGGTGGTTTCCTGCCATAAACAAACTTTACAACAAAGGGAAGAAACTGTTGCAGAAAAGAGGAAAATCCCAGGATGCAAAAAACTCCCTTACCAGCCTCAGTAAGAAATTGAGATCCCTCATAAAATCCTCCAAAGCTAGTTACGAAAATAAAATTGCCAAAGATTCCAAAGACAACCACAAGGCATTCTATAACTACGTCAAGAATCTAAATGGCAATGCTCAGATCTGCTTTGAGCTAAAACAGAATGGCATTAAATATACTGATCCCAAGGATATTGCCAATATCCTGGCAGATCGATTCAGTGCCAACTCCCCCCCTCTCACCCCCTAAATGGCCCATCTCAATACCGGAAGATTGCCAAATTCCAGTAATAACGGCCACACAGGTAAAAAAAGCACTCTCCAAAGCTAAGAATACAGCATCCATGGGACCAGATGACATCCCAGGCTGTGTACTACATGAACTACAATATGAACTGGCACCTCACCTAAGTGTCATGTTTAATCATAGCCTCACCTCAGGTTTCATGCCCACTGAGTGGTGCAGAGCTACAGTTATCCCACTCCACAAGGGGGGATCCATCTTGGATCCCGGAACCTACCGTCCCATCAGTCTGACAAGCCTTATCTGCAAGGCCATGGAGTGTATTATCATGGAACTTATAAACAAAGACATTGGCAAACTTCAAACACTGGACCCCACCCAGTTTGGGTTCATGAAGAGCCGATCTTGTCTCCTGAACCTGATTGACTTCTTCGAATCAGTCTCCAGAGCCATGGACAAGGGTAAGGTGGTCCACACAGCCTATCTAGACCTTGCCAAGGCCTTTGACACCATCCCCCACTCTGGAATCATAGATAAACTTACTAACAGGGCATTAATCTCCACGTCACCCAATGGGTTGCTAACTGGCTTACTGATAGAACCCACACTGTAAAAGTAGCCGACTCCAAATCCAGCTCCAGACAAGTGACAAGTGGAGTGCCGCAGGGTTCAGTCCTGGGACCGCACTTGTTTGGCATCAACTTCTCTGAAGTACAGGCCAACACTAAGGGACTCTGGCTAACAAAGTTCGCAGATGACTGCAAACTGGAAGCCATTATTGAATCCCCAAATGATGTGGATACTTTACAAAAGGGCCTTACAGAAACAGATGCTTGGTGCCAGAGCCATGGGCTCAAGCTCAATGCCAAGAAATGTATAGTTATCCCCTTTGGGAAAAAACATGTATCTGTGAATTAGCATATAGGTGGCAGTACACTAAACACTGAAAGTGTGATAAGAGACTTAGGGACACAGGTGGACAGTGGTCTCACCTTCGATAGCCACATCGCCACAACAGTCAGGAAATCCTTCTATGTGGCACACCTCATCACTAAGGGCTTTTCATCCAGAAAAAAGGATGTCATTGTCCCACTGTACTCATCCCTCATTAGACCCATTATAGAATACAACGCCCCATTTGGTATGTACCTCTCAAGACATCTGCAACAACTGGAAAGGCCTCAGAAATACCTCACTAAAAGAATCACAGGCCTAAAGCAGATGCCCTACGCTGACCGCCTTAAAAAACTCCAGCTATACTCTTGTCGCATATCGTCTACTCAGAGGCGATCTCTGCTTAACATACAAGGCCATGTCAAACCCAGAGCTGTTGGACATGCTACACTTAAAGAAATCCCAATCCCTCAGAGCCACACGCTCCAGGGATCTAAACCTTGTCATCACAATAAATAAAACATGCTGGAGGGATAGGTTCCTGACCCAGAGACTCCCCAGACTTTGGAATAGATTGCCCATACATGTCAAGCAGAGTGCCTCTTTGGCCCTCTTCAAAAGGAACCTTGACGATTGGATGGGAGAAAGGAAATTCACCCCAGGGATCACGTCAGTTGCCTTGCTAAACAGGGGTCCAGGGAAGTAAATAGTGTGGGAAGAAATAGCCAGGGAATTGTTATGGCTAGGCTTGTATAGACCCTAGGGCTGATAGCCTAGTACCAACCTATGAACCTATGAACCTATAATGTTTCAGTCTCCTTCTTCCCTCTGGAACAATGGAGTAAAGGAATGATAGCTGAATTGGATCAGAATGCTATAGCTTCTGAGATGGAGTATCATCTAAGAAGACCCTCCAAGTGTTGTACTGAACTATTTCTGTATGAGCAAGGGATGGATGTGGCAAATACAGCACTTGGTATGTCCCCTCCAGAGTGCATTTAAAGGAATGCAGTGGAGGATTCCTGTGATGATTCTCAACAATATGATTTTCTCTGTTGCATGCAATTGTTAGTTGCCTAACAAGATGTTCATGGAGAGAGGTTACTTGGGTAGTTCTCTAAAGGGAAGGTTGGGTATGATACTGACCATTGGACTTTATTGTCCTTTGTTTCTTTTCTTTCCGAAAGAGTCACTAAATCAGTACACATTTATATCTGCCTATTGACTATATCCTGATCTGTAGAGAATCAATTTTTCTCATTTCTTAGAATGCCAAGTTTCCTACCCATGAGAAGAGCAGAGCAAAGCCCCATTTCTGATGTGACACAGAGTACTGTGAACAAGTCCTGTAATAATTTATTTATTTTTATTTCATTTAACATTTGTTTACTGGGAAAGTCCAACTTGGAACAAAGCCAATTTTCAGTGGTGGCCCAGGGAGAAATGCTCCAGATGCATATCTTTGTAACGTGAGAGGAAACTAGAGCACCTGAAGGAAACCCACACGGATGCAGGGAGGACATGCAGACTCTGCACAGAAAGACACCCCAGCTGACATCTGAACTGGAGAACCTCTTGCTGTGAGATGACAATGCAACTGCTGCACCCCTGTGCCGTCCAAATAAATAAATAAAAAACAGAACATGAGAAATACCTTTGTTCTTAATTACAAGCATTCTTATACAGTGATAAGAAGTGTTCTAAAGTTTGCCAACATAATTTTATAGATAGGCCTTATCTTTTAATGTTAAT
Source organism: Protopterus annectens (assembly GCF_019279795.1). Classification (NCBI taxonomy): domain Eukaryota; kingdom Metazoa; phylum Chordata; order Ceratodontiformes; family Protopteridae; genus Protopterus; species Protopterus annectens. Next base: position 208,974,656 of record NC_056735.1, read on the forward strand.
AGTTCAGATAATGTGGCATCGTTGTCACTTTATGATGATTATTCTAATAAAGAAGCTGTAAAACTTTAATTCTGCAGTGCAATATGTAATTCAAACTACAGAGCATATGCTAGCTGGAAACGGCTGTTAATATTTCTAACAATATAATTTGTCATCTACACATTTTGTCCATGCTGCTATAGTTGCCTCCGAGTTAACAGTTTCTTTTATGTCATTATGAAAAATGCCTCACTAAACTCTGTAAGTTATATCTACAGCTATACCCTGGCTGCCTCAGAAACCATGTGTATAACATTTACAGACTTGTCTGGCATGCTCAATGTGAATCCATACTGCCTACCTCTTTTTCTCTACACAGAGGTCAAACTGGTCTGTAGTTACCAGTCTATGTTCAGAATTTAATGCCATGTGCTTTTCACGATTTCCACGTGTCTGCTTCCGTGTAGTTTAGGCGAACCATCTCATTTTACCTCATTTCCTTAGTTTCTATCTTGGTTCTGTTAGAACTTAGCCCTCATCTTGTTCTATTATTTTACCACCTCTCATTTTAAAAGTTACTTTATGATACTTTCCTTAATGAAATAACGTGGATATTTCCTTCTTTCCAGAATATTCCTGCTACCTGGTAACATTATCTCTTCGTTATTCTCTCTTGCGCGACATTAGTTCTGCTTTGTCACTGTTAGTGTTTTGTTAACTCTCGTTTCCTTTGTTAAACCTCATTATCCCACTTCTTTTCTCTCAGCTTATTAATATGATCACAGAGGGCATTATTCCATCTTCTTATAAGTCCTGTTGTTTTTCCAGAGTTTGAATGTTTGCTGTTCTGGAATCATGGCAGCTCACGGAATTTCAAAACATAAATCACAGTTTGCTGAACTCAACTCACTGAATAGGCAAAATAGTGAGTCAGTCACAAGAAACGACACTCTAGGAATAAAAAATATTTTTGTGAGGAACCAATCCTTCCTGCATCCTCATGCAAAATGGCCATGGCCACTATAGGTTCTCAGATATTACAACTGCAATGTTTCACATATTTTGTGAAAGTGGAAAGCACACTTTATCCAGAATGTTTTATGACCTCACACTAGTAAAAGTTAAGAAGCAAGAGCACATTGGGGATGCTGAAACCCTTGACTACTACACAGTAACTTTAACTGAATGCTGTTACTTCCTGTAAAAGATTCAGTATTTTGTTAAATTGTAGTTTGTTAACTGTGATTCAGCAATTTCAGATTTGGAAACCTTTAATGTTCCACTTCTTTGAATCATAACTACTGCTTCAAATGTGAAGTTATTGGGAACTTTGCTTTCTTTTTTGCTGCCTCAGGGTCTGGAGGCCCAAGCCACAAGATTCTAGATTTTTCTGGGTACATTTTAAAGGTTTTTCCCCAACATTTGATCTGTGGATGCCATGAAAAAAGAAGTTTGATGTTATTTTTTTTAAAGGCAGAAATAAGTTGCATCCAAGGCTTAGTGTTCAGATTTGACAAAAGAACATGTCTCAATAAACTGAGAAGAAAAATGTATATGAAAATGAGGGTTGGGGTTGGCTTAATGGTTAAGATGGTTACCTCACAGACAAAGGTACAGAATTTGATTCTTACCTTGAGAAGCATGGATAGGCTTAAAAAGATCCCCCTGGGATCATTAACTAGTAATCTCCTATGAACCTATGAAATCATATCTGGAAATACTGCCTGCCTTCCTTTTACCCCCCAAAAAATATATCCATTTGGTATGCACCCATATCATTTTACTTTGGATGAAAGAAAAAGAAAAAATAGCTATGATCATTATATTTTAAATTGCTATTGTTATACAATAAGGCAGCATGCCTCTTCACCCCTGTTACTTAAAGACAGCCACCTTCTGTGCCTTTCTGATTTCAGACTGGGACAAAAGTGAATGAGCAAAATGACCACAGTAACATATTTCAGCCTGGTGCTGTCAGATGTTATTTAGACTGTGTGCCTCCTTACTCATACCACCTATATATATATATATATCTGCTTATTAGGAAAATGAAAAATAAAATGAGCATAAAGTATTCCAATTTATCATTCTTAGGTAGGACACTGTCTCTAGGCAATATCTTGTGACCTGTGAAAACCCCTGAAATCTGATTATGTGGAAAGGTAAAGAAATAATGACCACACTGCCCCTAGTCCTCATGCAAGCTATAGTAACTTTCCATACATATGTCTGAGCAGGGTTGGTTTTGGATTAGGTGAAACCTAAAGTAGAGGTTGTAGATGGGGCTCTCTTATTTAGTATCTGTTAAAATCTTATTATTCAGTTGCGGAAGGGGGGAAAAAGGTCCCCATTAACTCAGAAGGTCTAGATGCGCTGCAATGCATTTTTTCTGTCTTATTTTTGAAAGATAATTTCATGTTATTATGGTAGAAATGACAGCACCTGGAAAAAGCCACATAGACACATGAAGAACATGCAGGCTCCACAAAGAAGAAACCACAGTCAAGGACTCAACCAGAGAATGAAGCACTGCTCACTGTATGACTGTTCCAATGATCAGTTGCTTCCATGCACACCCTGCCCAGATCACCAAAGGCAAGATCTAATTTCTACAATGCTGTGGTTCTGCTTTGAGGGAAAGTAAAAGAAATTCTGAACAGTTTATTGCTATTAAATGCATTGCAACCTCTCACATGCATACATACATGCCAATATCCCTGCGAATGAGGTCCATGATAATCCATTCCATGACCTTGCAGATCAGGCTAGTTAGGTTGATGGGTCTATAATTTCCCAGATCAGTGGACGCTCCACCTTTGTGTAAAGGGATGACAGTGGCTGTCCTCCACTTGGCTGGGACAAAGCTGGTACTCAGCCTTTGGTTGAATAGAGTGCCTAAAGGTGCTGCAAGTTCATGCATGAGTTCTTGTAGGATGCAGCCAGGGATGTTATCGGGTCCCATGGAGGCTGTATTTTTTGCCTTTGAGAGGGCAGTGATGACCTGTTTCTTAGAGATAAGGGGTGGGGGCAGGTACTGGGGATGTCCTGATTTAATGATGGGGGGACAGAGGGGAGAAGTTTTTGCCGAATCTGTTAGCTAGTAGATTGGCTATATCTACTACATTTGTGTATATGGTGTCCTTGACCACCAGTTCTGAACAGATCTGGGTGCTTCCTTTGAGATTTTGGACATATGTGAAGAAGGCCTTATGATTGTCTCTAGTAGATGGGGCCAATTTGGACTCAAAGTTAGCTTTAGAGGATTTCACTAGTGCTTATATTTGCTTGTTCAGTGTATGGAGAGATTGCTTCCAATTGGGCACTTGCTCCTTCTTGGTCCTGGACAGTAATTTTTTCCTTTTGTTATATAGTTTATTTATTGCAGATGTCCACCAGACAGGTTTACTCTTCCTTGCAGATGATGATTTTGTCCTGTTGGGTATTCCTGATTCAATGCATCTATATAAATGCTCATATAGTACTTTGCTGTAGATTTGGACATTGGTGCCAGTTCCTACAGTGGGGGAGGGGGCAATGAAGCTGTTTATGCCATCCCTCAGGAGGTTGTAATCAGCTTTGGAGAAGCTTTTTTGTTTGACCCTAGCTAGAGGGGAGTCTGGGGAGATGGTGACTTCGAAAGTGACCACTTCATGGTCCGATCATACTAGGGAGGATGATACTGTAGGGGTGCTGCAGTGGTTACTCATGTTGGTTAATACCAAGCCCAAGATATTATCACCACTTGTGGCAGTATCGACTAGCTGTTCCAAGGCATTTGCATTGATAACATTGTGGAATCTCTGGGCATTTGTGTTCTGGCATGATTACTTTTTCCATTCTATGGTTGGGTAATTAAAGTCACCCAGGATCAGGGTAAAAGGTTGAATCTTGATATATTTGAAGAGGTCCAGATAGGTGGAGTGGGCATCTTGAGTCAAATTTGGAGGCCTGTAGCTAGCTATAATTTGAATAGGCGTCTTGTCAATGGTTAACTGCACCTGGAGTGTCTTCTGTGAGTCATACTGTTTGACCAGCCTGGAGGTGTGTGTGTCTTTAATATATATTGAAACTCCACCTCCTTTGGCTTTGCAGCCCACAGTTTGGGGTCTGAATGTGTGATAGGATAAGTAACCCGGTAAGGCTGGGGTGCTCTTTGCTGCTTTGAACCAGGTTATTGTGACTGCACAAATGTCAGCATCTTCCAGGGTTAAGAATGCTTGCAATGAGTGCAGTTTCATGTTTTGACTCCTAGTGTTAAGCAGCATGACCTTTAATTTGCATTTTGTTTAAATTTTATGTTGGTAGTAATGACCTTATGACTTTTCCTAAAGAAGGCGCTATGGGGAGGCAAGGGCCTTTGCCAGAAGCCTGAAGCCCAAGTGAGACAGATGCAGGCCATCTCTAGCAAAGCATTGTGGTCTGTTGATCATATCTTCTCAGGCTGTGAGGTACTGGATCCCCCTGGAATGACACCAGAAACTAAGCCAATTCTGTTTGTATCGAGGCATCATTCTGGGTGATTGTAGAATACTGCTTAAGCCTAGGGACATACCTGCCTGGGACACATATTCAGCGAGTTCAATCATGTATCTCTTCATATAGTCCAGGGAGGCATGCCTCAAGTCATTCACACCAACATGGACTATGACAGAGTCATAACAATACGTGTGTGATATGGTGGATTCTGGCACCTGGCAAACAACTAACCGTGATTTTTTTCCTTATCCAGCCTGGTGAGAGGCACATCTGTGTGTCTCACAATGGAGTCTCCTATGACTAATATATTGGGTTTATGGTTAGGCCTTAGTGGTTGTGAGACACTGGTGTGTGGACTATGCATAGTATGTGGTATGGAGGGTTGTGGAGTTTGCATGTGTTTTTTGCCTATCAGGTCTTCTTTGTTTGGATTTGTTTTTGATGAGGACCTTCGCATATGTGGGTGTGTGTTGTGTAGTTGTGGGTGGTGTTTGAGGAGTAGTGATTGTGTTGACAACCTTCTCAGTGCCAGATATACTGGTATGTGGGTGAGAGAGCAATGACACTAAATGCTTGATGTATTCGCATCTCTCACAAATTCTGTTCCTAGGTGGTAGTAGTTGAGGGTTGTCCGTGTACATGAGGCAGTTGCTACAGTGTCTCAGGAGGCCCATATCGACCAGGCTGGCAGAAGAAATCATAGGAAACTGTCCATCTATATTTGTCAGAATTTGAAGAAGAGAGGCCAGGGAAAGCTGAGGCGTAGGCCTAAATCCCAAGTGCTTAAACCAAAACTAAGAGGCTTAGAATAACACTTAAAATTTAAACAGGCTAAAACAGCAGTAATAAATGCAACAGAGAAGATGCAATTAAACACTTTAGAGAACAAGTAACAGAAAAAACAAGATGAAGTAATAGAGTTGGAGGAGGAAACACAAATACTATAAAAGCAGCAAGCAGCTGAATAAAGTTTTTTTTAAGTAAAGTGGAAGGGGAGAAAGGAGGAACAGACAATAATTCAAGGTTAAGAAACTAAGGGGGGTTGGCCTTCTCAGATGTTCTCTCTGTATTAGGTAGAATGAGCTAATGACACTAGACTGGGAAGAGTGTCCCAGATCAAATTTACAGTAGGGGCAGGCAACTCCAAAGCCACCAAGTATGAGAACAAGACACCAATAGGGAGAAGGGTGAGAAACTATACTATACATACTAGCTACAATATTTTAGGCAGAAAACACTTCAGAAATTTTTATCACAGCAGAAAAACAGCAGTGAATCACTGAATGAAAGTTTTAAACAGACAAAGGAGCAGAGACTCTAGAGAATGCTTTTAACTGCAAACAAATCAGTTATATAATACACTCCTTGGCAGGAAATCAGAACAAACAAACAGATGCTTAACAAATGGAGAAAGTTTCCAGTTAATACCATTCACACAGTGAAACTACCTAAAAACCTTTACAAACAGTGTGAGGGCCCTGTAAGGCAGACAATTTTAGTACAACCATGTAGATTAATTTATAGCAATAAAATACAGCAAAAAGTATGCAGCAGACAATAAAAAAGTGCTATAAATGGCTAGAATAAGCAATAACTTGTAAAAATAAGCAAAAAACAGGATACTTATTGTTATATATTACAGATCAGAGTTGTGGTCAGTGCCCCTCCTCCGCTCAGCTCAGTGTGTATAGACAGAAATCCTCTCAAAGGTAGGGCTTAAATACCAGAAGGTACAACCTGAAACAACTTAAAAACAAAGCTCAAAAGAACCAATGAGTGCTTACTTCAAGCCCTAGACCAGCCAACCTTTACCACCCAGTAGCCAATCAACAACATTTACTCTCACTAAAGTGAAGAAAGGCTTCTGCTATGACAAGATGGCCTGGAACATGTGTTCAGAAGAAACAAACATTGCAAACAAACAATCAGGCCCCTGAGACAACAAACCTGAACTGGGCTGTGCTAAAGCTACTAGCTACACTATTTTAGGCAGAAAACACTATTCCTGCAACAGAAGATTAATGATTATTTAAGCCGAACTAATGACAACAGGGTCAGTCACTTTCATTCACAGACAGCTTTGGTACTCAACAGTTATAGTCAATTTGTCAGTCCGTTGACTGTGCACACTGTGTATGTCTGATTGAGATGAAAAAAAAAATACAATGGGCACTTGCTTCCACAAATATACATTAGCCCTGTAAAAGGCAGACTAATAGTTTAAACTGAGCGAATGACAGCAGGTGCAGTCACTTTCACTCACTGACCCTATACCCAGCAGTTATAGTCATTTTGTTGACTTTGTACAGCTTGGATATCTGATTATGATAAAACAAATGGCCACTTGTTTCACACAAATACATATTAATACTGCAAAATCCAGAATAATAACTGTTTAAACTGAGCAAAGGAAATTGTGGTCAGTTATTTTCATTCACATATAGCCCCAGTGCCCAACAGTTATAGTCACATTGTTGACTGTGTGCACATTGGGTGGCTGATTGTGATAAAAGAACATAATCTGCCGGATTCACGATGGCTTGCACGGAGTGTACGAGTAGAGTAAGACTCCATGCAGCCATCATGTCTGACGAGCCATCCAGGAACAACTTGTAGGGGCGTGTAAGAGAGCTCCTAAAACGTCTCCTACACGGACAAGGCTGGGATATGCAAATTACCTCACTTGCAGCCAAAAGGCATGCAAATGAGGTAAATTTGCGATCCAGGAAGCACAAACCTGTCCGAGTAGGAGCCCTGTTAGCTGCAGAAATGTACTCAGTTGACAACTGAGTACCGTTCTGCAAATAGCACAATAGAGCCTTGTCAGCTCCAAATAAAGGTTCCATATGGTTGAGGAAGCATGCCAATGGCCAAATATATGGCCATTGGAAATGTTCCCAGATGCAAAATTAAAATAAAAATACTTTTTTTTTTCGGAGATTTCCGATGTTTAAGCGTAGCGTAGCGCCGCGCAAATGGGGTGCGCTAAAAAAAATCATAAAATAAGAAAATAAAAGCCACAAACGTGGAATCTATGAAAACTTTTAAATTACAATGTAAGGGAATAGCAGACTGAAGACAACATGGCCACCGAGTAGGGGTTGCTAAGGGGAGAAGCCCATTCTAAGACATGTAACCAAGCATTAGTAGGTAATCCTATGTAAATGAGTGTTAGGATAGTGAATCACACTTTTACATAGCAAATGAGCACAGTCAGTGGAGTGTAGGAGTAGGATATGGGGAGTAACAGAGTAGGAGATAGGTGACATCACAAGGGGGTATGTATGAAAGTAGTGAAGCTCATAGGAGCAGAGTGGCATGTGTCAGCTGTCAGTTAGACATCATGGAAAGAGGTGTGTCAACAGGTAGGTCAGGGAAAGCCAAGAAATGGAAGGTGTATACTGTGGATAACACCAAAGTTTCTTGCTGAGCGGGTATGCGTGCGTGCGCGCGCCTGTAAACCCGAGTAAGACAGAGTGTGCACGTGAAAGCGTGAGTGCGCGCGTTTAAGACGGAGTAAGCATGTATAAGGCTGTTTCAAGACCTGTAAGCGCGTTTGCGCTGGTGTGCATGCGTTTTAACCCAAATAAGCAAGTTTTAGTCTGTCTAAGCATGTGTGCGCGCGTGTGAGCTGCTGTGAGCGTGTTTAGCTTGTATGCACGTCGCTCCCCCCTGTGGAAACAGAAAGGAAAAAGGAAGCATAACAAATAGTAGGAAGCTACCAGGGAATACTAGTAGAGCTAGCAGGTGAAAACAATCAGAATCAGGCAATTACACAGGCAGAACACTAGCCCAGCCCAGCACTTAAAACTCAGTGCAGTTTGTTTCTCTCAAGAGACACTGCAACACTGGAGTAAGCTACTAGAAGTGAAAACTGAAAAAGCTTCACTCAGACAAAAAATGCTAGGGGCTGCCATTGCTGTTATAAGGCGACATATGCAACATGCCGAGGGTGGTGACAATGCAAATGCTGCTGGACAACCCACAGTGAGGAGATGGAGAAGAGTGTACAGGCCCAGGGTCACCTACCAGGGTTACATGAGCTGGAGATAGTGGAGCACTATAGAGTGGACAGAGACCTCCTGCAGCAAATTGTTGAGCTGTGCAGGCCACGCCTCACACACAGAACCAACAGAGGGGAACCCATCCCAGTGGAAACCAAGGTATGTGTTGGCCTAAGAATACTAGCAACAGGTACCTTCCAGAGACCAACTGGTGATATGATGGGGATATCACAGGCATCAGCATCCAGGGTACTGCACCAGTTCCTAGATGCCATGTCAGCACATGTCGGTGATCATGTATATTTCCCCAATTCCCGTGAGGTATTGGCCAGCAATATGCGTCTCTTCCAGCAAATAGCAGAATACCCTGAGGTAGTGGGTGCAATAGACTGCACGCATATACGCATCAAAGCACCAGCCAGTGAGCAGGGTAGGGCCTACATTAACCGCAAGGGCTTCCCCTCCATCAACTGCCAGGTTGTGTGTGATGCCCAGGGCATAATAATGAATGTGTTTGCTGGCTGTCCTGGAAGCTTCTATGATTCCCATATCTGGCATCTGATGCAGCTGTACCAGACATTTGCCAATGGGGACATCCCACATGGTCACTTAGTGGGGGATGCTGGCTATGCACTGGAGCCGTGGCTGATGACACCTATCAGAAACGCACACACACCTGAACAGGAATGCCATAATGAGGCACATGCACAAACACGAAATGTAATTGAGCATGTGTTTGGGTTGCTCAAGTCACGGTTCCGGTGCCTGGACACATCTGGTGGAGCCTTGCAATACTCACCAACTACATGCACCCAAATTGTCATGGTATGTGCTATGCTACATAATATGATTCTGCAAAAACAGCTGCAGCAGGACCAGCATAGGCCTGGGCCAAACAGTCCCCCACCATTGCCAAGGCCATCGCAGGCAGAGCGTGACTCAGAGGAGGAACAACCTGAGCCTGCCCCAGTAGGCAGAAGGAGGCATGCCCAGTATGCCTTGGCCTTGGCAAAGAGGCAACACATAGCACATACACTGGCTCAGTAGGAACCCTGGAAATGATACCTCTCTCTGACTCCCACATATAGTGAAAGAGATGCCTAAGTTGACACAACCTGCTTTCAAACATGTGCCGGGAGTGTAGTATGTGCATCTGACATAGGCAGCCCTGCAGCACCACCTGAGACATGATGGCCATGTGTTAAGCAATGTAAGGTAGTGCTAAACAGCATTTACCACCATGTGGTATATGCAAACTTGATGACCTTGAGTATTATCCTACCCTCACCAAACATGATGCCACAATATGAAGACAAGATGATCAATTACAACAATTGACTTAACTATTTGTGTCAGTGAAAGGGGATCCAATGCCTGTCAACCTGGGATGACATGCTCGACAAGACATGATGCTTCGCTAGGGATGGCTTTCACCTGTCACCTGTGGCCTTTTGGATATTGCCAAAGGCTCTTGTCACCCCCATAGTGCCTTTTTTTGGTAAGGCTGAAAAGACAAACCCACCTCCATAGGTATCACAAGGGATAAGAAACTAGAAGTAATGCTACTCAATGCCAGAAGTCTAAACTGCAAGATGCATGCACTCCAAACTCTCCTCAGCATGGAGAATGTTGATATCTGTGCAGTAACAGAAACCTGGTTCAAGGCTCCCAAGAGCACCCTAGCACTAACAGGTTACACCTCATACCATGCTTTATAGCTGCAAAACATGGAACAAACTACAAAAGGAGGGTGAGTATTAATATTTGTCAAGGATACCCACACCCCCAGGTTGGTGGCACAGCATGAAGCATCAGAGACTATCCATGTGCAACTAACAGTGGGTAAAACTGCCTTCCAGTTCATAGCCACACTTGGAACCACACTTGGCTGACTGGAGAACACATGAAAATATGAAGGTCTCCCCAAACACCATTATATTGGGCGACTTCAACTACCTAAACATAGACTGGGAGCATTACCCTAGCTGCAACACCCTAGCCCAAAGGTTCCTAGAATTTATAAAATCAAATGCTATGGAACAACTTGGTACCACTCCCACAAGAGGGGAAAACATACTGGACCTGATCATCACCAACATGGGGACTCTATGCCCAAGACCAGAAGTGTATCCTTTACTGGTAAGATCAGACCATAGAGTAATCTCACTGGATATTCACATCCCAACCCCAGCCCATGGCCAGAAAGCAACAGTGAAAAATTTCACTAAAGCAAATGTCACACTCCACAAAACCGAAGTGGAATCCTTCACAGCCCCTGTGCCTGTGGAAAATACGGCCCAGACCTCAGAACCCTTTATAAACGCATTCTATGAACACCTTCAGGAATGCATTGATCATGCAATCCCAAATAAAACCAAGATTCAATCCTCCAAAGGCAGGCATGCTGTCTGGTGGACCCCAGCCATAAAAAAACATACAATACAAGGAGGAAGCTACTATATGATAGAGCAAAATCCCAAAAAGGGAAGGCATCTCTGATCAGTATTATTGAAAAACTACGGCCACACATAAAATCGTCTAAGGCCATCATTGAGATAATAATAATTGTACAGGACACTAAGGATAATCACAAGGCTTTCTTTAGTTATGGTAGGAACCTGGGTGGGAATTCCCAGATATGCTCAGAACTAGTCCAAAAAGACAAACAATACACCAAACCCACAGTCATTGCCAACATCCGAGCTGACAGGCTCAGTGCAAACTCCCCCCCTCCCCACCAAAAGGGCAAATATCTATCCCAGCAGAGTGCTGGCCCCCTGACATCTCAGATGCCCAGGTAACAGCCAGCCTCTCCAAAGCAAAACACACAGCATCAATGGGACCAGACAGTGTCCTGGGCTGTGTCCAACATGAAATCCAAGAAGAATTGAACACAAACATAAAACCACTGTTCAATCTCAGCCTTACCACAGGATATGTACCCAAAGAGCAGTGTACAGCAACAGTGGTCCCTCTCCACAAAGGTGGTGCCTCAATGGATACTGCAAACTATTGGCCCAGAAGCCTGACTAGCTTTGCCTGCAAAGCTATGGAAAGGATCATCATGGACCTCAGAAATAAAGATATTGGGGACTTACAGACACTGGATCCTACCCAGTTTGGCTTTGTTAAGGGCAGATCCTGCCTCTTAAACCTGGTTGAGTCATTTGAAACAGTCAGCAAGGCCATTGACGAGGGGAAGGTGGTCCACACAGCCTACCTGGTCCTCGCAAAAGCCTTCCATACAATACCCCACTTGGTCATTATAGATCACGAGCTTCAATATAAATCCATATGTCACTAGATGGGTTGCAAACTGGCTCAAGGACAGAACCCACATGGTCAGAAATGCTGGAGCCATGTCAGACCCCAAACCAGCTACAAGTGGCATCCCACAAGGCTCAGTCCTGGGACCTCCCTTGTTTGGTATATATTTCTCGGAGGTACAGGCCAACACAGAAGGACTGTAGCTGAACAAGTTTGCAGATGACTGCAAATTGGGCATCATAATCAACCCTCCAGCTGACACAAGCATCCTACAAAAGGGCCTCATAGAAACAGACAACTGGTGCTAGAGCCATGTCCTCAAGCTATGTCATCACTATGGCTAGGCTTACAAATGCCCCAGGGCAGATAACCTAGTACTAAACTATGAAACTATGAAACTATGAAACTAAATGCAAAAAAGTGTATAGTCATCCCCTTTGGCAAAAACTAAGTGCCCACAAATTACCACATAGGTGGTAACCCATTAAGTATGGAAGAAGTGATAAGGGACCTGGAGACCCAAGTTGATAGCAATCTCTAATTTGACAACCACGTGGCCAAAGTGTTTAGAAAAACATTTCATATAGCCCACCTAATCATGAAGGTATTCACATCTAGATCAGGGAAGGTCATTGTGCCTCTTTACTCATCCCTCATCAGGCCCATAATTGAGTACACTGCCCCTTGTGGGATGTACCTTATCAGACACCTGCAGCAGCTGGAAAGACCACAAAAGTACCTCACCAGGAGGATCAAAGGGCTCAAACACATGCCATTTGCTGCCCGGTTAAAGAAACTGCAGCTCCACTCAGTGGCATACCACCTGCCCAGAGGTGATCTGTGCCTGATGTATAAAGCCATGTCCAACCTGGAATCAATGGACATGCGGCACCTTGGAAAATCAGAATCCCATCAAGCTACGCGCTCAAGAGACCTGAACCTCAGGACTGAAATAAATAGGACATGCTGGAGTGACAGATTCATAACCCAGAGGCTCCCTCCACTCTTGAGTAAATTCCCACTCCAGGTTAGCCAGAGTCCCTCACTGACTCTCTTCAAGAGGAATCTAGATGAGTGGATGGGAGATTGTAGGTTTACCCTGGGTATCACTTCTATGTCACTGTTAGACAGAGGCACAGTATACTAACCTTGAAAAATATCATGGCAAACTCCACTTAAAATGTGTGTTGAAAGCCAATCACACTCTGGCTAGGATTATAAATGCCCTAGGGCAGATAGCCTTGTATGGACCTATGAACAGAAGCACACACACCAACTAGTACAACTGTGGTCAATGTGGAGTAATGTTTGGCAACGTCCACCCAAGTTGGTGAATACACAGCAATGCTGGACAAGCCTGGTTTAAGTAGGCCATAGCTGAACAAAATGAAACATGCTCATAGTTGCCCAACTGGCCCTTAACCAGTCTGGTCTGCTCAGTATGAACATTTAAAGCAGTGATGGGACTCAAACCCATGATACTGTACACCATAGTGAAAGTACTGAACCAGTATACCATGACAGTATTGCAGTGCTCAGCCAGTATGAAAGAATGTTGACAAGTCTTTGCAAACTATCCCATGGAAACCCTGCAGGCACAGCACAATCCCTGTTGAGTTATGACACAAAGGAGTCTGGCAGTAAGAACACAACATGACTTCCAACACACAGTATAAATGTCAGTACTGGTCATGTTCACACACAGCCACAAATGTAGTTGACTTCAGATCACAACATATGGAAAGGTCACACTGGGCATGCTCACACACTTGGATAAATGAGACATATGTCAGGCAACAAACCATGGAAAGCTTGAACTGGGCATGCTCACACACTTAGGCCATGTCTGAGTATAGCAGTCGGCCACACATATCTGGCAGTTGTATGTGTTAAGCCAGGAACCTCCCATGATCAAACATGTTATGCAGATACACAAGTTGTTCATAGAAACTGGGAAAGCTACGGCAATGAAGACCTGCAAACAGTATCAGCAATAAATATTGTGCATCCACAACATAAACATAGGTGCAGAGGTCAATACTAGGCTGTCTGCCCTAGGGAATTCATAAGCCTAGGCAGAGTGTATTTGGGGTCCGCCTCCCCAGTAGAGTAGCCTACTGTGCTTCTGTAAAGTAGGTCACAGAATGCACCCTTTAAGGCTAGTTTGCTGTGCCTCTGTCAAGCAGGGACACAGTGGAGATCCCAGGGGTGAATTTGCAATTTCCCATCCATGCGGCTGGATTTTGCTGGAAGAGGGTTGGCGAGGGGCTATGTCTAACTTTAATTGGGATTCAATTCCAGAGTGAGGGGAGCTTCTGGGTAATGAATCCGTCCCTGCAGCATGTCCTATTTAGTTTTGTGCTGAGGTTTAAGTCCCTGGAGTGTGTAGCTCTAAGGGTTTTGGATGTTATGAGGTGGAGCATGTCCATTACTTCTGGGTTTGACATGGCTGTGTACATCAGGCATAGATTACCTCTGAGTAGGCATTAAGCAACTGAGTAGAGCTGGAGATCCTTTAGTTGAGCTGCATAGGACATCTGTGTGTAGCCCATGATCCTCTTGGGGATGTACTGTTGTGGACACTGTAGTTGCTGCAGGTGTTGGGTAAGGTACACCCCAAAAGGGCCATTGTAGTCAAACATGGGCCTGATAAGTGACTAGTAGAGGGCCACAATGACCTCCCATGATCTACATGCAAACCCCCATGTGATGAGGGCTATATAAAGGTCTTTGTAATGACTCTGTCAATGTGATTAGCAAAGGAGAGGTTACGATCTATGTTGGTCTCCAAATCTGTAAATACATCTTCTGTACTTAATGGATTGCCACTTATGTGGTGATTTGTGTGCACCTTGTTTTCCCCAAAGGGGATGACTATGCATGTCTTAGCATTTAGCACGAGGCCATGGCTCTGACAACAAGCATCCATCTCTGTGAGACGCTTATGGAGGAAGCATGTGTCAGCTGCATTGTTGCTTATGGCCCCCAGTTAGCAGTCATCTGTGACATTTGTTAGACATAATCCCCACGTGTTAGTCTGAACCTCAGAGAAGTACATACCGAACAGGACAGGTCCCACAACTGAGCCCAGTGAGACACCAGTTGTAACTGGTCTGGAATTGGACATGGCACCTGCAATTCTGACCATGTGGGTTCCATCCCTGAAGCAGATAGCAACACATCTAGTGATATAGGGGTCGATATTTAAGCTGGTAAGCATATGTATGATGCCTCAGTGGGGTATTGTGTTGCAGGCTTCTGCAAGGTACAGGTAGACTGTGTGAACTACCTTGTCCTCATCCATGGCTTCAGTAACTGTTTCAAAGATATGAACTATGTGTAAGAGGCAATATCTGCCCTTAACAAAGCTGAATTGTGTATGATCCACTGTCTGGAGGCTCACAATGTTTTTGATTATGACTTCCATGATAATATGCTCCATAGCTTTTTCTACCACACTAGTCAGGCTTATGGGGTGATAGTTCCTGTGGTCCATTGTGGCACCACCTTTGTGGAGTGGGAGCACTGTATCTGTATGCCATTCTCAGGGTACATATCCTGTAGTAAGGCTAAGTTGGAACAGTGACTTAATGTGAGTGTTCAGTTCTACTCAAAGCTCATGTAGGACACAGCCTGGGACACCGTCTGGTCCCATACATATGCTGTGTTATTTGCTGTGGAGAGGGCACCTTTCACCTGTGCATCTGTGATGTCAGGGAGGTTACATTCATTTGGGATGGGCATCTGTACCCTTGAGGGGTAAGGGGGGGGCGTTTGTGCAGACTCTGTCTGCCAGGGTGTAGGCTATGTCTGTAGGTTTGGCATATTTTGTGCTGTTATGCAACAATTCAGAGCATATCTGTGTTGTTTCCACACATATTCCTGACATAACTAAAGAAGGCCTTGTGATTATCTGTAGTGTCTGGTCAGTTTCACTGTCAAAACGTGCAAGTGATGATTATATGAGGGATTGAAGTGTCTTGCCAATACTGTTCAGAGATGTCCTCCCTCTGTGGGATATTGCTCTGTTATGTAGTAGCTTCCTCCTTCTGTTGTACAGCTTATATATGGCTGGGTCAACCAGACAGGTCTCCTGTTTTGGAGGAGTCATGGTTTTATTTGGGATAGCATGATCAATGCATACCTGCAGGTGCTCATACAATGCATTTGTAAAGGATTCTGCAGATTGGGCTGTATTATCCTCCAGCATGGGGCCTTTGAAGTATTCCACCCCAGTCTTCACAAGTGCAAAGTCTGCTTTTGAGAAATTCTTTACAGTGATTTCCTTGGCTGGAGTGGGGACGGGATATGGATGTCCAGGGAAAGTTGTTTATGGTCTGATCTTAACAATGAGGGTTCTACCTCTGGTGTGGAACATAGAGTCCCCATGTTGGTGATGATCAGGTCCAATATGTATTCCCACTTGTGGGTGTGGTGACTGGTTGTGCCATAGCACATGGATCCACAAATTGTAGTGGCTGTAGGGTGATGTTGTTGAGGGCCTGAGTAGTATCCCCAGTCAATATTTGTGTACCTGAAGTCAACCACTATAATGGTGTGTGTGAAGACCTTCATATCCTACATTGTTCCCAGGAAAGCCGGGTGCGGTTCCTGGGTATGGGGGGGGGGGTGGTCTGAGCTACACACCAAACCAAAAGGCAGTTTTGCACAATGGTAGTTGTATATGTATGGCCTGTCATGCTTAGTGCAGTGGTACCAACCCAGAGGTGTGTGTATCTGTGATGTATATGGATACACCCCCTACTTGTGTTGTGTGTTACAAGTCCTGTGGTCACGAAGCATGGTATAGAACATAACCTGGCAGTGCCAGTGTGCACATGTGACCCTGAACTAGGCATCTGTTAATGCACAGATATTGTTATCCCCCATACTGAGGGATAGTAAAAGATGTACATTCCTCTTTGGAAAGACTGATGATGTCAGCACCCTATAAATACAGCAGGAGAAGTGAAATCATCCAGTAACATGAATAGCGCACTGCGCTAATGCGTCTTTCTCAAGTATCATAACATAGTTAAGTAGGGGTTTGAATCCTGCAAACACTGTGTGTGTGGGGTGGCAGGGGGGTGTGTATGTATGTAATTCTCTGTGAAAGGAATGGTCTTTTTGAAGACTGGGATAACACACTAAAAGACGTACATTCAGGATGTCAGCACCCTATAAATACAGCAGGAGAAGGGAAGTCATCCAGTAATGCAAATAGCGTGCTGCGCTAATGCGTCTTTCTCAAGTATCATAACATAGTTAGGTAGGGGCTTGAATCCTACAAATGACATGTGTGTGTTTGTCACACAGTTTGTCAATGTGTTGTGTGTTTTGCTTTTATTATTGTATGACATATTATTATAACAGTAATTTCAATGCACACATCAGGTATGTGTGTGCTACATACAGATATGTACCTGTGACCTTTAATAGTTCCTATGTGTGAAGCCTGCCTCATATGATTACAGTTGTTACCTTTGCCAGCATGTGCCGCAGCTTACCAGACCTTAGGCCATACATGTATGTTGGTGATATTGTGAGTATGATAAAGTACAGTAGTACAACAGGTGGCTTTCACAGGTGTACAGATTATGCTCAGAATATCAATCTTGCAGAAGAATAGGCAGGTTAACAGCTACACACACAGTACATATCTCACACACGCATAAACTACCAGTACAGAGAACAGTCAACTACAGATATGGCATGTTACCTGCACACTCCATTTCAACATGCTGGGTGGCTCTGGCCTCCATGATGACACATGTTTGTGGATGTTGTTGTTGGCCTGGAGCCACAACACTTAGGAGGTGCTCCTCCACACTGGTGAGGGGGGGTGGATAGGTACCCCACCACCTGTGGCAAGCTGTTGTCTGTGGATATCAGACGCACGCTGCCGGACATGTCTAATTAAATCACTGCAGTGATGGCGTACCTGCTCATATGTCCAGTTATGCATGCCTATGTCACTTACCCGATGGACAAGATCTTGCCACAGTGCAGCCCTCTCATGCTGGTTCTGGCTGGTCCTGGAAAACAGCACAGAGAAATTCTGCACCAGGCTCTGGTGGATCTCCTGATCCTCTGCTGCTGTATAAGGTGGGTTACGCTGATGCACCATCACCCTGGAAGGTAAAGAAAAATATGTGAGCAAGTCATGAGGCACACTTAATATTCTAATGTACTGATATCACTTAACTGCCATATATAGCATATGTCTGTCTATCAGGGGATACACATGTTCAATACCACATATCAGTGCTCAACCCACAACTGTCTGACAGTGCCTGCCACACTCCATACAACAAACTAGTATACACCAGCACTCGGCACACTGTTTGGGATACAATGCACAACCTCACACTGGGAGTATGTATCAAGCTAATGGATGAAGAATAGTGTCATCCCATGCAATGAATGCAATCCACATTTATAGTTTAAACGGTAATCCACCCTAGTATTTGATGCCATACCCCTACCTGACATATGTGCACAGTTGTTAATATAGCCAGCATACTGCTGTCACAGAGTATACATGCTGCCAGGTACACACACATACCCTGTAACACACATGTGATTGCGGCCATGGTACAGGCATCATTACACACACATTACACATACATACAACACACAAATGTATGACGACACAGATGAGCATTAACTGTGTACCTTATAGTACTGTGTGCCCCTACTTACAGATACCTATGCATGAGGTATGTAATCTGTGCAGACTACAGGAAACACACCAGACAGTGTTACCAGGGAATGTGAACATACACCATACTGTAGTGTTTAGGCCTACAACTTCAGGTAGTACAACAGCTGATATGTGAGCTGGATTCAACAAGAGTACCACTTACTGAGCATACATGTATTGCTTCTGCCTGCGATGGGACACCGCAGACGTACACAGGGAACTACAGCACAACATATGCCAATCTACTATGTTTGCATCCCGATAACTGACACATCTTTCTCTGGCCTCACACCTACGACACAAACTACCATGACAGATACAAACTCACGCTAAGCTATCACACCTTTACAGACCTTGCACACAGTCAGTGTCACACTCATTCAACCTCACATAGCTGGTATTGCACTGAGTACATGTGTGTGTGCATTGTGTCATAGGTAGGTAATATGCTATTGGCCCTGGGCCTAGGGCAGCCTAGCCATATGCTACCCTGCCCTTTGAGACACATGTAATGTGGTTTTACTTGCTCCTGTGAAATGGTTACACAGAGGTGACTCACTGGGCATATTACCTATCTCCATAACATTCATCAGGGGTATGTATGACATCTACTAATAAGGGGCCTTGTTTGTTAATGCTGGGTGGTTTAGTCCAGGGTATGGCATATTTGTGTATAGAAACCTGTACCTCCAGCATGTGCTGTTTAGTGCGGTGACAAGGATTAGGGCCCTAGGTCATGTAGGCCGGACGAATTGTGAGGTGTTGCCATGGTGGTTGGCCGACTGGTATGGGTGTGACATAACTCTGTATGTCCAGCAGTGGTAACCTCTGTGTAGGAAGTATGCAAGGCACTCTAGCTGTGGTTTTGTGAGTCAGACTGCACAGGGAATGTGTTTGAGGGCATTATCAGTCTTTGTTAGGTATGTCTGTGGCCTTTCCACTTGCTGTAGTTCTCATGGGAGGTACATACTGCATAGGACATTGTGAGGTGTAGAGGGGCACACTGACTTACATTTTCCTAGCTGACACACCTTTTGTGATGACACGTACCATGTACAGGGATTACAAAACAAGTGTGCCACTGTGGATATCAAAGGGGAGGTTAATTTACACCTGTGTCCCATGTTCCCTTCTGACACCTCCAGTGGTAGGCAGGCAACCACCTATGTGGTAGTTAGTGGGTAACATGTTTTGGAATGGGGTATAGTACTGCAGTATCAACACTGGTGTTCAGTCCATGCCTTGGTCACCAGGCACCTGATGCAGTACATCTGCCCCCATGTCCCCCCCTCTCACTCTCTCTTTATATATGTGTGTATATATATATATATATATATATATATATATATATATATATATATATATATATATATATATATATACATATATACACACATATAAATATATATATATATATCAATATATATATATATATATATATATATATATATATATATATATATGTAAATATATATACATATCTACATATATGTATATATATATATATATATATATACACACACACACACACACACACACACACACACACACACACACACACACACACACACACACAACGCTCTGTATAACCATATATATATATATATATATATATATATATATATATATATATACATATCTATAGACATTCATATCTATCTGTATATATGTATGTATCTACATATATATCTATATATGTATGTATCTATTATATCTATATGTATATACATATTCTATCTATCTATATATCTCTATCTATCTATCTATCCATACCTCTCTATCTATGTACACACATATATATATATATATATATATATATATATATATATATATATATATATATATAGATTATGTATATATATATATATATATATGGGTTCATGTCACTACATCGACATATTATTATGTCGACAATTACTGCAGCGACACAAAATAATCGACAATTGAAACCGTCGACAACTGGAATCACACACTTTAACTTTACCGACAACACGAAAGCACTTTTAAATGGAATGCTACCTTGGGGCGTGTACTAACATTGGGCAAAATGGGGGTGAGACACCAGTAATGTAGGACAAATCACGCCCCCATCTTGACCCATGTTAGTACTCGGCCCAAGGTAGCATTCCATTTAAAAGTGCTTTCGGGTTGTCGGTAAAGTTAAAGTGTGTGATTCCAGTTGTCGACGGTTTCAATTGTCAATTATTTCGTGTCGCTGCAGTAATTGTCGACATAATAATATGTCGATGTAGTGACATGAACCCATATATATATATATATATATATACACACACACACTTCTAAACATCCATTGCTGTACATATACATGCACATGTAGGCACATAGACTGCCCACCTTTCATGGTGGGAATATCACTTCAGAAACAGTTGTGAGACATACCATTCTGTAATGATATTGCACAGTGTTGTGCAGAATGCATTATGCTGTCCTCAGGCCGTATAGCTGTAGCAGGCCTCACTGGCTCAGTCCCACAGAAGTTCACCACCACATGACATATACCTGCACTGCATGCTGTTTTCAATGCCACACACTACAACCTACATTGATATGTGCACATAGCAACCTTCTACTACATATGTATGTCCAGCCTTCACTAACAGTTGCAGTATGTCCCTTGCCCTATGCACATCTGCATATACATATAGATACAGACTGCTAACACATATGGAGGGTTCACAGTATGTAGATGTTTAGGTTACATAGTTTACATTACCTTTGTCTCTGACAGCTTTTTTCTTTTGGCTTGCTGGCTTCTCTCTCCCCCTCTCTCTCTCTCTCTCTCTCTCTCTCTCCAGTAGACTGCTATCTGCACATGTGTATGCGATGGCCTCTGCACCAATTGGATTTCAGGACACTGATATAAAATGATAAGTTAGGTAGGCATAGGCCTTTCAGTTTTGCAAGGTGGGGACCATGCTGGTTTGCTGTGGACACTGTTGTGTCAGTCAGAAGGTTGGTATATCTCTCATATCTGAGGCTGTGTTGTAGCCACTGAAATGCATGTTGTACTGAAACCTGACTGTTGCTTCTTCCAGTGCACTCTTCTCAGTGTGTATGTTAACTCACACCTACTAATGCTAACACTGTTTACATGGGGGTATGTACTTTCCTGTGGGATTGGTGGATTAACTGGCATACAACAGTAGTTCTTGCAATGTGTTGCTATGGCTTTTCTATTTTCCCTTTACATTCACTCCTTGAATGCCTGATATTTGTCTTTACTGGAACGTGTGGCTATGGCTTTCCTATTTTCCATTTACGTTCACTCCTTGTAATGCATGATATATTTCTTTCAGCACTAACTTCTTATACATTTATTGTGGCTTGGTGGTACTTCGTGCAGTCTGGTGAGCCCAAGGTCTGGGGTTTGACACTTACAAAGGTGTTTTATTTTGCTGCTGAGCAGTACTGGGGCCTTGTCATACAGAGTGAATAAGGCACTTTTAAACAGTTGTAACCGGGAAGCAGGACGTCAGTGGGGACACCAGCTAGGGATGTGCAGGCTGGGTGTAGGGAAGGTCCATAGCTGCACATTTCTTTAACTGCAATAGCTGTACATATGTTTGACATTTGCTGTGACATTTGAAAACTTCCACCCCTGAGAGAGGGGCGAGGACAACAAAGTATATTGTACTAACAATTATGAATATCAGGCACATGCAGTGCTTGTGAACTGCTATACTGCCATTAGTATGTTAGATGGCTACATCCTTTGATATTTCTGTGTTGTACTCCTACATAAGGGCATGGTTGTGGAAGTAATTCTACAGCTATTTGCAGTGTTTAACAGCAGACAGGCTGATACACCTGTGTGTTTCTGACACTTCCAGGCCTCAGATACTCTCAGGTATATATCTGACCAGCCTCAGGGAAAGGTACATATCAGTGGGATACACCCGTGATATATTTCAGATATTCTGCAGTTGTGACTGTGGGGTATTTTGAGCATATGTATTACTACACCATTTCTGACATGCAAGTAGTGTCTACTGTAACTTATTGACAGTTACCATTACATGGGATTCCCCACCTTTCTGCCTACTGTGAGTACATTTCACAGGGAGTCAGTGGGGCACAGGTAACATTTGTTTGCAAATCAGGGACATCCCTGTAAATCAGTCACAGTTGGGAGGTCTGGCCTCTTACCTATTCAAATAGGTTCATAGGTTCATAGGTTCATACTAGGCTATCTGCCCAAGGGCATTTATAAGCCTAGCCCATAGTTATTTGGCTTTCGCCACCCCTTTAGTTTGAATAAAACTATGCCTATTATTTTGCTGTGCCTCTGTCAAGCAGTGACACTGAAGTAATCCCTGGGGTATATCTGCGATCCCCCATCCATTGGTCAAGATTCCTCTTGAACAAGGCCAGCGAGGTGCTCTGCCTCACATGTACCGGGGTTTTGTTCCACAGCATAGGGAGTCTCTGGGTGATGAATCTGTCCCTCCAGCATGTTCTATTAATAACCGTGTCAAGGTTTAAGTCTCCCGCCCTTGTGGTTCTGAGGGATCTAGATTTTTGAGGTGAAGCATATTCATCAAATCAGGGTTTGACATGGCCTTATATGTCAGGCACAGGTCACCTCTGAGCAAGCGGTATGAGACTGAATAGAGCTGGAGTTCTTTCAGTCGGGCAGCATAAGACATATTTTTGAGACCCTTTATCCTTTTGGTGAGGAACTTTTGGGGCCTTTCCAGCTGCTGCAGGTGTCTGGTCAGATACATTCTGAATGGGGCATTGTACTCAGTCATAGGTCTAATGAGTGATGAGTACAGGGGGGCGATGACCTCCCTTGATCTAGATGTGAATCCCTTCATGATCAGGTGGGCAATGTAGAAGGTTTTCCTAACTACTTTAGCAACATGAGTGTCAAACGAAAGGCTACTGTCAACCTGGGTCCACAGATCCCTGATGACTTCTTCTGTGCTCAGTGGATTGCCACCTATATGGTAGCTAGGGGTAACCTTGATTTTCCCGAAGGGTATGACTATGCATTTCTTGGCATTTAACTTTAGGCCATGGCTCTGGCACCAGTTATCCATTTCTGTGAGGCCCTTCTGAAGGATATCTGTGTCAGATGTGTTTTCGACTATGGCGCCCAGTTTGCAGTCATCTGCAAACTTTGTCAGCCATAACCCTCCTGTGTTTGCTTGTACTTCAGAAAAGTAGATGCCGAAGAAGAGTGGACCCAGGACTGAGCCCTGTGGGACACCACTTGTGACAGGCTTTGAGTCTGACATGACTCCAGCAACTCTGACCCTGTGGGTTCTGTCACTTAGCCAGTTTGCAACCCATCTTGTGATGTATGGGTTTACATTCAAGCTGATGAGTTTTTTGATGATACCTGAGTGGGGTATTGTGTCGAAGGCCTTTGCCAGGTCAAGGTAGGCTGTATGGACTGCCTTTCCCTCATCAATGGCCTTGGTGACTGTCTCGAAAAAGTCAACCAAGTTTAAAAGGCATGATCTGCCTTTGACAAAGCCAAACTGGGTTGGATCCAAAGTCTGCAAGTTCCCTATGTCTTTATTTATGAGTTCCATTATGATCCTCTCCATGGCCTTGCAGATAAGGCTTGTCAAGCTAATGGGACGGTAATTTCCAGGGTCGGTGGAGGCACCGCCCTTGTGAAGTGGGACCACAGTCGCCATGCGCCACTCCTTGGGTAATGTATCCTGAGGTGAGGCTAAGATTAAACAGCTGTCCTAACTGCGGGTTTAATTCCTCATTGAGTTCATGGAGCACACAGCCGGGGACACCATCCGGTCCCATGGATGCTGTGTTCTTTGCTTTGGAGAGCAGTTCTCACCTGGGCGTTGGAGATGTTTGGGGGGCTACAATCCTCTGGTATAGATATCTCTCCTTTTGAGGGGGAGAAGTTTGCACTGAACCTGTCAGCCAGTACGTTGGCAATGTGTGTAGGTTCAGTAATCTTCACATCATTTTGAACTAATTCTGAGCATATCTGGGAGTTTCCTCCTAGGTTTCTAACATAGCTAAAGAAGGCCTTATGATTGTCTTTTTGAATCCTTGGCGATTTTTCTCTCAAAATTTGCCTTGGATGATTTTATGAGAGCTCTTAGTTTTTTTACTTATAATGATCAAAGGTGTCTTACCTTTCAAGGATTTTGCTCTATCTTGTAGTAGCTTCCTCCTTTTGTTGTAGAGCTTGTTTATGGCTGGGGTCCACCAGACTGGACGCTTGCCTTTGGTACAAAGAGTCTTAGTTTTGTTTGGGATTGCCTGATCCATGCAGTCCTGTAGGTGCTGGTAGATGGCATTTGTAAGTGATTCAGCGGTTTGAGTAATGTTTACCACTGGCTCAGGGGCCTTAAAGGAGACCACACTAGTTTTTAGAAGTGTGAAGTCGGCTTTTGAGAAGTTTTTCACTGTGGTCTTTTTTGTTTCAGGTGGGGGCGGGATGAGGACCTCCAGCAAGATTAGTTTATGATCTGATCTCACCAGTGAGGGGTATACTTCGGTGTTGAACATTGTGATCCCATGTTCGTGATGATGAGATCAAGTATGCTTTCTCCTCTTGTGGGGATGGTGACTAGTTGTTCCATGGCATTTGAGTTTATGAACTCCAGGAACCTTTGGGCTAGAGTGTTTGGGCTTGAGTAGTGTTCCCAGTCTATATTAGGGTAGTTGAAGTCACCTAGTATGATGGTGTTTGGAGATACATTTATCCCCTCCATTGTTTTCAGGAAGGCCATGTGAGGTTCCTGAGTTTGAGAGGGTGGCCTGTAACATGCTACAAATTGCAGAGCAGTCTTGCCTATGGTTAATTGCACCTGGATGGTCTCCGATGCATCGTGCATTGCCACCAACCTTGAGGTGTGGGTGTCCTTTATGAATATGGACATGCCCCCTCCTTTCTTGGTGTTGTCCGGATTTTGGGGCCAGAACGCATGATATGAGGTGAAACCTGCTAGTGCTGGGGTGCTCTCAGGAGCCTTGAACCAGGTTTCTGTCACAGCACAGACATCGATGTTCTCCATACTGAGAAGGGCCTCGAGTGTGTGCATCTTGAGATTAAGACTTCTGGCATTGAGCAGCATTACCCTTAGTTTTTTTACTTTTTTGTGTTCTAGGGTGGTAGGTTTAGAATTTGAGCCTTGCCTAAAAAAGGCACTATGGGGGTGGCAAGAGCCTTTGCCAATATCCGGAAGCCTGGTGGTGTTTATCCTGCTCTGATACTGTGTGGGGTTTGTAAGGTGCTACTGTAACATTACCTACTAGCATGGCTGTTTCTCTTATCACACTAATGTAATGCAATTCCCCAAGAATTGGCAGTAAAGATACACAGAACAAGCTTTGTGTAATGGCCTTCCTATTTTCCCTTTACATTCACTCCTTGTATTTCATGATATATTTCTTTCAGCACCAAGTTCTTGCATATCTGCTGTGGCTGAGTGGCAATTCATGCAGTCTATTGCTTCCAAGGCCCTGGGTTCGAGACTGACAGGGGTATTTTATTTTGCTGATGTGCAGACTACAGGCCTTGTCATACAGACTGGTTAAGGCACTTTTAAGCAGTTGCAAGCGGGTTTGCGCGAGTTTGCGCGATGCTTATCTACGCTTAGCTAAGCGCACACAAGTGCACACCCGCTGACTACTGCTTAAAAGTGCTTACTCCCGCTAACACCTGCGCTATTTCCTTTTAAAGAAAAGAAAATGGGGAAATAGGAAAGTGGTAAAAAAGGGGGACAAAGAGGGTTGGACAGTAGGAAAACAAGCTCAGGATGTGCAGGAAGGATGTAGGGAAGGCCCATAGCTGCCCAATTCTTTACCAGCAACAGCTGTGCATATGTTAGAAATTTAGTGTAAGATTTGACACCTTCCACCCCTGAGAGAGGGGTGAGGACAACAAAATATGTTGTACAGCCAATTGTAATTATCAGTTTACATGTCCAGCAGACATGTATGTGAAATGGGCAGCTATGTATGGGGCGTAATTTTTTTGTGGGAACAGAGTGCCCTTTTTTATTTTTTTTTCAGGTGAGAGTGGAATGTGAGGTACAGAAAGTAGGTATATTTGGGGAGGTAGGTTGGGGATGTTAACAGACAAGACAAATGATGCATACAGGAGAGGAGTATGACACATGTGGGGGGTAAACACAATTAACGGGGATGGATGTTTGTTTATCGCAAGTCCATGAGCCCACAGATGGCAACAGTGGAACTGAGATCCCCACCCATAGGCAGTTACCACTGTGCCTTCACAGCACAGGCCGGGGCTGTGCTGGGGGCTGGATAGGATGGGCAGGGACACCCATGAGTTGCGCCACTCTCGCCTCAAGCTAGCATAGTGGATCAGTCACAGAACGCTTGATCTCACTACGCACCACAGACCGGACCCTATGGAGGGTGAGTGGAGGCTCTCCTCCGGCCACGCTTGCATAGGGGGGATGAGCCCCATCCCCTGCAGTGCTCCCACCCGAAGGTGCACTCGCCAGCTGAGGTGGGAGAGGTGGGTCCGCTGGAACCCGCCTTCCCTGTTGTCCTATGTTTAGCAGTATTTTATGGTATTTTGGGTTAGTAACAAACAACACCATTCAAAATTAGTTGTAACAGCATGCATCAGTATTCCCATTAACCAAACACACATGAATACCGAACATTGAGCAGCAAGCATAACACATGCATATTTAGAACAACAGTGGACATTCCAACAGCAAACAGAGTTGATTGCTGGCAACAGGCCATCAGGTTTGGATATGTGAACAGGGCACATGCATCAATGTACATACAGATATGTATAAACCAACAGGACAAATGTCCATGGGAATTAATTGTGAATACACATACCCAGTTTGGTGTGGAATGGCATAATTTGTGAAAATAGGGTAGGATCGAGAAATATTACATTAACAACGTAAACTACCTATACATATACTGTACATTCCTAGTAGATGCAGATATATATCACTTACATGTATTAGTACAGTTTCCTGTATGTAACCTTAGGAATGTTGGTGATGGGGATGTTACTGCTACATTAATATACATTCCATTTTTATTCATATATGTTCATATCTGGCTGTGTTCAGGTAAAACATCCTGCTACATTTGATTTATATGGGTCTAGACAACTGTGGATGTTCAGCATTTCATACAACTATACTATCTCCATAATGCACGGGTACAGCAACATATCCAAATTAATGAACACAAAGGTACAGGACGGCACAATGAGTCCTCAGCTGGAACAGGTCTCAGTTTATTAAAAAGAACAATGCTGATAATCCACAACAAAATATAATGAAAGAACAATAATCCGAACAGTAGTCGACAGTTAAGCGCTTTCATCTGGCTATGCAGACTTCCTCAGAACTGCCATAATAAATGCAACTTCCTTTTTATATTCAATTTTGGCGCCAACAACTTTTCAAACTCTTAAAAAGATATCTACCTAATACGTGCTTGATGCAACTATAGTATAAACAATAAGTACTGAACTAACGCTATTCGTGCTGACCATACAAACCAATCATATCACTAATTATTTCACTATTCTATAGTACTTATTGTTTATACTATAGTTGCATCAAGCACGTATTAGGTAGATATCTTTTTAAGAGTTTGAAAAGTTGTTGGCGCCAAAATTGAGTATAAAAAGGAAGTTGCATTTATTATGGCTTCGCCCTCAGGACCAAACCATGCCAACCGTGGGTAAATCCCGCATTACCCACACCCAGGCGTGGGTTATTGCTATATTAACCAATACTAAAAATTAAACTTAGCTCCAGAATAATTTCTGATTACTGGCATTTAATTACAGCATGCAGAAATATACTGTAACAAAAAAGCAACCAGGCTTCAGTTGTACAAGATGCAGTTAAAAAACATTTCAGAAAGATACTCACTTCAGAAAAAAGTCACAACAGCTCTGGATGTCCATTTAAAAAATTTTTTTTGTGGACTTTGGTTTTGCTAGCAATTGCAGACAGCAGGCAAAGACTGCTTGGATATATGTTGGGTAGGAGTTCTTGCTCCTTAAATGGTTGTTTCATTGTGTATTTTCTCTGATGTTATAACAGAAGTTACTTAGTAGATGAATTTCTCACAGAGCAAACAACATTTATTAATTGAACAAAAGAGCAGGAAATATCAGCTAACAATTGTCAACACACTCAAGAAATTTCAGCTAACAACTGCCAAAAAAAGGATAAAATGGGTTATCAGACTTGGAATTAATATATCTCAGTATAGACCTGCACCTCTGCACCATTTTGGATAATCTATTATATAGTAATTCCAAAGATCAAGAAATATTTGGTTTGCAGAATTGTTGTCCATCATTGACCCTACACTGGCTTTACCTTCAGCATCACAGACTGTGTTTCTTCATTGAACACATCACTTTTTGTTATCCAAGTGGCAGCTTCTCAGTCTGCAGAGGTTACTCTCACATATTGATACAGTAAACTGACCGCATGCTTCCATGCACTTGTCCTACAAAATAAACACCACCAAGGGTAAACTGTATTAAGTAGAAATTAAAAAAATGTCTTCTCTTTTTTATAAGTTTTTGGGACTTATATAAATTTTATAAAACAAATCAAACTCTGACTGGAAACATTTTTATGTTGTTAGAACAACTTGCTGCATTAACCAGGAAGACAGAAACATACTATAACTTGATAATGATATGTTTAACTCCAAATTAAAAGTTGTAAAACTACTTTAGACAGTTACAGTTCAAAACCACTGATTTAGAGGCTAGTTGCATTTGCTACAACTAGCACTTTATAAGAAATTGAGGTCCTACATTGTTAAAAAAAATAGAGAGATATCCTTTTAGATACATTATTTGGTACTGCTCTTCTGCATTTTATTTTATATATGTGTATAATATATGCATTCACATTTTATTACGTATCAGGACTGTGATTGAAAAGGTACCCTAATGGCCCAGTTTTCCTACCTTTAAAGAAAAAATAAATTAAACTCTTTGAAGAAATGATTTTTTCTAAACCGATAGTGCAGTACAATATATAAATGACAGGGTAATCATTATTTTATATGTGACTTTTGTAAGATCAAGGATAGGGACATAAACTGCCTGTGGTTACCTTGTAAATTATGTCAGAAAAGCTGAAACAAGAAACAAAGAGAGTATGAAGCTGCAGTGGGCTGAGGTATAAACAAAGGTTAGATGTGTTTAGGTTTCACTCACTTAAGTGTAGAAGGATTAACGAACACTGCTTTCAATAATATAGTACCTTTAAAGCTAAATGTTATATGACTGCTTAGGGGTTACTGGTCAGAAATATGTTGATATTATGTAGTTCTGTGCATGAAAGTATACTGGAACAAATTTCTTTAAGGTTCATAGGTACTTACTACTCTATTAATCCACGAGGATCTTTAAAAGCCTAACCTTGCATTCCCATGGAATTTTTAGCCCTTGTAATAATTTAAATATGAATAACCAATTGCCAGAGAGAACATTTACATATTACCCCTATCCATAAGCAACAAGGTACTAAACCAGGAGTGAATTTGCAGTTTTCCATCCATTCATCCAGATTATGTTTGAATAGAGCAAGGGAAGTACTATGCTTTATGAGGGGAGGAAGACAATTCCAAAGTAGTGGTATTCTCTGTGATACATATCTAACCCTCCAACTTGTTCTATTTATGCTGTAGAACAGAAATCTCTTGAGGGATTGTTTAAGGTATGGAGAAATACGACTAATGAGAGCCATTAAACAAATCTACGAACAGAAAACTGTTCTTTTCTTTTTGAAAGTGTAATGTCAGTATAGATTTGTCTTCCAGGCTCACAGATGCTTTGTTGTATTCAGATATGAATATGGGCCAGAAAAATTATACCAAATGTGATAAACGGCAGGCATGATAAATATTATTCCATGCATGTACTGTGTATGTAACAAATGTCTTCCTTCCCTGTTAATGGCAAACGCATTTGAAACCATTACACATCCAAAAATTCTGAAGACCATTCCTAGTTTTGAGGTAGAATAATGTGCATATATTCCTCTACTGCACCAAAGGCAATACTTAGTTTGGGAAAAATTTCCTAGGTTATGACATTAACTCAGGTTGCCAGTACTGTGTATAAGGTTATTAAGAGTTTTCAACCACAAGTTTGGGGAGAATATTGCTAGATTGACGATTTATAATCTTTTGCTGGGGGAGGGGTAAATTTTCCCAAGTTCAAGTTCTTTTACTCTCTAACTTTAACTCAGAACTGTTAGAACTGGGATGACTAGAAATTTTTTTATAAAAATTAAGACGGCTCTCCTCTGTCGTGCTTAGAAACCTGTAATATTTGAACTGATCACGTGAAGAGGAGTTTTTTTTTTTCAGGAAAAAATGTTTTAATCTCATTCTGAGCTTTAGAATAGTAAACTGTGAGACCGAAGGCAAATAATGTTACAGCTTGTTCTGGCTATGAGATGGTGGAATGTTCTTGTTATGTAATTGTTTCCACAATTTTTGGGGGTAGTTAAACACTTCTCTTCTGTTTTCTTTGTAGAGTTTACTCTTGCTTGCTAAGTCTGCCTTAATACTTTCTAGAGGAACGTATAAGCATAAATCACAGCAAGCATGTAAGGCTTATTATCAACTAAGTCTGCAGGTGATTGTGCCAAGAAGAAGATATGTTTGCATAAATGCTACCAATCTGCAAAGGTGACTGCAACTATTGCCTCTTTTGAAGGTTAACTTTCTTGTTAGAATGACCTTATCCCTAATCAAGGGTGGTTCTCATTTAGTTAAAAGATCATTGTCTGGTAATCAATGATAACATGCCGCTCATCTCAAATAACATAGCCAAAAAGATTGGGGACCCAGAGAGGCTGATATTTCAATGGACCATGAAAGGCAGGTAGTAACCTAAGAGAATCAAATAATGCCCACAGGCTTTGAATCAAGAAAAATAAAGGAAAGTGTTCTAGTCCATTGGATGGGTAGGTGAGCATCTCTCTGTAGTAAGAATACAAAAATAAAGTGAAGTGCTTGGAGGACTAAATAAAAATAAGTAAATAATGGTTAGGGGAGGTAGACACCTCCACTTGCGTTAGCTGGGCACCTCCCTGGCATAACATGGTACACCTATACACTTGGACAGATTGGCATTTCCCAAAAAATATGTTCTAATATTGAGTAAATGGGTCCCTTCAATCCAACCAACAAGTGGAAGCAGAACAAGCGCTGTACTAGTAACTCAAAAAAACAATGTCACTGGAAAAGTCCACAGATAAGTATAAAAAGGCTAGTTCATATTGCAGACAACTTACAATAAATACCAGCTCACTGGTCCAATAAAAACTTAAACCGTAGACTTTAAGTTAAGCACTTTCATCCTGTTAACACCCAGGACTTCATCAGTACTAAGTAAATTTGATAAAATAGGTGGTATTTATAGTACATCACTAATTAAAGAAACATCAATCATTACCAGTCGTAGTTTGGTTTTAAAGGCATATACACCTTGAAATAAAACACTTTACAATACCCTTGCCATATAATCCAATAAAGAGGTAAAAATATAAGTTAGCAAAATAATAATTTAAAACACATCATACAGTTATAATTTAGCTGATCTCACTTTTAAAACAGGTAATACTAAAAGCATTTGTTTTAACCCTGGTTTTCTATTAGCTTCCAAGGACAATTGCCAAAATAGTTCTCTGTATTCTAATTTGTTTTCCCATTGCACCCCCTTCCCCCAGTCCTTTTGTACTTGCTCAAGTACAGAGAACTTAGACATGACTATTTTGACAGATTCTAACATATTTTGCTAATGCATTTGTATTCTTGTTCTTATTAACAAACCGCATATGTTCATTTATAAGTTTCTTCAGGGCTATTTTGGCAATTGTCCTTAGAATCTAATAAAGAACCAGGGTTAAATAAAATGTTTTCATTATTACCTGCTTTAAAATTGAGATCAGCTAAATTATAAGTGTATGATGTGTTTTAAATTATTATTTTAATAACATATTCATTGGATTATATGACAATGGTATAGTAAAGTGTTTTATTTCAAGGTGTATATGCCTTTAAAACAAATATACAATTTGTAATGATGATGTTTCATTAATTAGTGATGTACTATAAATACCTCCTATTTTATCAGATTGACTACTTAATTCTGATTAAGTTCTGGGTGTTAATCATATGAAAGCGCTTAACTTATGGTGTGCAAATAAAGTCTCCATTTTAAGTTTTTATTCGACTAATGATTTGGTATTTATTGTAAGTCGTTTACAATATGAATAAGTCTTTTTATCCTTATCTGTGGAATTCTCCAGTGGTAGACTTCATTGTTTTGAGTTTTTAAACAGGTCCCTTCCCGAAAGTAAAGCAAGAGCAAATGTGAAGGCAGGGGGCAACTCTACAAGCTCTCTTACTATGTCTGAATAAATTAATGATTGTGAAGTAACAATATAGGTGGTGATTCTGAAAAAAATGTCACTGCATTCTATGACTGCATTCATTAATTTGAATAATAGTGAGTCTATTGGTGCACAATGGTTTGTGAATAAACACTGGCCAGACTCCAGCTGGTGTCTGGTGTGTCTGGTGGGAGGGGGTATGCTGTAAAGGTCCTGGCCAGCAGGCTTTTCACTTAAAGTATATATATCCTTATCTTATTCTGTAAATGAGGGAGATTGGAATACTATATTTATATACTGCTTCTTTCTATAAAAAGAGCCAGTGTACCTGGTCAAAGGACTGTTTTGCTATAAATGCAAGCTCTGTATTATGTAATTGATCGTATTTCTATGATGGTGTTAGAATTCATTTGATAGCATCTGAGCCTTGCTGGACTTGTGTAAATCCTACTGAGATCTGTATCAGTGATTTCTGCTTTCTAACTGCTTAGTACTGCTAGCTTCTTTCACCGGGGCCCACACCAAAGTCCGAGCATTATTAATGACATATTACAAAACAAGGTTACTAACAAAATTCAAGATATGACATCAGCACCTGAGCATTATATCCCCAGACTAATGCTTTGAAGTTCTCCTTGGTCAATACATTTACTGCACAGATACATGCCTAAACAGTCTGCATCTTCAAAGGATTCAGCATTTTCACAAATATCAAACTGTCCGAATATAAAAGTAATTTATTATGTTCTTCTTCATCATCTGTTCTAGTAAAGTATCATGAAACTAATGGTGCCACGAACATGCACACCTCTCCCAGTGAATGTCATTGCCACTTTAAATATTTAAAGCACATATAATGGTTGCCTGAAGCTTAAAATCATAAACTTTACTCAGACAATTAAAACATAACTCGAACCTTGACCACTTGCCTTTAATTTTATAATGCCTTAATTAGGAAGAAACATTTCTCTTTCTCCCTGTCTCTCTCTCTTTTTTATTCTATGTATCCTGTTTCTTTCTGTTTTACTCCCTTTCTGTCTGTCTCACTCTTTGCCTTTCTTTGCTTTTTATATTTGCTAACAAGTAAGATAAATGTTAATCTTCCTGTCAAACCTTTTTAAAATTTATGAGCTAGCATTGCCTAGTAGTCACATGGCAACCAAAAACAACTGTCAGCTTAAACATTTGTGCTACATTTGTACCACTCTCTCACACATACTGACACACACACACACGCACACACACACACACACACACACACACACACACACACACACACACACACACACACACACACACACACACACACACACACACACACACACACATGCTCATGCTCTACAAACAACTTCCTTTCTCTTAATTACATTCCTCTTAATTTAGTTTAATGAAGGTTTATGTGTGATGCTGCATAAGAACTTGCACTTCTTTTTAGCTGTGCTTTTCTGTAGCTGATACTTGATGTATAATTTATTATTTAATAGCAATAGTTTCACATTAAAAATCTGTTTCTAGCCTATCATGTAGTATTGTAATATAGAAATATAAGACAAACTGGCATATAAAATCTTGAAAGAAAATTATTTCCCTTTCCTATTTGTGAGAAGCTCCTTTTCAGAAAACTTCTTAGTTAAAAAAAATGTGTGGAGAACAATGCAATACAGCGGCTTAAAAAATTCTGTCATAAATTGACAAGAAACTGTTTATAGGTAATTAGAAGAGATTGATTTCCAAGTAACTGCAGTTATTCTTCCTGATTTATACTAATCTGTATTCTCTCCTCTAATCAACACATTTTTGTTGTTGTGTCTTTCGGCTTATCCCGGTTGGGGGTCGCCACAGCGGAACTCCGGTCCGCTAATGTTTGGTAGTGGATTTTTACGTGCCGAGTTACCAGATCTGACACACAACCTTCAAAGAAGGCACATCCACTCACGTATGACTCCACACAGAAGACGCTCTAGCTGAGAATCGAACGGGACATCTTGCTGTGAGGCGACAACGCTACCGCAGCACCTCTAATCAACACTAATTAGGGAAAAAAGTCAATGTACCAACAGTTTAGAAAAAATAGAGGCACTAGTCTCCGCACATGAGGTCTATTCTGAGAAGTGTTGGGAGGAGAGGGTGGATCAAGAGGACTAGAATGCATTTTATCTAAATTCTATTAATTTTAAGAAAAGAAGAAATAAAACCAGGTAAATGACAGCACAGGGCTAGAATACAGTTTTTAACATTCTCTGATATTTAGACTGTTTAATTTTACCTGAACATCTAATGAACGGACTGAGCAAACTCCTTTGTTTAAACCAGCAAAGTTTTAACTAAATTTGTTTTTTTTTTGTATCTATGTGCCTGAAATACTGGTTTTAGGAGTGGAGTGGTAAACTCTGCTTGAATTTTGCATTTTTGCAGTAGGTAGAAGTGAGTTCAGGCAGTTAATACCATGGTTAGAAAAATACTAAAAATGCGGACAGTGGTTAAAGCAACTGCAATACTTTAGACTATAGTGAGTGAACCCATGAATTCTTACCATCTATAGGGTAACACATCCTGCACCTAATTTTCATTCATTGCGATAAAAATGTAATCCTTTTAAAATTGTGTGTGTGTGTTTGTGTGTGTGTATGTGTGTGCGTGTGTACATGCGTTGGAGGAGAGGGTTAGGAAGAAGTCCAACAGAGGAAGAGACTGGCAGATGGTGGACAACTGATGTTGCTGTTACTAAAATTTGGATAAAAGGCCTGTCTTACTCATTGTGCAAGTATAGCTTTTGCATGGGACAGAGTAGATTTTAATATTTGAGTTATTTGTGGCATTGCTGTTCACTGGTTTTCAGGGGAAGAGATAGGTGTCTGAATGATACTTGATGTTGGATGTCACTTCATGATATGGGAAAAGTATGGATGTCTGTCTAGCTGTGGAAAAGCTATAAGGTATGGCTGAAGTGGCATTGCTTATCACTGTCCAGAAGAGAGTTCATCTGCATATGTGGACAGTGTGAATCCCTCAATACTGATGATTGTCAGAGGACAATCCTTGATGACTTTGTGTAGCTGGTCAGCACTGATCACTTCTGTACAGCTTTATATCAGGGACAAGAGAAAATATGCAGAGAGGCAAAGAGAATCCCATGTGTTACTCTGTGTGGCGTCTGTGCCTGGGATTAAGGGTAAAAATGAGGGCAACAGAAGAATCACTTGACTGAATAGGACTTACTAGCACCAACTACCTTGGACAAATGGCTTCTAGTGTCATCAGAAGCCCTTTATAATCATCACCTTCATAATGAAGCAAGTCTTTCTCTGTCCTTGTAAGATATGTGAGGGTACAATGGCCTTATATCTGCCTGTATCACCAGTGATCAACTTTCATGTCCCACCCTAAGTGCAGAAATGTCCAGAGGAGAGAAAGAGTGCAGGAGGTATGTACAAGGGTATGGAGAGATCGAGGAAGATACAATGATGAGTATCTTTTTCTAGCAGAATAGAATGGACTATTAGCTGTGTATCAGCTTTCCTTTATGCCTGTTGGGGGTTGTCATGATTGACATGTCAGTTCCAACATATTGATGGCACACTATCCATAGGGATCATGTGCTCAAGTGTATAGCTGCTTCCTATACAGAAAGCCCTCCATTAGTGGTGCAACTCAAACGTAGGATGAGATTAGCAGGTATATAAAAAAGTGAAGCAGAATGATGGCTTATTGGGTTCCAACACCAATTCTTTATTTTCTTCATTTCTAGATGGAAAATAGTGAAAAAAGTATGTAATATGTTGGTTGTATGACATTGAGTCATAATAGGTTAATAGGTTCATAGGTAGGTACTAGGCTATTCGCCTTAGGGCCTATATAAGCATAGCCAAATGGTACCCTGGCTTTTGCCACCCAAGAAAATTATTTTCCTGTGCCCCTGTCAAGCAGAGCCACAGAAGTGATCCCCAGGGTGAATTTCCTATTCCCTATCCAATCATCAAGATTTTTCTTGAAGAGTGCTAATGAGGAGCTTTGTTTGCTATAGATAGGTAGTTTGTTCCAGAGTATGGGAAGTCTCTGGGACAGGAATCTATCCCTCCAGCATGTTCTGTTTATTGTGGTGACAAGGTTTAGGTCCCTAGAGCGTGTAGCTTGGAGGGATTGAGATTTCTTTAAGTGGAGCATGTCCAACAACTCTGGGTTTGACATAGCTTTGTATGTTAGCAGAGATCGCCTCTGAGTAGGTGATATGCGACAGAGTAAAGCTGGAGTTTTTTGAGATGGTCTGCGTAGGGCATCTGTTTTAGGCCAGTAATCCTCTTTGTGAGGTATTTCTGCGGCCTTTCCAGTTGTTGTAAATGTCTTGTGAGGTACATACCAAAAGGGGCGTTGTACTCTATAATGGGTCTAATAAGTGATGAGTAGAAGGGAACAATGACCTCTTTTTTTCTGGATGAGAAACCATTTGTGATGAGGTGTGCCATGCAGAAGAATTTCCTAACTACGGTGGCGATATGATTATCAAAGGAGAGACTACTGTCCACCTGTGTCCCAAGGTCTCTTATCACACTTTCAGTGTTATGTAGACTATTGCCTGTGTGGTAGTTCATGGGTACAGGGTTTTTACCAAAAGGGATGACAATGCACTTTTTTTAGGTTTAGGAGACATGATCTGTCTTTTACAAATCCGAACTGGGTAGGGTCCAGAGTTTGGAGATTACTAATGTCATTGTTTATCAGTTCCATGATGATATGTTCCATAGCCTTGCAGACCAGGCTTGTCAGGCTGATGGGGCGGTAGTTCTCAGGGTCTGTGGTGGCTTCCCCTTTGTGGAGTAGGATAACCGTTGCTGTGTGCCATTCAGTGGGCACAAAGCATGAGGTGAGGCTATGACTGAACATGGTACTTAGGTGGGGTGCCAGTTCGTTCTGTAGTTCATGTAGAACGCAGCCTGGGATGTTGTCAGGTCCCAGAGATGCTGTGTTTTTGGCTTTGGAGAGTGTGTTTTTTACCTGTGCAGCCGTGGTTACAGAAACTTTGCATTCTTCCATTATAGAGATGGGCCATTTAGGGGATGAGAGAG
The DNA here is from genome assembly GCF_019279795.1 of Protopterus annectens. NCBI lineage: Eukaryota > Metazoa > Chordata > Ceratodontiformes > Protopteridae > Protopterus > Protopterus annectens. The sequence goes on from NC_056735.1 coordinate 209,012,538, forward strand.
GGGTAAAGTTAGCACTGAACCTATCTGCCAGGATGTTGGCAGTATTAGTTGGCTCTGTATATTTAGTGCCATTGTGCTGTAACTCAGAGCAGATCTGAGTGTTGCCATTGAGATTCTTGACATAGCTATAGAATGCTTTGTGGTTGTCTTTAGAATCAGTGGCAATTTTGTTTTCGTAACTAGCTTTGGAAGATTTTATGAGGAATCTCAGCTTCTTACTGAGGCTAACCACGGAGTTCCTCCAATCATGGGATTTTATTCTTTTTTGCAACAGTTTCTTTCTTCTGTTGTAAAGTTTGTTTATGGCAGGGGACTACCAGATTGGTTTCCTTTTTTTGGAGGATAGCATCTTGGTTCTGTTAGGGATTGCACGATCCATGCACTTGTGTAAGTGCTGATAAAGTGCATTTGTTTAGGATTCAGCAGTCATACCTCTATTGTCCGTCAGCATGGGTGTCGTGAAGTTTGCCACTTCTGTCTTAAGTAGTGTGAAGTTGGCTTTGGAGAATTCTTTTACGGTGGTTTCCCTAATGGGGGATGGGGGTGGGATGTGGATGTCTAGGGTGATTAGCTTGTGGTCGGATCTGACCAACGAGGAACTGACCTCTGGTGTGGAACACTGGTTGCCCATGTTGGTAATGACCAGGTAGGTCTAGGATATTGCTGCCCCTGGTGGAGGTGTGGATAAGTTGATCCAAGGTGTTGGAATTTATGAATTCTAGAAAACGTTGAGCACAATAGTTGGTACATGAGTAGTTTTCTCAGTTAATGGTGGGATAGTTGAAATCGCCCATTATTATGGTGTTAGGTTGTACCCTAATATTTTCCAGTGTATCAAGAAATGAGGAGTGGGAATCTTGGGGCATGGTGGGGGATCTGTAGCAAGCTACAATTTGGATTGTGGTCTTGCCCAGAGTTAGTTGCACTTGATAATCTTGGATGCATTATGCTGAGCAACTAGCCTGGAGGTGTTGATATCCTTAATGAATATTGACACACCTCCGCCTTTAGTGTTTCGGTCCAGGTTAGGTGGCTGAAAGGTGTGGTGCAGGTGTGCTCACTGGAGCCTTGAACCAGGTCTCTGTCACTGCACAGATATTGATGTTCTCCATTTTAAGGAGTGCCTCAAGTGAGTGCATTTTGAGGTTTAGACGTCTAGCATTAAGTAGCATTACCCTCAGATTTTGCTTCCTTGTACCTGTTACGGTGGTGAATTTGTCATTTGAACCTTGCCTAAAAAAGGCACTATAGAGGTGGCAAGAGCCTTAGCCAGTATCTGGAAGCCCAAGGGCGACAGGTGCAGGCCATCTCTGGCAAAGCATCGTGGTTTGTTGATCATGTCATCCCAGGCAGACAGATACTGGATCCCCTTAGAATGACACCAGAAGCTTAGCGAATTCTTGAAGACAATAATTTTTTCCTTGTACTGTGGTATCATTCTGGGTAATGGCAGGATGCTACTCAGGGCTAGGGTCATACCTGCCTGGGCTACAAGATCGGACAGCTCCTCCATGTCTCTTTTCATATAGTCCAGGGAGGTACGTCTCAGGTCATGTACTTTTGTGGTGCATGTTGGTAGAATGCCACAAAATGTTTTGCTTGTAACAATGCTGCAGAACTAGGTTTTCTTAATTCAGAGTGACAGTCACTACTTGGTCTACTTTTATATAAATCCATCTTACTAATTCTCCAATCATACAATACTGCCTCAGTTACCTGGGCAGGAAGATGGGAGGTATGAACTGCTGGACATTTCTAAAGTTCAGCAACAAAGACAAGCATATGGTTTGAGAAGCTATTTGGTTAGTTTTTTCAGAGAAAACATACTAGAATGGTGAGAAGTCTTCAGTAAAACATCTTCAGTAGTACGGGTACAATCGATAACAAAGATTAAGTCTTAATTGTACTCTTGCATCAAAACTTGTGATATCAGGTATCATTTAATATGGTTTGTATAAATTACTTTGTCACACAGATCACAGCAGATTGTCTAAGATAGCTCTGTAGGTAGGTACAGAAGAAAAGCTTCCATATATGCTGTTGACAATGTCAGTCAGTCTAGCAGTCTGGGATGTTACATATTCACAAGCAAAAACGAACCAGCAGAAACGTTCTCCACTTTATTAAAATGAGCATCCACTTTGAAAAACAAACAAAGCTTTCAGGTTACCCCTTCTTCAGTGCTATAATAACATCTTAAAACACACCCATTTTAAATTAAAAAAAAACAACACATATCATATGACACAGCCAACCAATAAAAATACCAATCAATTACAATTAAAATTAGCGCAGCATCAAATGCTTTTTAAATAAAACTGGTTTCAAACTAACTCCATTATTTAACCCAGGGGGTGCATCAGCTTTTAATCTCAAAATCCAAGAGTATTTTATATTCTCTAGTGCATTATTCATGTCAACGCCCTAATATTTTTATGCACTACTTTAATGACTCTAAACCTAAATAAGTGGTTTGGGACACTATCTGCAACATGCTTTTCAAGTGCATTAGTTATAATACCCCTTCTAATCTCTGACTTATGCTCTATAATACGTTTCTTCAATTTATGATTACGTTTATCCACATAGAAGGAAGTACATTGTGTGCATGTAGCTAAATAGACAATTTGTACAGTATTACACGTAGCATAACAGTTAAACTTGCATATAACATTTGTTGTAGGATGTATAAAACATATCTCAGTAAGAACATCTTTACAAAAACTACAATTATAACATGGATATGTTCCTTGTTTTGAACCAACACTATTCTTTACTGACTTCATATCTTTATAACATAACCTTCTTTTTATATTTTTCTCATTCCTATATGCAAAACTAGGTTGTTCATCTAAGATTTGTTTAAGCTCGGATATAGTCATCAAAATATTCAATTTTTTCGTATTGTCTTGTTACATATCTTAATTTGTGAAGTAGAGAAGATAATACAAAAAAATGGACCACACAGTCTGTCAGACAACCAGTTAGCTTTCCATTTTATAACATAAGTATTTATATTCAGATTTACAAGCCTATCAATAATGTCTGCATGTGGCATTGTGTCAAAGGCCTTGTACTGTGAAACCACTGTTTCTGCGCATTTTTTCAAAGAAATTAATGAGGTTAAAGAAGCAAGAACTTAATTTGATAAAGATGAGTTGATGAGGGTCCAGGATTAAGAGACTTTCAGCATCCCATACAATAGGGTCAGAGATAATTCCTGAAATTCATTAATAGTACGCTCATATCACTCTGAAACTACCACGATCAGCTAGATCTGCGATATGAACAGCATTGCTAATGAAACATGCAAGACTCCAGGGTACTCAATATGTCGAGTAGCAGCTGGTCAAGCCCAGAGCACATGCTCACGGCCATGTTGGGGTGAAGCAGGGCTTGGTTACACACTGTTAACACATTATAAACAAATTTAAACTAAGTAAATGGATACTTGAGAACAGTAAAACACTAGATAGGGCAAATAACAGTCACTGCTTAGAACTGAATCAGGGACAAACCAAATCAGAACAAGAGACAGCTCCAGAAATAATCACTGATAATCAGGGACAGTTTTTAAAATGTTAGTTTTATTAACTTGACAGAATAAGAGAGTGTGAATCAGTGTACATTTTCAGATGTGTAAGAAGTGTACACCTGTAATTAGTGTAATTATTTACTTTAGTAAAATTCACGTTTCTCCAAAGGTAACCCATTTTTGCAAGAGAATAAAAAGGACAGAGGAAAAATTGGAGTCAAACTCAGCAATGTCCCTGAAAATCAGGGCAAGAGAGATATGATACCAGCAGCACATTACATTCAGTGCAGGTAGTGGGCACGTACAAGATTTAGTAGCATTGTTAGGTATATAGGGACATAAAACACAGGCAGTAAATGTTTCAAATGAGTCAGTTGTGATGTATCAACAGATTTAACACAGGTCTTCAAATTCCCATGAAGTAACAATGCAGAGGTAATGAGGAACTGCATACATAAAACATTGGACAAATTAAGGAAAAAAGGAGCACCACTAGTCATAATTTCCAGATGAGTATTGATACTGGAAATGATGCTAACAGTTGTAGCTATAATATGCATGTTGGAAATGATAGGAATTAGGATAGTTAATAAATCCTAAGTCAGTGTGTGGTGCAATCCACAAGGACCTGCACAAAAGCAGAACTGTAACTTTGAACAGCATCTTACTTGAAGATTATGCTGCAGGTATTGTTATAGATTTACAACTATAACAGATGAGATGTAAGTACACAGGAGATGTGGCATATATCATGACAAAATATACTAAGATGGAAATCCTGGAAGATACAAGTCATGTGGATGCAGTCCATTAACATCAGGGCTGTGTGCCTATGAATTTCAGTGTAATGCCTATGAACATGACTAGGTATGTGTGAAAGGAAGATCACCCATGATAGTTAGCCCCTAGGAGAAGTATTCACAACCAAAATGACCTGATGTCAGCATTGTGTAATGGCAACTGCTACATGAACCATTTCATTTTACTATATATGTGATGGTGGTGTAAAGCAGTTGTGGCTTATGTAGGTAAGTCCTGCTGCTGCTACACATACACAAGTTAATGCATTCTGAAGGCAGTATATTGTCAGTTTCTAAATCAAAATGTCTCCCCATCCAAGCATTGTGTAACTCATCCATAATACCTGGATCACAACTTGCAACATACCTCACAGACAGGTGCAGTAGAACCACCTGGTAGTAAATGAACTGTAGAAAGTGCTAAGGTTCGTACTCAACAGGTACACAGCAGTCTATACCAATATTGGTATCTGGCATAAATTGGCCAATACCTCCATTATGTGGCCATCAGTAAAGTCATACTACCAAAGACATATACTCAACAGTTTTCCTCCAAAAAAGACAAATGACAGTAACTAGTCCATAACTTTGATTACTTATTTTGCTTTCTGCTGTCATGCAATGGAATACATCATTATACTAGACAAGCTTATAAGGAAAAACAGAAATTAATAGATGAACGTCATCTTCCCACCCTAAAATCATAACAAACTATCATAACAAAGGTTCTATTACACTTTTATGACCACTATGTAAGATTGTTTGAATAAGCCGCATTTGCTCATAACCGCTGTAATGTGAATAAAATAATGAAAGGCATACACCACTGGATTAGAACATATGCAGTGTAGGCCAAGCACCTCTTGAACTGTGCACCTACTGAAAATGCCAAACAGGACTACCTAAACACACATATGTGTTTGAATGCATGTGGCTTTGATTAAAAGTTGGCCTGTCTCTCCCCCATTGTAAAACTGTATGGTAGGTAAAAAAATATAATCATTAATTGCTTTTGAGAAGCCAATCCCACATGTTGACATTCTGTTACACATTCAGTGGTTGCACATTGACAGACTTGAACACAAGCAAACCATGTTCATAGTTGATAGAGCTGTACATCAACTACTGACACCATAGACAGAACTGCACCTGAAGTACCATGAAGTATCAGGAAGCACACACTTGAAGGGATTACATCAGCAGTCTGTTGCAAAGTATATGCCTCCCCTAACATGTGTTCTTTGGCCCAAAAATGTTCTACCTGTTAGAGTTTACAGTAGTGTGGGTTTGCATGCCACCATCTGTTCTGTAAGTCAGTCCTGTCTCTCAGTATTGTTGTCCACATCGGCATTACCTGATTCAAACCTCTCCCAGTTTAGGTCCCCAATCTAAAGAAATGCATATTAACCTCTGATGTCATGGAAGAGATCATTATTAGAGTTGTCAGAAGACATACTTGAATGGATGACTTCACTGGTGTGTTGGAAGTAATGTGACTCACATAAAATGTGTCTGAGTTATCAGAATGTTGTAGCCATGTAACTCTTTACTTCATGTTGATGTATCCATATCACATCTGTTAATGAGCTCATTGCTATGCAATTTAAATCATCTGTTGTACAACTGCAGTAGGTGAGAAAAGCTAGAATTAAACCACTACCTATCTGTTTCCACACTCTACAGAACTGTGTATTAACTGCTTCTGCCATCAGTTCTGTCAGGGTATAAATGTTTTTACAGACATTCTAACAAAAAATCAGGTGGAGGTGTTATGATAGAGATTAAAGATAGCCATGAGACCTGTGATTATTACATGTTCAGTGATAATACCAATACTATAGACTGCATAACTGTGACGATGAAGACAGCCCTGGAACATATAACAATTGTTGGAGTGTAGAGACCACCAAAGTCAAGTGCAGATGACCCAGAGTAATTCATACATTTCTTGCATGAAACACAGGAGGGAAGAATAATAATAGCTGGGGACTTAAATTTACCAGAAATAGACTGGAATAATATTGATTCAGCAACATTAGTAAGGAAATTATTCACAACGTATATTCAGGAACAATTGCTTCAGATTGTAAAAAAAAAAACTACCAGGGGATGGAATATACTAGACATTTTTTCTGTTCCTAATTGTTACTTCAAGTCATGTTTTACCACCATTGATGTGCAGTGATCACAGGGTTATAAATTTAATTTGTTGCTAGATAATTCTGCCAAACTAAAATCTAAACCAATGGACAGAAGGTTAATTGCAGATTATATGGAAGCAAAACAGTCACTATGTAAAAACCAAATGGAGTGAGGTGTTCAGTGGAAAAGCTGCAGATGGAATGTGAAAAGTTTTGAAAGATAAATTGTTTGAATGCAAAACATCAAAAAATGTTTAACATCAGGATCTAGACGTACAACATCAGGGGAATATATTTCCATAAGAGCAAGATATCTGATGAAAGTGAGAGAGACAAAAAAATAAGAAATGGAAGAGAGGTCGAGCTACAACTTTTAAAAACTGAAATAAACATGCTGGACAAACAGATTAAACATAATGTGAGACAAGATCAAGAAAATTTTAAAGAAAATTTATATAACGATATTGAGCATAATAGGAAACCTTTTTATATAGATACATAATATATGGAAGGAGTAAAGATACACAATTTGATAAACTGTGTGCAGATTCTAAGATTTTTTCTCAGACATAACAGATTATAGCTATATTTACAAAATCTTATGCAAAACAGTTTGGCTCTACAAAAGGGGTGATAGGTTGTCCTAGTGACATCCAGGTAACCCCAGATACTGGAATCAGATTAGATTATATTGAAAAACAACTGCGCAAACTGGATCCAAACAAAGCACAGGGATGAGACGGAATTAGTAACGATGCCCTGAGAACACTTCAGCAAGAACTTATGGTACCATTATGTCTATTATTCACTAGGTCATATAAATATGGGGAGATTCCTTAAGATTGGAGATGTGCTCTTATTAAACCTGTCTTCAAGGGAAAGGGGAGTAGGACAAACCCAGAGTCATACAGACTCTTAAGTCTACTTTCACGTTGTGGAAAAATAATGGAGGCGGTAATATTGGATAAGTTATTGTCAGAACTGGATAGGTTGGGACTTGAAACAATTTATCAGCATGCATATGGTGAAAACAGATCTATTACCACCTGTAACATGATGTTCTAACAATATAATAACAGCTATGAATGAAAACTTGTGCTGTGATGTAATGTATATAGATTTAACTTCAGCATTTGACAGGGTCACACACAAAACACTGATCAATAAATTAGTACAACTAGGTATTGATGTACTCTTGATAAGATCGATAGCTGCATGGCTTACAAATAGGACATGGCAAGTATACAGCAACTGGACAGATGAAATCCTTGGTTATAGTCAGTGTGTCCCACAGGGCTCTGTCCTAGCCCCTTACTTGTTTAGATTGTATCTTTCAGACCTTTTTCATCTGATGTGTTCTACAGTCTATATGCAGAAGACCTGAAACTGGGTAAACTGATTATATGTGTTACAGATAAGGCACGTCTGCAAAACAACTTGACTAAATTGACCATTTGGACACAGGAAAATAACATGCTGATAAATACATCAAAAACAAAGCATATGAGATTTGGGAGACATACATTGAAAAATGAATATTTAACACAGCACACAGTGATTGAAAATCTAGAGTCATTTAAGGACCTGGGTATATGGGTAGATTCAGCTATGAGTTTTTCTAATCATATCAACCAATTGGTTAATGATAGCTATAGAACTATAGATTGTATAAAAAGATTATAAAGTCTAGGAATTCAAAAATGATGAAGTCATTGTTTGTTAGTTACATAAGACCCAAACTTGAGTATGGAATAACAATACAGAAAACTTATAAGAAAACAAGCATGAGTAAACCGGAAAGAGTAACAAACTGTCTTTCAGCTTTTCCCAGTTAGGGGTCGCCACAGCGGAACTCCAGTCTGCTAATGATTGGCAGTAGATTTTTACGTGCTGGCTTGCTGGGCCTAACGCACAACCTTCAATGAAGGAACGCCCATTCATGCATGTCGACACACAGAAGACGCTCTAACTGAGAATCGAATATGCAACGTCTAACTGTGAGGCGACAACGCTACTGCAGCACCACCACCGCAGTCCAGTAAACTGGAAAGAGTACAGTGGAAATATACCAAGGGCATCCATGGATGTGAAAATTTAAGTTATTATGAAAGACTAAAATATTTGAACGTGTGCAGTGTCTCTTCCAGATATCTAATGATCTTATTCAAGTATATAGGGCATTTAGAGGCAACTATCTCTGGGAATGTCTGTGGTTATCAAAAAGTACTAGAGAATCATCAGACAACTTATGTAGAAGATTCTATAATGAGAAGTATACTAATTGCATGAAGATTTAGCTATGAGTAAGAAATATTTATATGCACACCCTGAATAGACACCAACCTGGCTAACAATAGGAAAAACAATGCTCCTACTTAAGAGTGAACCTGCAAGCTACCCTAAAAATTATAGACCAATAACTTGCCTTCCAATGACGTATAAACTATACCTGGGAATTCATGCCAACAGAATTTATAGTCATTTAGAAGAAAACTCAATTATGGCAGTAGAACAAAAGGGCAATAAAAAAGTCATATGGAACAAAGGATCATTTGTTGTTAAATAAAGTCATACTGGAGAACTGTAAAAAGTGGAAGAATCTAAGTATGGCATGGACTGACTGCAAAAAAGCATTTGATAGCATCTCGCATTTCTTGATAAAAGAGTGCATAAAATGTGTAAGATACACCCTGCACTGAATGACTACGTAACACTGACCATGAAACAGTGGCAGACCACTTTGCAATTAAGATATGATAAAGGGCAAATTATTATCCCAGGGATAAAAATTCAAAGGGGGATATTCCAGGGTGACTCTCTGTCACCACTGTTATTCTGCATTGCCCTTATCCCATTAAGCTGTCTACTTAACACCTTAGGCCATGGCTATAATTTGGCTCCTAGAAAACAACAAAGTGTAAAGACTTCTGATCTTCTCTTTGTTGATGATTTAAAACTGCATAGTTCATCAGATGAGGAACTGAAAGCACAACTGCAAGTTGTCAAAACTTTTTCAGATGATATAAGAATCTCATTTGGTCTTGGTAAATGTACAAAAGCAACCTTTAAAGTAGGAAAACTGCAACACCAGGAAAACATCAGTTTGGGACAAGAATGTGATATAAAAGAACTTGAGCAAGAGAGAGAGTATAAATATTTGTGAATTGATGAAGGATCAAAAATAAAACATGAACAAATGCGAACAAAACTTAGTAAAGAATACTTTAAAAGCTTAAATTAATCCCAAAAACAGCATTGACAACTAGGAACAAAATCCAAGCTATAAACCAATTTGCTCTTGTCCTTACTTACAATTTTGGAGTTATTGACTGGCCCCAAAACATACTGGGTAGATTAGATAGGAAAATAAGGAGGATGCTTCATGCTCACCAAATGATTTATAAAATGCATACCAAGATTATATATTCCCCCTTCTGAAGGAGGGATGAGCATCCTTGAAATTGATTACATGTATAGATCTGCAATACTGGGACTCCACACATATCTGCTGATCTCACAAGACCCAATGTAGTAAAAGTTTTGAACATGAGGAGAATAAATCTAAGATTACTTCTCTGCTTAATCTAGCAGAAGCATATCGCCGTTAAGCAGGAATGGAAATCAAACCAGAAGTAGATAAAAATCAGGCAGCAACTGAATGTGCCAAAAAACAAAAGAAAGAATATAATGTGAAGGACCAGATGAGAAGGCAAGAAATGTGGAAAATGCATAAATATAGTTGCAAGTATAGAAAACTTCTGGAAGAACCTCATGTGGATCAGGAATGAATACAGGAATGGTTAAGGAGAGGTGAATTCAAACCAAGAGATGAAAGGTTAATATTGGCAGCCCAAGAAAGTGGGCTGCATACACGTTGGTCTACAACGTCCACTGAACATGTGGGAGAAATGGACAAATGTAGATTTTGTAAAACCGAATTGGAAACATTCACACACTTTGTTGCTGGTTGTGACATACTAATGGCAGAAGGACTGTATACTAAAAGGCATAATAATGTGGCAAGATTGTTGCACTGGGGATTATGCAAACACTATGGTACTGAAGTGGCTGAAAAACAATGGAAACATGAGCCACAAAGCATCATAGAAAATGATGAAGTTTACATCACATGGGATTATCCATTAGCAACAGTTGAAAAGATAGATGCTAGAAAAGTGGGTATAGTGGTCCATGAAAAGACGACAAAAGTAGCATTGATCATTGAAATCTCCACACCCAGTGACTACAGTGTCTTGTGTACAGAGACACAGAGTCATAAAATATCAGGATTTGCAGGCAGAAACAAGAGCAATTTGGAAGAAAGATACCCAGACAGTTCCAATAGTAGTTGGAGCAATGGGTCTTATAAAAAAGAATCTACAATCATATTTAGATATGCTACCAATACATGTAACTCCATAAGATTGCAGAAGGAGTCATTACTGGGCACATTGTGGGTGCTGTGAAGGGCACTTCTGGCTGACAGAGATTGAAACAATACTAATTTCATGAACTTTAATCGTACTTTGACTTAGGAATGGGGTCCATTCCTGTCATGGTATTAGAAACCCAAAAGATTTGGAGAAATTAAAAAAAATTCTATAGGAGTGAGAAGTGTAATAATTGGTTCTCTGACAGAGTAGCTGGTGTATGGAACAGACTACCAAATTAGATTAAAGCAAGTGCTAGTTTATATATTTTTAAGAACAGCCTGGACACTTATTATGGGAACACATGTTTTGGTATATTGGCAAGCTAGAAGGGCATTAATGCCTGTGCTTGAAATATTTGTATGTATGTATGTACCAGAGAATTTAAACCACAGGTGCCAGAAATCCCAGCCTTCATGGTCTGCATTATTTTGGAATCCTCATGTATCCTCTAAAATGCATGTTGAGGGATAAAACTCCTTTAGCCATGTCAGTGTTCACACAAGCATGTATCAACCATATCACTATCTGTTGGGTAATACAGTCCTATCACTGTTGTTTTACACACATGTATTACTTCTACATTGCTGGACTTGAACCCCTGCCTAGAAAACTGTGTATTAGCTGTTCATGCTACATGAGAAGTCTTACTACAGCTGTGTGGCAAGGCCAATGATTGTCCAAGAAGTGAGTGAAATAGTTGTGGGAAACCTCTCTGTGTGTAAATGTTTCTCCTGAGTGGAAGTGGGCTCACCAGATCCGCTGGATAAGTAGTCTTACCTGTCACTGTAGTCACACCAGTTAGTCATTGTTAGAATTGAACACCTATCTATCAAAATCCATAATCTAGAGAGCATTGTTTCAACTGCTGATACCTCAGTAGAAATCTTACTACTAGTGTCAGACAGCACATGGTTCTAGTATACATTACATATGTTTGGGTGAACTGGAAATTTGTTTTGACAAAAACTCAAAGCAGTGATGTGTTTATCACAAATCACTACATACTGTAGCAATAACTCATACATCACTTCATTCATGGACATTTTTGTACCTTCGGTTATAGCTATGTGTGTCACTTTAAGGTATAGTTACTAGTTATATGATGGCTGATACTTACAGTTGTCAAGCAGTGGAGTGGTGTCTATGCATTCCCCACTGCTCATCTCAAGATCAATTCAATAGTATGTGGATCCTTGAGGAGACTTTGTGATGTGTGTGTACATTGTGCAAGCCATACAAGTCAAACATGTAAAAATAGAATCATTAATAATACACAGCAAGTATGTGTTCCACTTTATTAGATCACACTTGGAAGGCATGTTTCAGTGCAAACATCATTTACATTATGTAGTAAGTGGACAGCGTCACAGTGAACTTCTTATACCTTGACAAGAAAACAATAAATTAGACACAAGTAATACAAGCATCTCCTGTACCAGCCCTGTCAGCTCTTGACAGGTGATGTAATTGCCACCTGCACTGCCATTACTCTCAGTGGGTACCAGTGCACCAGCACCTGGGGCAGAGCTATTTGACACAGCTGGTGCAGGTATTGCAGGAGTTGGGGAGGAAACTCTGCCAGGTTGTGACCAAAACGTGATGGGTGTCTGCGCTGTCTGTAGACATGCCACTTCAGACACCTGTAGAGGGATGGCAATATGAGCTTCTGTGGCTGATCTATCTCCCCATGCTGGTAATCATTCATGTTGCAGCAGAAATCATAGTAAACATGCAAAAAAAATAAAATAAGATAGATAGAGAGAGAGAGAGAGAGAGAGAGAGAGAGAGAGAAAGTTAGTAGGAGACAACATAAAAAAGTATCATGAATGACATGTAATACCCATGCATATTGTCACATAACTATTTAAATATTGTTTTGCATCTACATATGAATGTGAAGCTATATGTGAGTTACAGTGCAAATTAATCTAATCAGGATTATGCACAATATGCATAGAGTTGGGTGAATAATGCATATATACTTTATGCATTCCAACTAATACATTGCCCATGTGAAAACATCATAATGTTATTCTAACTTAATGATCACAACATAATATGCCTTTAGCTAATACAGACAAACTGCTGCAGCTGCTTGGATTTGAACCTATAGATAGCTATGTTGGATGTAACATTCTCCCGGATTCAGCAAGCAGCCGTGCAGGAATATGTTATTCCTGCATGGCAGGGACCATTCCTGTTCAGCATGGCAGCGTGCCATGCATATGTGTGAAGGTGCTCTGCTGTGCTCTAAAATGGACACAGTTCCATGTACGAGTGCAAGGGGGTGTGTCTGAGAGCAGAGCTCTCACAATATACACACCCCCTGCACTCCAGAATTGCCTTTCAGCAATTTAAAATGAGCGAGAATGCTCGTAACACCCCCAATCCATCAGGATAAGAAATATGGTCAAAGGCATAGGGTTCAATTGTCCCTACCAAGGCAAAATTTGATAGAATAACACACTTAGCATAAGAACATAGCGCACACCTCCCAACACGTCAGAGTAAGGAATGTGGACAAAGCCAAAAGGGACAATCGTCCCACAAAGCAGAAAGTTGATAGAATAACAGGTTCAGCATTAGCAGGGATATTCTGAAGGGTACAAATAAAAAAACACAAGTAATTTTTTTTTATAAATGTGATACAGGTAAGGGTAGCTGCGCAGGTGTGCCCATTGCTTAGCTATGCTTAGTTCAGCTTAAACAGCACAAGAAGTTAAATAGCAAGAGACATCCAACTTGAACAGTACTGCAATAGTGGAGTGGTTAGACCATGCACTTTGTAAACGACCATTCCTAGTTCGCTCCCCACTGTTACCAATTTGCATTTTACATGTGAAAGCAGCACATCATTTTTTTTTTATAATTAGCTACTAAATAACATATATTTGTTAACCAGTGTACTGTAGTAGGTCCAGATGTGAGGTGTCAGTTTAATAAAGTTGTGAAACGCCCATATAAACACAAGTGCCCCATATAGTATAGTCACACATGAATAAATGTAATGAAAGCACATTTGTGGATGTCAGGGACAGTAAACAAATTTATAATATGTAATTTTTATTTATTTATTTATTTTACATTTGTTGACTGGGCTAGTCTAGCTGGATATATGTCCATTTTCAGTAGAGGCCCGGAGAGAAAAGCTCCAATGGTTCGTACAAGTTTAAACAGAGATCAGCAATACAAGATTAAAATTTATAAACAGAGGTAGGTAATACACATATTTCACAAATATGAAAGGAGCAAAAACAAAAAGTGGAGTAATAAAATGTCTTAAAAATGTAATAAAATAGTTTTTTTTTTTATATGAATGATGAATCAATCCCATACAGCAGATAGTCTGTAAAATAAAAAATAAGCAATGCTAAGCATTGTACAGCTCTGCTTACTAGGTGTAAGCATTGTGTAAATATGACTGCTAAGCAATGAGTAGCCCAGCTGTGGATTTGCCCATTGGTAAGCAGTGCTGAACCTGTCCCTTTAAGCACTGCCAACCTTAGCTAAGCAGGTTTGCCCGTAGCTTAGCTTAGCTCAGCATATTCAAAACCATCCAATCATGGCAAAGGGTGGGAAATCGGCCATATTTAAACCCCGCAGGTGAGAATACAGCTCATAACTGGTTGCAGCTTCCCACTGTAGGCAGTATGGCAGGTGTTGGTGAGGGTATGTGCTTCTGGGTGCAGCGTTGTGGCATACAGAAGTCCAAGGTCATGGTAGGACTCCTGGTAAATAACCATGACAAGAGACTGATGCAGGGCCAGTACCAGGGCTCCCAATATAAAGTGGAAGCCTGGGACCATCTCACCTGTGATCTTACCAGTGCCACTAATATCCCTCGGACTGGTGAGCAGGTCCGGCACCACTATGCTGAGTTGAAGCGGAGAAAGAGGGAGCTCTTGGATGATTGGGCCCAAGAAGCAAGGCAGAGAGGTGATGTCCAGCAGTGTGTAAGTATTCTTATCAATAACTGTTTACCAAAGCCCAGCCTATGTATGTGATGGGTAGGTATGGCTAAATACTTCTTTATTCCCTTTACAGCTGCAGCTGCAGCTGAGCGGTAGGCTGCAAAGGCTGCATTGCGAGGCTGGTGAGTAACAATCCTGCTTGCAGTACTCATACCAAATAAATATAAAGTAGTAGAACATCACCTGGCAGTATAAAAACTGTGTATGGGTTGTACTGAATAAACCAGACAATATGACAGTAATAGCCCCATATAGGTGATATTTTACTAAAACTGTAACTGCCTGGCAATGAAGTTCTAAATCCAGGACTGGTTGTGTTTACTCTGATATTGTATGGCATTTAGTGTTGCAGTCTCTGAATAGTAATGTTGTGTTAACCACTGTTACCCACACTGTGCTACACAAAAATATGTCTAGGAATGTCTGTATAAGACTGCTGTAAGTACAAGGTCTGACTGTACAACCAAGAGAGACTTAGACAGAAAACACTAAAGAAACCAACAGCAGTTTCTAAATAGGTCACACTGATGAAACTCAAATTGTTGCATTTTTAGCACACACAGCCATGGTTTGAATCCTGGAAGTGGTAGTAAGCTGTATGCACATACCTCTCAAGTGTACATATTTTCGCAGAATGTCCAGATAATTGGCTCATATTTTTGGCCTGTACCTCTGTCTCCCTGGCAAATCACTGGGATGATCTCATAATTGCAGTCACTAAATAATGACATACATTTGATTTTCAGACCTCAAATCCTTCAGGAAATGTATATTAAAACAAATCCTGTTACTCTAGCAACTCTCCAAGTTTATAAGAGCAATATGCAAAATATGTCCCTATTTGTACCCCCATAGTGTCAAGCTTTGTCCACAGTGTGCATTAAGAGATCGAAAAGTATGTGCATAATATTAACCAGGAATCTGGAAATATGTGTAGAAACAGTCAAATAGTGTTAACAAACATTCCCCCACAGGTCTGTCAGATAAGAAAACAGTAACTGCCTGGCAATAAAGATTTAAATCCTAGACTGGTAGTGTTTACTCTGGTATTGAATGGCCTGACATATAGCATTCACCAACATCTGATATCAGAATAGTACTGTTGTGTCAACCACTGTTTCTCACACTGTGCTACATAAAATATGTTTAGGAATGTCTGTATAAGACTGTTGTAATTAAAAGGTCAGATTGTACAACCAAGAGAGACTTAGACAAAAACAGTGAAGAAATAAGTACCGGTATCTAAATAGCTCACTCTGATGAAACAGAAGTTGTTGTGTTTTTAGCAGACACAGCCATGGTTCAAATCCTGGCAGTGGTAGTAAGCTGTATGCATAATCATACCTCTTAACTGTAGAGATTTTCCCAGAATGTCCAGATATTTGGCTCATATTTTTGGCCTGTTCCTCGTTTTTTTTCTGCAAATCAGTGGGATAATCTCAGGATTGTAGTCACCAAATAATGACAAACATTTGCGTGTCAGACTTCAAATCCTTCAAAAATGTATATTAAAACAAATCCTGTTACTCTAGCAACTGTCTAAAAGTTTATAAGACCAATATTCAAAATATGTCCCTATTTGTGCCCCCATATAGTCAAGCTTTGTCCAGATGTTGTGCATTAAGAGATTAAACTCAGGTTTATTGTACAACAAATGTAGGACGTGGTAAGCGCTTTCACCTAGATAGGCTTCTTCAGACCATAAAACCCAATCCTCAGCACCCTTTATATACTAAAAAGTGCGCCAAAAATGAGCAAACCATTAAAGGCACATCACAACAATTATTGTGACATCATGGGCATGCAGCATACTGAAAACACTTACTCTAAAATACAATAGCCACAATAAAAAGTGGATATCTAAAACACATATAAAGTATAAATAAAAAATACATATATGTAAACAAAAACTGCATATCTTCATATTACTATAGACATAAAATACTTGTCAATAAATCCTCTCATAAACAATAATAACACCATCATGTATAATATATAAAAAACATATAAAGAAATCCATACACAACCTAAACATTTCACTTCAATATCCTGGACCTCAGAAACGGTCTCAACGGTACCTTCTCATTCAGCCCAGGAAATACATCTGCTCTAAGCCTAACAATCCATCTAGACTCAGTACTTTCAGTCCTACCCCTTACACCCCCCCCTCTAAAACTAGTGTGTATAACGTCTAGCACTTTAAAACAAAAAGAATGTGTGGAATCATGGGACAACACATGCTTAGAAAGGGCATTGACAATGGAACAAATCCTAATCTGGTAAAGGTGTTCCCTTATTCTGTCCCTCAGCCTCCTGTCCATCTTACCTACATAAAACGTGGCACAGGCTCCACAGGAGGATAAATAAACAACATGTAAAGAATTGCAATTGGCATAAACTCTGACCTCATGGTTAGTGCCATAGACAGGGTGTTAAAAATGAACATCAGTATCAATATAGCAGCAGTAATTACAACTACCACAGGGTACAGTATCAACATCCCTGTCACCTCCACTATCCATGGTAGGATAGCACAACAATTTCTTTAAGTTCGATCTATTCTTATAAACAAAACTTGGGGCAGCACCCACAACATCCCTCACATCCAGGTCTAATGTTAGCACACCCCAATGTGATCTAATCACATCCTTCAACCTACCCACATCCTTAGTATAGTACAAGGGCACTCTGAAACCATGATCTCTCCTCTCAACTAAAACATCTCGATGGAGACCTTCATGGCCCGCTGCATTCTCAGAAAAATAAGGTGCAGCAGCACGTTCCCTCAAATTTGTGAGGTCTTCCAATCCTCTCTCTATATCAGAGATCTGATATCCTCTGTCCTTAAACCTCTCATACAAATCCCGAACGTCTGCCTCAAAACCATCCTGAATGGGATTGTACCGTAATGTCCTATAAACGTGACCCCTCACTATGTTACCAAACATGTAGCCAGGGTGCATGCTACGCCTATGAAGAAAGGCATTACGTTGACACTCCTTTCTATACACTCCTGTGTTCAGTAAGCCACATTCCAATCTTTGAACATATACATCCAAGAAGGAAACCTAGTTCTCAGAGACCTCATAACTAAACTTCAAATAGTGCGTTAAACCATTGACCCTCTCCAAGAAGACAAACAATTCATCATTTGTACCCCTCGAAATAAAAAACACATCATCAACAAAATGCCGGTAAAACATAACATTCCTCGAAAAACCATCTATATCAAATGAAAACTTAGTCTCCCAAGCAGCCATAAAAAGGTTGGCATAGCTATTGGCACAAGAAGTGCCCATAGCTACGCCATCCATCTGCAAATAACACTGTGAACCAAAACAGAAGATGTTGTTCTCTAATACGACCTCCAAAATCAAAGCCAACAAATCCACAGCATCACTACTCAATTCAGATTTGTCCTTCAAGTAATCAGACACTAACTGCACACCATCTCTGTTCGGTATCACAGTGAAGAGGGACCGAACATCCATTGTAACTAAAAAATATGGGAGATCAACAGGAATCAATCTCACAGATTCATACAAATCCAACAAAAACTGCTTCATATCCCTTAGGATATAAGTATTGGCATCAACCACCGGACACAACAACCTCTCCACATACAATGAAAACGGTTCCGTGATCCACCCCCTACCTGCAACAATAGGCCTCATGGGTGGACACACACTATCCTTGTGGATCTTAGGGAGGCCCTGTATCACAGGCAGAAGGGGATCACTAACAGACAGATAGTCATACAGTTAATCTGTAATAACATTAGTTTTAACCAAGTCATCCAAAACCATCTTTATCCCTGGAACATGTACATCTACCATATTGCGCTCTACTAAACTATAAAACTTCTGGTCCAACAGCATAGACCTCATAGACTCATTATAAAACTCAGAGTCCATAGCTACCAGGGCACTCCCCTTGTCAGCGGGTCTGATGACAAGGGAGGCATCACTCCTCAACTGTTGTAAAGCTCTCCTCTGTGCATAAGTTAAATTGCCCCTATGATTACTGGATCTACCCACTCTCTTTTCCATATCATAAAGGTCATTCTCAACTAATTTGCTAAAGGCAGCTACCAACGGTGGTACCCCTGGCATATACACACTAGACTTCTTAAATGATTTCCCATCAAATACCTGCACTGTGTCCTTGAACTCCAATCTAAGGCACAGATTCCTAATGAATAACTTAAATTGTACCAGTGTATCAACATAACTACTGTCACAACTAGGTATAAAGGTCAATCCCTTTGATAGTACTCCTAACTCATCTATCGTAAGTGGGCGAGAGGAAATGTTATGTACTAGCGTCTCCCATTCTTTTCCCACATTTTCTTGAGATTCTGGTTCACCTGGGAATCTGCTGACAATTTCCTCTTCATCCTGTCCCTGCTCATGGATCTTGACCTCCCCCCTCCCCTGTAAACTACATTGATAGGTAAAGGGCGATTGAGAACCCCACTACCAATATTTTCAAAACCAGAACAAGGTGTGGCATGCATAGCATGAGTAGAATCCTTCATTCTAACTACCGGTTCCAGGTTTGGATTCGTCTGAACCATATGCTCCAATGGGCTTGTATTATTATCAGACTGGCCTGCTGAGGAAGCAGCAAGGCTCGTCCCCATTACAGCTGAATTGATAGGTTCCAAATTGACAGAAACAACTTTATTAGATACAATTCTGTTGGGGACTTCCAAGCCTACAGCTTCATCTTTAGTAGATAGAACATTATTGGAGCCATCACTCACAATTACATTGTCAACAATTGCACTCTCAGACGTGTTAATATTCACATTAATACTACTATCATTAAGTTGTCCCTTAGGTGCATCAGTCCGTTGAGTAAATACAGTGTCATTGGGTCCATGCACATTGTTGTATGTTCTCGGCCAAGAAAAGACTTGGCCTAACCTAGAGTCATCTATGTCCCTCTTAAGTTTGTGCTGTTTCTGTGCCAATAAACGCTTCTCATAAAGTTGCACAGTGTCCAATACAGAGTCAATAAGCCTATTAACAACATCGACCGGAAAATGACGATACAACTCTTTTTGTTGTTTTTTAATACTCTCTCTCAATTCAGATTTTTCTGGTAGGAAGAATTCATTTAGAAGTGACGTGTATTTAAGGCTTACCTCTATATTAGCCTGCTGCCACTTGTAAAGCAATTCCGAGTAAGAATTACCCGTGGTGGGCATCTTCAACACCCTTAATCCCCTCGGTACAATTCTCCTTGTAATGCAGACTTCAAAATGCTGCCGTTGGGTCTGCAGTCGTTTCAACTTCATAAAGTCAGCCTCTATCCTTGCAACTGATGCCTTCAACTCGACCCTATCAAACGGCTCAGCAGAAGTCACAATATTCTCCTCTCCACCTCCTTCAAACAACATCAGGGGATTCACAGCACCTGATACACAAATGGAGAAATGATCAATGTTCACAGAAGTACCTAGTTCCGGTACATACAGCAATTCCACTTGTTGCTCAACAACACCTGCCATGCTCCCAGGGGAGTGAACACAGCAAAACGTGAAAATAACAAGTCCAAAAAGTATCACTTCCCACAGGACTAATGCTACTTGTGCCAAACTCAGTCCAGGAACATAGAAAGGAGATTGAAGAGAAATGTATAGGTTGTGTATGGATTTCTTTATATGTTTTTTATATATTATACATGCTGGTGTTATTATTGTTTATGAGAGGATTTATTGACAAGCATTTTATGTCTATAGTAATATGAAGATATGCAGTTTTTGTTTACATGTATGTATTTTTTATTTATACTTTATATGTGTTTTAGATATCCACTTTTTATTGTGGCTATTGTATTTTAGAGTAAGTTTTTTCAGTATGCTGCATGCCCATGATGTCACAATAATTGTTGTGATGTGCCTTTAATGGTTTGCTTGTTTTTGGCACTCTTTTTAGTATATAAAGGGTGCTAAGAATTGGGTTTTATGGTCTGAAGAAGCCTATCTAGGTGAAAGCGCTTACCACGTCCTACATTTGTTGTACAATAAACCTGAGTTTTTAACGTTTGTGAAGCAGTGGTTTCCTCTGTGCTTTGGTCAGTGCTGGTTTTAATGCCTTGCGTCACTACTGTGCTCTACATGTTATATTATAAATATTGAAATGTGTTTCTGTTAATGTTCCATGTTGAAATACTATAATTGGTGGCCTGTAGTTATCAATGTAACCTGCATGCTGTTGTAATGGCCACTGTGGTTCCACACATGCATGTATTCTGTTTGCTATGCAACTGTTCCAAATCTGGTGTTTTGGGTTAATGGGAATATATATGCATGCTGTTATAACTAATCCTGAATTATGTTGACTATTACTAACCCTCATATGTTCTAAAACTGCAACATCATAGCACGTTTGGGAAGGGTGATCCCAGCGGACCTACCTCTCCCACCTCATCTGGCCATGGCACCGGGCCTCAGCATGTCTGGGACCCACCTGGGGACCTCCTCATCTGCTGGTCCTGCACCACCTTTGGGTGAAATTGCCTCAGGGGATGGGGCATGTCCTCCCCCGGGAGCGGGCACGGACAGGATCCTGTCACCCGATGTCAGGTCCGGGGATTGGTGCGTGGCGAGCTCCAAAGGGATTTTGGAGATCTGCTACACCAGCTTGAGGGCGGCATGGTGCATTTAGAGGGTCAGCCTGCCCCTCGTGCTCAGCCCCCAACACAGCCACCTTCGGGGCCTTGAAGGTGCAGTGGTGACTGCCCATGGGTGGGGACCTCAGTCCCACTGTTTCCATTTGGGGGCTCATAGGCTTCCGATTTCCAAACACCCCTCCCTGTCCAAAGTGGCTACCCCTACATGTGTCATATACCACCCCTGTATGCTGTCTTGTCTGCCTTCCTACCCAACCTACCTCCCCAAATATACCTACTATCCTTCCCCAACATCCCACTCTCACCTTAAAAAAAAGGGCAATCTGTTCCCCAAAAATATTTCACCCCATACATAGCTGTCCATTTCATACACATGTCCACTGGACACATGTAATCTGGTCTAATTGGCTTCACAACACATTATTGTTGTCCTCACCCCTCTCTCAGGGGTTTGAGTGTCCAAATATACCTACAAATTCAGTATATATGCACAGCTGTTGCTGTAAAAGAAATGGACAGCTATGGACCTTCTCTACACCCATCCTACACATCCCTAGCTACTTTCCCTATTGTCTTTCCCTCTTTGTGCCCCTTTTTCACCACTTTCCTATCACCTCTTTTTTTTCTTTTAAAGAAATTAGCACAGGGGTAAGCAGGAGTAAGCACTTTTAAGCAGTACTAAGCAGGTTTAAGCCTGTTTGCATGGCAGTAAGCAATGCCTACACAGATTAAGCACTTTTCAGGCTAACTGTCTGTAAGCATATTTAACTGGAAGTTAGCATTGCTTACAGCCATGCAAACCCACACAAACCCGCTTACAACTGCTTAAAAGTGCCTTAATCACTCTGTATCCAACAGAACTTGTTCTGCCCAGCAACAAAATAATCAGCCCTTGCAAGTCTCAAACCCAGAACCCTGCACAACATAGGCATCGTAAGTTACCACAAAGCTATTTGAGCTGTAGATATGTATGATGTTTTCTCAAACATAACATGCAGCACAGTCATTCAAAAGCAGGGAAAATGTATTTATATATGTATATGTATGTATATATGTGTGTGTGTGTGTGTGTGTGTGTGTGTGTGTGTGTGTGTGTGTGTGTGTGTGTGTGTATATATATATATATATATATATATATATATATATATATATATATATGTGTATTCCATTCGGACATCGGATCCACACTCTGAACCTCTCATTGCAAAAGATCTCACCAAAGGCACTGTAAATGGGGGTGAAGGGCCCCAAAATACGGATCTCTTGTAATTATTGCCATTATCCTTTCCTCCACAGGTGAACTGATCTGCTTTGCAACAAAATACCCAGAACTTGCAAGTCTTGAACACAGGACCCTGAACAACATAGCCACAACAAGTTACCAGTACACCATCTCAGCTGTAAGATGTTGGGATGATTTTGCTAACATATGCAGAACAGTCAGTCTACCATAGGGAATGAACAATGTGGATGCACTAAACATTCTAATGATACATGTACACACTTATATATATATATATATATATATATATATATATATATATATATATATACATATATATATATATATATATATATATATATATATACATATATATATACATATATATATATATATATATATATATATATACATATATATATATATATATACATATACACACACACACGCACACACACACACACACGCATACATACATATATAAATATATAAATACTTATATATATATATATATATATATATAAAGATAGTATATACAGAGGGTGCACAGCATATCAAACAGCCATTATTCCTACAGTTGCCACCTTTTCAAATGGTCAGTGTCTGATTCTTTCCTACAAATGAGAATTATTGCATGAAACATATACCCACACACAATGCAAAGGACATGACACCACACTCAGTTTGCATACATATAAATGTTTATTTGTGTAATATTTCAGTTGTTTATGCCATTTCTTATAGCATTTAGTTGTTTGAAATATATAATAACTGATTAATGCAACTCTCAAAGAAAACATATGATACAGTAATCTTCAAAACATAACATGCTTTACTGTCTAGGCTAAAGCCTTCAAGTAGTACAACAGTGAAAAACACACTTGCCTTGAAGATGAGAATCGATCAACACTTAATTACAGATCTTGTTCAACAGCCTCCAATTACACTCTGTACTCAACCCCCTAGGGGAAAAGTATCAGCTGTCACAATGTAAATGCATCTGTTACATAACAATGCTTAACTTAAAATGTCATTATCACACTGACAAACAGAACTGTGTGCAAGACAGCAAGCTCTAGCCCGCCACTTTTCCCATGGTGAAACTTATGAAAATGTACAGCCATATACCTTAGTGTTTCTTATTACTGATATCCCTCACATGTTGTAACAGCCTAGGTTAAAAACATTTAATACCCCTCCCTCATAAAATGTCTTACAAGGGCATATAACAATGTTCGCCATACACTGACCTCCAGACTGTACAGGGTCATACATGTTTTGTCCAGCTGTAGCCCTCATATATATGGACCCTATCCCACAACTTGTGTGGGAGTCCACAACATCACTGGAATGATAGCAGGAATGTCAGCACTAAATAATGATAGACCATTAACAATCAACCTCTTACTGCAAGACATCTGGACAAAGTCTGGTATATAGGTGGAGGACAGAGGCTGAAACACAGGGCCATATTTGAAATATTGCTGTTATACACTGTAAGAGTTGCTGGTGTGATAGGATTGGTTACAACATACCCTTACTCAGGAATATGAAGTCAGAAACACAAATGGATGTTGCCATGTACTGATAGCAATCAACAGAGAGAATGCCACTGATATGTCAGGGGCAAGACCTGTGTAGGGAAAGCCAATCCTCTGGCCATCATGTGGATAGGCCCACAATTGAGAGCTACGAAACTAGCATGTACACACAAACCCTGTAAAACTAGCAGCATTCAATGCATATAACAGCAATACTCACACAGTGTCCCTAGGTCTGGAACCTTATACAAACATGTAGTTGGCCTGTGTCCACAAGTCCTGTTGTAAGAGGTATAGCTATCTGCTGTCTGTAACACCACTGCCCACAAACACAGGAAGGATGTCTTCCATATAGAAAAGGTAAAGGGACAATGCCCACACTGTCAATGCATACAAAATAAAATGTGTACCTGCTACTGATTGTTGCATTGCCATGACACCAATATGGGTACTACAGTAGGCATGCTTATCACGTAGTAATCAGAGAAGTGTACAACTGTGTTATGACCCACTGTCCATGCCTACCACTAACAGCTATATCAACACCCATATACACTGGATATCAAAGTGTAGATACCCCTGTTGGAATGCCAGGTCTGTGTGCTGTATGCTAATGAGACCACAGGAAGTCTTGTCAAATGTTTCTCACCTCAAATGTGACCCATAACCTGTAAAATCCTATTTAAAATGAAATAAAGCTGTTTCATGGAAGATAAGCAACCATTGCCAAGTGAAGATGTGATATGACGTTAGAGTACAAACCAAGACAAATGGATGTTGTAATCATCTCAGCAGGTGTTTACACAACATACCAGTGTAAGGGTGTGCACACACATTCAACTGGCTTACTGTACTGAGTATTACTTCCCATGTGCTGGAAGGACAGGTTCATAACCCAGAGACTGCCCATGCTATGGAATAGACTTCCCATATGTGTCAAGAAAAGCACCTCACTGGCCCTATTCCAGTGAAATCTTGATGAGTGGATGTGAAATAGAAAATTCACCACAGGGATCACTTCAGTGGCTTTACTCGACAGAGACACTGAGAACTAAGGCCAGGTGGCATGATGCCAGAGTAATCCCATAGGCTAGGCTTGTAAAGGCTCCATGGCCATTAGCCTAGTACATACCTATGAATCTATGAACCTATATGTTTCCACAGGACAGGTTATGTTCCCTATTGAACTGAGCAGGCTATAGGACACATCACAGGTGGGGATTGTGTTGACATGTGCTTTTGTGGGGTCATGTTCCAATTACACAAGTATCATGCATTGTAACAAGGGTGTGTACACTTCATATCCACTGTAGCTATATGGAATCAGCAGTACCTTACCTGTACAACCATCCTCCACCAACGATAGAGTAATCCCCCTTGGTGGACAGCAGCAAGACACAAAGCACATAATAAGTTGCTATAGTGGCTGTACAGGGACACATAACTGCAGACCACAACTTGGAAGCAAGTGCCCCTCTATCTGCGCAAGCATATAGGTTCACAGGTGACTTCCTGTAAGGCTGACTATGACTAGAAATCAGTCATATCCAAATCACCAAGGCCAGTTGCAACCATGTCTCCACATATGTATGCAGTCTCAGAGCCAGTAACACAGGTTAACCTGTACTGGGGGTAAAGCACACCTCATACACACATGCCATGGATACAGGCAACCTGCATCAGACAGAATAGGTGGAAACAGTGGCACCCTGTCCACAACACTAGTACAGGGGGTTATGCACATCACCCACACTCCTGCCCACATCAATGGTGAGCATGGACATAATGCTGACTGATGGCAACAACAGCAAGTCTCCCATGGGGCATGAGAACATCACAGTTTGCCTCCTACATTAACACAGGCATGTGCTCACAGTCCCATCACACACTACAGTCAATCACACTCATGCCACCATCCACACACCATCCACATGGAAGATGGCTACTGTCATCCCTCTACACAGAAATGAATGCTGTGTAGTGGATTATGCCATTAAGTGTCCAACACTGGGGGAACTGGACAAGTCAGGGCCAGGAGTGTAATGCAAGATGTACAAGCTATGATAGCTTACAGTGTTATGGCATAGTCTGGATTATTTGCAAGTAATACCTACTGTTGATATACACGTGGACAACTGTATGAGGTCTTCTGACCTTTTTTCCTGTTTATGTCTTCCAGGTACAATGTCCTGGGAATGCCTGCCCGCATACACACACCTGGAATATGATGCTATAA
The DNA here is from genome assembly GCF_019279795.1 of Protopterus annectens. Lineage (NCBI taxonomy): Eukaryota > Metazoa > Chordata > Ceratodontiformes > Protopteridae > Protopterus > Protopterus annectens. Next base: position 209,039,056 of record NC_056735.1, read on the forward strand.
TCCAGTTCCTCATAGTCTATCATGCCATCCTCTTCGAGCACAGGGCCCAGGATCTGCAGGAGAGGACTGCCCTGTGGAACGAGCTCATCCACAGGATAAACGATGTCGGCATGCACAACCACAATTATTAGCAGGTGCAGCATCACTGCATGGATCTGATCTGCTATGCCCGTCAGCATGCCGCTGCAGTTAGGAGGGACCAGCTAGGCACAGGTGGGGGTCATGCCATCCAGCCCCCACTGACACATACTGTGGAGCTCCTCACCAGCCTTGGGGCACCCGTCCATCAGCCAAGCTAGCAAGCTGAAGACAGCATTGTGGAGGTGGGTGCCATCCACACAATGGACTAGAAGCATGCAGGTAAGGCCCCAGGGCACATTAGTAGACCACTGTTCTTTATCCATTTTCATCTGTAAAGTATCTTCATAAAATATGTCAGATAACATGGTCTGCTGCTGCAGTGTAGTAATGAAGAGATGTGCATAATCTCTAGTATTGTGGGTATGTACTGTTGATGTGCTAAAATGCTGCTCCCACCCTGTACCAATGCCACAGGTGTGGCTATTAACATTACGTCTCCCACACAACTATTTAGGTCCCTCTGGTATACAACTGGGGCAGCAGCCTGTAGCTGGTGGGTATGGAATTGTTTTGTTCAGGTTTGCCAATACACCGGCCATGTTATGGCCATGCTATTTGCCATGCACACCTTTAACACACCTACCCATAATGCATGCTGTACATGTTCACTTATTGTTGCTGTTAACTGCACTGCATCACAGTGGTCACCATGGTGGCATATTTGAAGGGCATGTAAGAGTCCTGCAGTATACCTAACAACCTGTCAGTGCAAGATGTGTGGACAGAGATGAACATAATGGTGGGACAAATGGCCTACAGTAGGAACATGTCTGAAACATTACCCTTATACAGTAGCTACAACAGTGTATAAACCGCTATTACAATGGCAACTATTTGTGATCTAAACAACGGCAAATCACAATACCACATTCTACACCTTTTGCAACCTGTAATGTGATCCTAGCATGAGCAATGAATGTGTAATATGGAATCATATGTTAGGACAACAAATATGGGGAATACATACCTTAACATACACTGGAAGCATGTGTGTGCAGACACTCCAAATAACATATTGTGGAAGCAGCTTGTGAGGTACTGACAGCATTCAATCTTCTTGAGTACACACCTTCCATCAAGTACAGGGCCTCAATGTCACACCAAGTAATGGTCTGCTGTCCAAGAAGTATGTCCATGACATTTGTCCACTCACCTGCAACAGAGGCAGCCATGGCTTGCACACATCTTACAAACCATGAAATGGATCCCATGTCTGAAAGGTTGCACTCAGGAGTAGGAAAAGTACCCTTACCTCACCATTGCATATACCATGGCAAACAGTGCAGACAGTCATGTATGTGTGTATGGAGTATGGGACAACATTAATGTAGAAAATAAACAGATGCCCATCCAAAACAGATGACAACACATGTTGCAAACTGGTCAGGGAGGCTGCCCAGAAACATGCAGCAACACTGAGGGACTTGCAAGAATGTCTAGCAAGTACTGCCTGTGCAGTACCTGTGTCAACAATCACCTGGAATCTGCATAAGTGTGGCCTGTGGGTTAGGGTAATCAGAAAGAAGAGTTGTTCCACAGCAAACATCATCCAGGGCTCTCTACAGATAGCAAATGCATAACATCAAGTCTCCCAAAAGCATGTGTTGCATTGTGTAATGGTGTCATGAGACCAAGGCTGAAACCTACAGACAGTATTCATAAAGACACATGTGGTGCACAAGCAGCACCTCACTCCACCTCAGGGCCACCATCCCCATTTTTACCTTGATGGTGTCAGTGTACACCTTTAGGTTTGCTGTTCATTAGCAGGAACTAGGCTGGTAGACATGGCATTCGAAATTTGGAACACTGTAAAATAACACTCATGTGTGGCCCATAGTTGTCAAGCATCTGCAATAAGGCTGAGGATGGGGAGGGGTGTCATCCTGAAACACAACAGTGAACTGAAGCAAACATCCAAAACACACTAAGAATGGCTGTATCTGAACACAGTAAAGGTCATGAATTGTGTCAGACATAAGCCTGACACTACAGCAATAGTGAAGCCACTGTGTGACCTCCAAGGGCTGTGCATATGAGCTGACCTTGCAATCCGGCAGAGTTGGGGGACATTTGTAGGGAGGAGTGACCAAATAATGGCAAGTGAAGATGGGCCATGCTAGTATACCCCTTCCAGGAATAGTGACTGCTGTAGTTCACTTAACAGGTGCTGCAACAAACCATTGTGTTAAGGGTATGCACACTTATGCAACCCACATATTGTATGTATCTCGTTTTAGCATCTGCATGACTAATACATTTGTTTGATACTGCATTGGATTGCACAGGTCATATGTCACATATCAGGTGTGTGTAATGTTAACATATACAGTATTGTAGCCCCATTGCATACCATAGAAGAGGCTGGCATGTCAACAAGGGTGTGTACACTCCTCATATCCACATTAAGCTTTGAAGGTTGTCAGTGTAATCGGATTTTATTGCTCATGCATGCACTGCTGATGATGAGATCTGCAAATCAGAGGTCAGGCATTAACTATTGACATCAGTCCTCATATCATCCCAGGTATGTCTCAGACAAACACATAGGGACTGTGAGCAATAGAGCAAACATAACTGTCACACATATCACACATATGCACATTCAGCAATGGTGTGTACACTCATGAGGTATGGTGCACAGTATATGCCAGTGTGCTGTACAGGTGCACAACAATACTGTGTACATGGGTGCAGTGTGTTCCAGGGGAAGGGGCATCACCTACTAACACAACTCATGCATCACAGAGATGTATAATGTTGGTAACAAGGATTGAGTATGGCTGCAGTGCATGCTGTTGAGTGCCATATGTCATGCATGTTGACTGTTGGATAATGAGAGGTCTGTGTAATATCTTAGTGCCACCTCACCTGTAAGTGTGCGCGTGTGTGTGTGTGTGTGTGAGTGTGTGTGTGTGTGTGTGTGTGTGTGTGTGTGTGTGTGTGTGTGTGTGTGTGTGTGTGTGCATGTGAGTGCGTGTAGAGGTAAACCATAATGTACAGGTCTCAAATTACATTTTTTGTTTGCCCCTCACAGGTGGTGAGGTGGGTCAGGGTCCCTCCTGCAGGCAAATTGATGTTAGTGTCCATACAGACTCTGACAATAATGATAGGCATGGTGAGGCACAGGCAGTGGTGTCAGGGGCTGAAGCTGTGCCATTGGTTGACATTCCACTTTTACCCACCCCATCCCTGCACACAGTCTCAATGCCCATAAATACCCCATCACCAGTGGCCATAGATGAGGGACAGTTGGCGGATGGTGGCATGGGACAGGACAGTGTGGGGACTATGGCAAGTGTGCCTGCACACAGCGGTCATAGCCAGATGACCGGCAAGGTATCACACAGGCAGATGTACAGGGGTGCTTGTAGGAGGGCTGCTGGCCATCATGCCCCTGGCAGAAGTGCCACAGCAGGTGTCACCAGACACATGTTTTGAGCCATCATGGAGGCACAGGTACGTATGGAACGTTACACCAGACAGAGTCTGAGGCTCCAGAGAGCTACTCATTCTGCTGTACTTGACAACATCTGTGATCTTGCAGGTGCCCACTGTTATTTTGTAGAAGGAGCTACGAGCTTTTAGAAAAAAACATTTGCAAGTTATTTTTATGTTATTTATTATATATCTGTATTTTAACTTTATAAATTAAATAGAATATTTTAACTGGATTACAAAATCTATTAATATACAGATTACATAAACCCTATGTATTCTAATATTTAGACACTTTAGGGGATGGAATGTCGATTTTTTAAAAGGTTTTAAACATCAGTTGTATCACACATTATTTTATCTCTGTTTTCATTGGTTACAAATTAATTGCTTACTATTTAAAGGTGGTGGTTTAGGGAGAAAATGTTATCTGAGGAAGCTGTGGGACGAAAACGTAAAATCAAGTCTGTCAGCGTTAATGTTGGATGTTTACTTGTGCGTGTATTAAAGTCTGTTGAGTTTTAGAACCAGTGGGACCACTGTGCTTTTTTCTTGTTATTGGTACTCTACAAGCACGTTACATTTTTTGGTTTTAGTTTTATTGCTTTTGGAATGGATTCCCAACCGGGAACATCACTCGACAGTATCAATAAAGGAACTGAAGTGGGTGAGCTTTGGAAGCTCATAGGACAATTAACTCAGCTGGTGGGACTTCTAACACCTGTCAGCCAATCCATTGTTTTGTTGGCCTCGTCACTACCTTTGCCTTTTAACCAGGAAGGAAGAAGGCGTTCAGCTTTGAATGAAGGAACTGCCGAGAGTGAGCGTGGAGAAAACAATGCTGTAACTAGAATGAATACAGCAGATACAGTAAGTTTGGATGGTTTTCCACAGATTTTGTTTGAAAATGATGGAGAGAGGCGCTCAGTAGGATGGTCGTGTGTTAACCAGGGAGTTTCAGATGTTCACGCTGGAATGGACATTATTACAATGTTGCCAGGTACCAAATGACAATTAAAAGATGTACTGAATGTAAAATTTGATTTTGAACAGAAAACGCCATTTGGAAATTCAATTGAGACTTATGCTAGCATGCTGGCTGATTTGGACTATTTTTTATATAAATATAAAATGCTAGAAATGGACAATTCATACTTGAATCATTGCCTGCATCTAAATATAGTACCAAAGGGACTCAGGGTCTGTAAATACCCTAACAATGTGAATGAAGGTTTGATTTCCACCTGGATTTGATTACAGCATTTGAAACATGTGGGTTTGACATAATGAGGGCTATAGTAAAAAATAATGAACAGCAAATGGAAAAATTATATGCTATTGTGGAGTGGGTTAACAACAATATTATTAATGATTTAATGTTTACCATTGACAATGAGAAAGTGAAATATCACGACTTGTTAAAGAAAATTGAGAATAAGTGTGCTGAGGTTCAGGTTAGAAAAGTTAAGAAAATTGAGAGAGACTTGAATGAATATAAAGCACATATACACTACCCCAAGCCCAAAAATTGGATTAGAAATGGTTATAACAATGATGAACAAGATAAAAGTTGGGAAAACAGAGAAAGGGATGATTTTGGTTTAAATGGAAATGGTCATGATTCTTCTGAATTCCCCCCTCTCCGTAGGTGTGAAAGGCTAATGCAAAAAGACCCTGTAAATTATGGTTCAAAACTACAAGGGGAAGGGGTGGGGGCTACAGGCAAGGAAACAACAAGCCTGGAATTAACCGACACTATTATTAATGAAGGTTTTAAATGTTCTTATAATGGTTTTAACATTTTCAACTATTCAAGTTTGACAGTGACTAAACCTTTTTTCGACTTGTTTTCAAAAGGTTTTAGCTTTATACCTAGAGGAAAAACTGATATTTTTAAATTATTAGTGGACATAAAACTTTTTGTCAGGAAACAGAATTTGGAATTGTTCTTTAATGGTAAAAAGATTAATGCTAATGAAGGTAAGTTAGTACGAAGAAGTATTTTCAATCCACCCTTACATCCGCAGTTAAGGAATTTCGAATTGGCGGTGGAAAATGAGTTGAGGAAAACTTTGAAACGTCACAATGTACAGCCTAACGTGACCCCTGCAGAAAGAGAAATATTAAATACAGTGAGTGGCAATAGAAATTTGAGGGTTATGAAACCTAACAAAGGTGGGTGGTGGTGCTTATGGACTACATTACTTATGAGGGTAAAATGTTGAATATTTTAAGTGATTCAAAACAATATGCTAGAACATCAATCAATGAAATTAATATAGCTTATAAGAAAATATATGTAGCTTTAAATGACCTGTTGATTGATGGACTAATAGACATGGAAACTTACAATTTTTTACATGTAGAAAAGCCTAAAGTACCATCAATATTTGGTATACCAAAGATACACAAAGATGTTAGTGACCCCCCCTTTAAGACCTATAGTTTCTGCAGAAGGGTCGGTAACAGCCCCTTTGGCAAAATATGTGGATAAAAAGATTAAAAAACTGGTTATGGACAATACTAATATACTTAAGGATTCATGGGACTTTTTGAGAAAATTAGATAATACACTTTACACAGAAAATTTAGGTTTTGCAACTTTGGATGTCATTGACTTGTTTACCTGTATACCACATGACACGGGGTTAAAGTGGTTTGAAGAAATGTTGGCTGGATATAAAGAAATTACTTTTAATGAATTTAGAACAGTTTTAGTTTTGATGGAATTAGTTTTAAAGAACAACTTCATATTTTTTGAGGGTGAATATTACAAGCAGCTAAGGGGGGTAGCAATGAGTGCACACTGCACCCCCACTTATGCAAATATTATAATGGCATATTGGGAAAACAAATATGTATTAAAGTCTGACTATAAATGTTTGTGGAATTTTTATGGCAGATTTTTAGATGACCTATGTTTTTTATGGACTGACAATGAAGACACATTTAAAACTTTTGTTGAATACATTAATGAGACTAGTATGTTTTTAAAATTCACGCACAATTTTAGCTATGAACAGTTGAACTATTTGGATGTTAACATACAATAGCTAAATGGGGGCTTTACATCTAAAATATTCCGTAAGGACACCTTTTCAAATTCTTACTTACACTACACAAGTACCCATCCACCCCATCAAAAGAGGGGTGTTATAAAGGGTCAACTTGTCCGGGTAAGTAGAATGACCTCTGATGACAAGATGTTTCATGGAGAATGTGAAATTTTAAAGGGGTTGTTTGTAGATCGAGGTTATCCTTTAGAACATTTTGATCAAATATATAAAGAAGTATTGGCAGGAAGAAAAACTAGATTTGCCCCTATATTAGGGAAACCTGAATTAGCTAACTTATAGAGAAATTTGGAAGATACAAACACAAACGCAAATGAGCATTGTAGCTCAGGTATTGTGATTACATATGATGGTGAAGCAGGACTAGTTAGAAAAATAATAGACAAAGAATGGAAGAACTTTGCAAAAGTTTCAGATTTGAAATACATTTTTGATAATGACCTGAAGTACACATACCGGAGTGGTAATAATATTAAAAGTTTGCTAGAAAGGGATGTTTATAGACGAAGTTTGGAAAAAAGTATGAGAAACAAAAAAGGTATGTTTAAATGTGGGAGCTGTAATTATTGTTCCCACCTTTTGACAGGGGATGTTTTATACTTAAAAGCAAGGAATAGGAAAATTATTTTGAACACATTTGTTAATTGTAACATGAAAGGTATTATATACTTGGCCTTATGTAAGAGCTGTGACTCATTTTATGTAGGCAAAAGTGAGAGAAAGCTCAAACAAAGATTGTATGAACACCTCTACAATATAAGGATGAAACACAAGAATAATGCCCTGTATAGACATACTTGTATATGCAAAGAGGCTGAATTTGTTTTTTTTTTGTACTTGAGACAGTGGTCATTGATCCAAGGGGTGGATTGTGGGAAACAAAGGTGGAATACAGGGAACTCTACTGGCAACTAGTTTTAGAAGCTTGTAGATACCCTGGTTTAAATGATATGATTTCACTCACCCCAGTGATAAAACTCAGATCTGCCAAATTGTAGACCATTGACTACTAACATAAATGGAATATGTATGTATAACTTCATATTAAAACAAAACAAAGTTTTTAAAGTTGTTATGAATTGTAATAAATTATTTAGTTTAATATGAAAAAATGTATTCAACAAAATGATAATGTTTTAATGTTTGTCCACTAGAGGGAGCTACGAGCTTTTAGAAAAAACATTTGCAAGTTATTTTTATGTTATTTATTATATATCTGTATTTTAACTTTATAAATTAAATAGAATATTTTAATTGGATTACAAAATCTATTAATATACAGATTACATAAACCCTATGTATTCTAGTATTTAGACACTTTAGGGGATGGAATGCTGATTTTTTTAAAAGGTTTTAAACATCAGTTGTATCACACATTATTTTATCTCTGTTTTCATTGGTTACAAATTAATTGCTTACTATTTAAAGGTGGTGGTTTAGGGAGAAAATTTTATCTGAGGAAGTTGTGGGACGAAAACGTAAAATCAAGTCTGTTTGCGTTAATATTGTATGTTTACTTGTGCGTGTATTAAAGTCTGTTGTGTTTTAGAACTGGTGGGACCACTGTGCTTTTTTCTTGTTATAAGAATCATATTAGGCCTAATCAAGTTAATGTTAGCAATTCGCATGGCATAGTTAAACAAACTGCTATCAGTGACAATGGAAATACTGTTGCTGATAATGATTTAGGTGAAGGATGTAGTAATCAAAATACTATGAATTCAAATAATTATTTTCAGATGAAGCTACCCAAAGAGGGGAACAATATGAACAAAACGGGAGGAAAAGGGAAAATAGGGAACAGGAAAAAGGGAAAACAGCGCAAGAGGTAGTTCCGCTATGTGACATATATAATTTAAGTGATTTGGTACTTAGTGAAATGCAGCAAAAGGTTTTAGAAAAAGATTTCTCTTATGTTCCCTTGGTTAAGGCTCCTATTGTTGATACAGTACTTGATTTCAATCTATACATCAGGAAATTAAATTTAAAATATGCTATTGATGGAATTGATATCGCTACTAGTACTGAATGCAAAAAACCTAGCAGCATTAATCCTAAATTGATGCCTACATTAAGTGTATTTAGTGAACTTTGTGAAAAAGATATTAGAATAATCTGCAATAACAGAAATGAAGGTAGAAGAGTTCATTATGATATGAGAGAAATAGCAAGCCTAAAAGAATTAAGACAGAACCAACAATATAGATATATGAAAGCCGATAAAGGCAATGGTTTAGTTATTATGAAAACATCTGAGTATAAAGCCTGTATAAACACTTTGTTGGATAATAAAAATAATTACCTAGTGGTCAGCAAGGATATTGTCAGGAAAAATTAAAAAAATATTGGCAATATATTATTGGAATTGTCAAACAATTATTATATTAGTTTGGCTACTTTTGAATTTCTTTTAATGGAAGAACCAGTTTTGGGTCTGCTTTTTGGTATACCAAAAAGTCATAAGAATTCTAACCCACCATTTAGACCTACAGTTTTGGCTAAATAAGGAAAGACAGTGACCATTTCACATTATTTGGATTTTTTGTTGAATCCTTTGGTTTCAGGCACACCACATTTTATTAAAGATTCGATTCTTAGATTTATTGAAGAATTATGTTTTTCAAAGTACTGAAACCTTTTAAGGTAACATTTGATATAGTGTCACTATACACTTTCATTCACCAAACTTTAGGTATAGAATATGTTAGAAAACTCTTGACCCATCATTCTAGAATGGGAGAAGTGATGGTACAGTCCATTTGTATTTTATTAGACCTGGTATTAAAAACAATTTCTTTCTTTTTGATGGAAAGATATATCGACAATTGTGTGGGGTAGCCATGGGTGCAAAGGTTGCACCAGCTTTTGCCAATTTATTCTTGAGTTGGTGGGAATTAACTGCCTTTACAAAACTTGAGGGGTACAAGTATGTTTCTATGTATAAATGTTACACTGAGGATTTGTTTTTTTTTTTTTTTATTTGGAATGGATCAATGGATGAGCTGAATAGCTTTTTACAAGAAGTCAACAGCCACGCATGTGGGTTGAAGTATGAAATTGGTGCTTTTGGGATGGATGTCCATTTTCTAGATTTAAACATATTTATGGATTCTGATAATAAGAAGTTTATTAGTACTATATATATAGAAAGGATACTTATGCAAATAACTTTCTTCACTATGAAAGCAAACATCCATTGTTTATGAAATTAAATCTGGTATGAGGCCAGCTTATTCATTTAAGTAGACTTATTTCTGATGACAGTGTTTTTGATACTGAAGTCAAAAAATTGATCCTTATGTTTATACAGCGGGGATACCCCTCAGATAAATTAAACGGTATCAAGGATTAAGTTTTTAAAGACAGGTATTTAAAATTACCACCAATTCTGTTATGTGGCTTTACTCCTAAAGATAAAGATACAAATAATAATAATAATAAAAATAAAAATAAAGGGGAAAATACAAAAATGAGCCATGCCTTTTCTATCCCCATCTGCACTGATTCGTATGAAATTAGACAAGCTATTAGTAAGAACTGGAAAGTGCGCCGCGGTGGTGGTGCTGCGGTAGTGTTGTCGCTTCACAGTAAGACGCTGTCTGGTTCGATTCTCAGCTAGAGCGTCTTCTGCGTGGAGACATGCGTGAATGGGCATACCTTCGTTGAAGGTTGTGCATCAGGGCTGGTAACTCGGCATGTAAAAATCAACTACCAATCATTAGCGGACCGGAGTTCCACTGTGGCGACCCCTAACCGGGAAAAGCCTAAAGACACAAACAAATTAGTAAGAACTGGAAAGTCATCATAGATAATAGAGACCTAGCTAAAGTAGTTGGTGATCATCCCACGTTTATTTACAAAAAAGTAGCTAGTGTAAAATCTATGTTGGAAATAGGGGAGTATTATTCATCTATCACAGTTAAAGGAGCAGTTGGAACATATCCCTGCCATAATTGTAAACAGTGCAGATATATTGATTCGTCTAAGAGTATTTATTTTTCACATATTCAGAAATTGGTAGCCAGTAAAGGCAGATTTAACTGTAAAAGTTATGGTATAGTTTACTTAGCTACCTGTAGCACTTGTCAGAATTTCTATGTAGGCAAAACTGTAAGGAGTTTATTTAAATGGATTTATTAACATTGCCTAGCTATCAGAAACAAAGATGTTAACAATGCATTAGCTAAGCATGCTATGGAATGTTCTGCTTTTAAGAAATTTGTGTTTTTTGTATTAGATAGCATTAATATGACACCCTTTGTCTGTGATTTTAATACTGCCTTAGAGATTAAGGAGATTAGATGGCAAGAATTTTTAAATGCTGATATTTTCCCAGGCTTAAATGGGACTTTGAATGTGAAATGTCTTTTAAATAATAGAAACCACTATTGAATGATGGTTTCTATGTTGCGCCCTTTTTACATTTTATTACTTATGGGTTAATTAACCAATTATTTAATTATATAATTATATGGTTAATTTATTTGTATTTAAACTGAGAATGTTGGTTGCATTGCTGTTAGTGTTCTGAAGAAGTTTGTGTGATTAAAGCGAATGTAAGTACTAAACTTTATTTTTCTGGTGTGAGCAGTCATTCATTTGTCCTCACTTCACGTATTTTTATTTTGTTTATTTAGTTTTCATGCAGTTGCAGTGCTTTTTATTTTAATACTGTCATATACACATTGATAAACACATACAGTCATAGACACTTTTGACAGACCTGGGCTTAGCAGTACTAACTACCTTGTCAGTGATTCCATTCTGTTACAGAGATTTTGCACACAGCACATGCATCATTGGGCTGGATACTTTACTCAGTTATCTGTATGGTTGATGGTGACAGCGGTCCTCATACAGTGGGCCTTGGGACATGTACTGGGGGTACCATGGTGTAAAGACAGTATACCCAGCACCCACGACCCACATTGAATATTGTACTCAATGAAACCCATGATAATGCTCTGACATACCCACAATCACACATTGACCAAGACTGCAATACAACCCCTTGTCTATCTAATCAGTGCTACTACAGAGATATACATTTATTGCACATGCCACAGGGATAGCAGGATGAGGGTTTTTCATGGCTCTCCTAATGTCAGCAACATCACTATCCCTTATAATGTATGGCAAGGTTTATTGTAGTTGGAGAATGTGGCCTCAGAATGCTGTCTCCTACAAATATGCACACTCACACACATACACACACTTGCCAGGACTCAGAGGGTAACCCATGCCTATCTACCCATTTGTAGAACAGTGTTATGGTGGTACTGCAAGTTCCAGGTAGCCCAAAGGGTGAAGAGTGTAACAAGGTATATTTAACGTCAATTACAGCAGCAGCCTTTTCTAAGTATGTCAGTGGGGGTGTAGTGGGAGAGAAGGCCCTCAGGGTATTGTCAACTACAAGTTTACAAACACACAGACACTGTTATTCTCAATAATGCACACTGACACATTTGTCAGTATTGGGGTCCATAGGTGCAGGTGTTCCTAGGTGTGTACCAGGCTAATGTCCATAGAGAGATGAGAAGAGTAGGGCATGTGGGTACTCTGGTATCATGCCACCTGACATTTGTCAGCAGGCCATCTATCAACCAATGCCACTTGAGTGATCCTCAGGATGACAGTTAAAGTCAACATCCAATCATCTGGTTTTCTCTTGCAGAGGGCCAGTGAGGTGTTCCAACTGACATGTATGCAACATATATTATATAACATGGCCAGTGTCTGGGTTAGAGACCTGTACCCAAGCATGTTCTGTTGACTGTGGTAGTCTGGTTGAGGTATCCATAGCATGTGATGCATACAGGGTGGGGTTTCCTAGCTGTGGCATTCATAACACAGCTGGACAGACATGCCAGTGGCAGTCAATCATAGATTGCCTGTAAGCAGCCAAGATGGATACCTGACATCTGCATATCTGTACAGAGGACAGACAGAAATCAGCTATCCAACAGGTTATGCATTACGATGAATGTTTTGACAGATAGACATCTGACACTGATAGGTATGCCGTTACTACATGACAACAGCCGTCAATGACATGTCCTAAGCACATAGTAGTCTGCAGTTAATATCCACATATCAGATCAATATCCAATAGGAGATACTTAATAACATACAGCTCACACACCAAGAACACGATAGTCAGTACTCAGAGTCCAGGTTTGCATAAAGGGGTGTATGGTTCCAGTACTACAATCTGTAATCTACTCTTACTTGGAAAAGCACTGTTAAAAGTAGTAATGTAATGATACAATACATGCAAGTGTGACTGCATATAACCTGGGATACTACCCATGTATGAAACACATACAAAGAGAAAAGATTGTTGCACTAGCCATGTATACTCAGGTGTTCCATACAGTATACTCACACCCCTTGCTACTGTAATGACAGAACATAGAAGCATGTTATGTACATGGAATTAAATACACTTATTAAAGATGCCATTACCCTGTTATTTTATCAGACTGGAATGTGATCACTGGTTACCAGGGCTTAGCTATGCTTAGCAGGTGTAAGCATTGCATAAATGTAAATGCTAAGCATATTTGTGCACTGGTAAGCAAAAACTACATGGTGTAAGCGCCTATTCATTTAACAGTACGTTAGCACCGATTCCCATCATGCAAACCCACGCAAACCCGCTTAAAGCTGCTCAAAACTGCCTTAACCACTCTGTATCCAACAGTCCTTTTTCTGCCTAGCAACAAAATAAACAGCTCTTGGAGGTCTTGAACTCCAGACCCTGTACACTATAGTCACAGCAGTTAACTACTAAGCCATGAGAGCTGTGAAAATGTCTTTTTTTCAACTATATCATTCAATAGATATACTGAATAGTAGTGAAGAACTGCTTTGGCTACTAAAATTGTTTAGTAGTTGTAAGTGAAAATAGTGTTTAATCAGTCATGTTTTTATATCTAAATATACACATATCAAATAAATATGGTGTGATACATCTGGGAAAGTATATACAACACTCATGTTTACACATAACAAGGATATACATATATATATATATATATATATATATATATATATATATATATATATATATATAGGTTCATAGGTTCATAGGTTCATACTAGGCTATCTGCCCGAGGGCATTTACAAGCCTAGCCCATAGTTTTGTGGCTTACGCCACCCCTTTAGTATGGGGAACTATACCCATTATTTTGCTGTGCCTCTGTTGAGCAGTGACACTGAGGTAATCCCTGGGGTATATTTATATGTGTATATATATATATATATATATATATATATATATATATATATACATATATGTATACATGTATATATATATATATATATATATGTATATTTATATATATATATATATATATATATATATACACACACACACACACACACACACACACACACACACACACACACACATATATACATATATATATATATATATATATATATATATATATATTTATATATATATATATATATATATATATATATATATATATATATATATATATATATATATATATATATATATATATATATATGTAAATATAACATATGCCCATAACATGTAGTGGAGTCATACCTCAGCACCATAACTCACAACCTCTTAGTGCAAGGGAATGTAATGTAAGTATTGCAGGTATAATTGTAGAATGTTGCTGCAGTAACAGGGGTTGTGTCAACAGACATGTGTAGGAAGTCACTTCGAATACTGACATGTACGCCATCAGTTACTGACAGACATCATAAAATTATCATAGTGAAGTACCACACAAATCACAGTAATGATCCTGTGAAATACAGCAGAAATATGACCAATAAACGTGGACAGTCTGACACAATCTGGTCAGTCCACAGGTATACGCAGAACTCCTTAGTGTAAGACGTGTGGACCAAGCCTGACAAAGGGGATGTTTACAGCCATGAAAATGGGGATATCACACAAATACTGGAATAGATAAGCTCACACAGTTGATGCATTCACACCCTCCTGTCTGTCCTAACACATATTAACCAGAGAAGCAGAGACCCCAAGCCAACATACTTCTCACTAATTAGTGATATACATCTTCACAGCATCCCACTGCTTTTTCAGAAATACACAACACATATGGTGGCCAGGCAACAGTACATCTGACAAATATCTGGACATAAAAATCACACTAGGTAAATAGACTGAGCTGCTAGGCATGTCACAAAGCACTGTATAAACTACAGGCAGACTGCCACAGCACTGATCCAAGTTTCCTATGGTGGAATACACATGTGCTTGCAAATACAGTAGGCACCACAGGCATGTAACAGCACGGAGTAACAGACACCATTGTGAAAGTGCATACCCACAACCAATCTCAACATAGTCACAGTCACATTATGGTAAGCTTAATTAATAGCACAGTATATGGACTGTGTGAACAAAATCATCCTTATATTTGCTACTCACACACTAACCCTACATATACTGGCCCAATTCACAGTGTAGTCTGATGCCTGACTGTGATATGGACATGTCTCAGTCTGGTCCTACAAACATATATGCTGATAGGTTACCAGAAACTGGAGCAGCATGCAACGTCAGATAAAACAGGACCAAGAACACTGACATCTACCACAGTCTGTACACAAGCCAAGTAACATATTCACAATACACTGCTACACAATACTGACACTCTGTCAACAATCACTATAAGTACACAGACCTCACTACTGTATAGACTACAACAGAATGTCCAGGTTTTGTCCTGTAATATAAGGCCTACTATACATAACATGTCTAACAGTCTGATATATCACTGGCTTATCAGGAATGATGTCAGTAAATAATGATATACTGTACCTATGCACCTCTTACTGCATGACATATGGACAAAGGGTGACAGACTTGGGGGACAAAGGCACAAACACAGGGCCAATATTGACATATTGATGTGATAAACTGAGAAAAGTCCTGGTGTAACAGGGTTTGTTGTGACATATCTTTTCTGTGGGATATGAAGTCAGTAACTCACATGGATGGCACCATGTACTGACTGCAATCATCAGAGTATGCTACTGCATTTCTAAAGATAGGAAATGCGTGGTAACATACCACATCTAAGACCCCAAACTCTGGCCAGTCTGCAGATAGCTCTACAGGTAAGAGTTTCCTCAACCACATAACACTGTCATGCCAGAGTTTAAATCATGTAGAACAGTCATATCCACACAAACCCTATTAAACCAACATTACTTCAAATGTAGAACAGCAACACTTACATTCTGTCCCCATGTCTGGAACATCCCCCTCCTGTTTGTTGGCCTATCTTCACAGTGTACGTTGTAAGAGGTATTTCCAAATACCTTCTATGATGCTGTTTGTCAGACACCCACATGAAGTCCTGCTCACAGTAAAGGAAAAGGGCCAACACCCACATAAAGGGCTTAGTTATAGGAGTGTGTTTCCATGCAATTGGCTATAGGAATGATACCACAGCTGTTCCAC
>NC_056735.1:209057686-209325210 GCF_019279795.1 Protopterus annectens
GGTGGATTATATCAGCAAAACTGTTAAAGTCAGGATCTGAGTTGTGCACTGGGTGTAAATGGGGCCAAAATCTTTGAGGTACAGACATACAAATGTAAACATATGTACACACACAAACACTTGCCACAAATGAGATTCAAGCCCATACCTATGTAGTTACTGCTACTACATTGTTCCACATTTATGGCATGCACCATGGAGCTTAGATGTTGGAAAGCTGTGCCAATGTATCTTTGAGGGTTACTAACATCAGCAGCAGTGCTAAAGGAGAGGTAAGGGGAGAGTAGTAAGTGTCAATGTCCATAAAATCAGGTACCATCAAAGACACACACACTCTCACACAAGCACACACACTTTCACAGTTGCCATCTCTGGGATTAGAACTTCTACCTAACTAGTATGCTACACTATAGTATTACAGAGTTATTGCAAGTGCCATGGAGCTTATATGTTGGAGAGCTCTCCACAGGTATCTTTGAAGGTGACTAACATCAGCAGCAGTGCTAAAGGAGGGGTAAGGGGAGAGTAATAAGTGTCAATGTCCATAACATCAGGTATCATTAAAGACACACAGACACACACGCACAATTGCCATCTCTGGGATTAGAACTCTTAACTAACTAGTATGCTTCACTATAGTATTACACAGTTAGCACAAGCACCATGGAGCTTATATGTTGAAGAGCTCTCCACAGGTATCTTTGAAAGTGACTAACATTAGCAGCAGTGCTAAATGAGGGGTAAGGGAAGAGTAGTAAGTGTCAATGTCCATAAAATCAGCTATTATCAAAGACACACAGACACTCTCTCACACAAACACACACAGTTGCCATGTCTGGGATTAGAACTCCTGCCTAAATAGTATACTACACTATAGTATTACTCAGTTATCGCAAGCGCCACAGAGCTTATATGTTGGAGACCTCTCCACAGGTATCTTTGAAGGTGACTAACATCATCAGCAGTGCTAAAGGAGGGGTAAGAGGAGAGTAGTAAGTGTGAATGACCATAAAATCAGGTATCATCAAAGACACACACACACTCTCACACAAGCACACACACTTTCACAGTTGCCATCTCTGGGATTAGAACTTCTACCTAACTAGTATGCTACACTATAGCATTACACAGTTATCTCAAGCGCCACAGAGCTTATGGATCTGGCATTTATCCAAAGGGTTATTTCAAGGTGACTGACATCAGCAGGCATGCTAAAGTAGGGCAATGGGAGGTGTAGTGACTGTGAATGGCCTAAAAATCATTCATCTCCCCACACACACACACACACACACACACACACACACACACACACACACACACACACACACACACACACACACACACACACACACACACACACACACACACACACACACACACACACACACACAGAGCTTCACAGTTGCCATGTCTGGGATTAAAACACCTACATAACTAGTTTTCTACACTACAGCATTACACACGTATCACAAGTGCCACGCAGCTTATAGGGCTGAGACTTGGCCAAGGTGACTAACATCAGCAGGATGCTAACATGGGCAATGGGAAGTGCAGTGTGTGTGAATGGGCCATAAACCATTCCTCTGGAAACACATACACTCAGTCACACACAACTTTACATTTGACAGGACTGGGTATACAAATGCTAGATGAATACTGATTTGTACTATCATGTTACATAGTTATCACAAGCACCACAGACACTATAGAGTTGAGGGCTACCAAAAGCAATGTCTACAGTGATTGACATCAGCGCATCATGTGATATTGGCCAATTGGATGTGTGGTGGGTGGGACAGGCCTCATGATGGAAATCTCTCTGTCACTAACTCACTCTTCCCCACATCTCTGTGTGTATATGTTTGACATATTATAGTGTGTTGGTCTTGGATATGTGTGAGTATTCCTAACCAATGTGCATGCTAAGCATGAATGGTGTACAGTGTGGTGTGTGTGCACAGACATCTGCGACTGACAGATATGTATAATCCACTGTGTTGTCAGACATGGGCTTCATTTGTCTAGGAGCATGCCCAGTATGACCTTCTGTACCGAGTATGTGAATCCATTCCAGGTAGGTTGTACTCCAGTCCAGGGTTTGGTGTTCTACACCTACAGCTAGCAACCTGTTTCTGCAGGATATCTGTAGATAGGTTGACAATATGAAGTCACAATGGGCGACAGATAGTGGGATACATTAACTATTATGTCTGTGCTGTTTGTTACATGGTTGGTGTTAGCAGAGATATTCAGACACATGTACTGTTTTACACTGTGATGTATTATGTCATCAACTACTGACAGATATACTTATTTGCTCACAGTTATTTCCTGGGAAATACAAGATGAATGAAGTTGTGTCCTGTATTGTGGTCTGCAGCTCACATATTCTTGCACACTCATTCCATTTTGGAGGGGTAGCTGCAGACACTTGCTGATGGGTCCATGTAAATGGTCCAGCACCTTGGTACTGTGGTGGCTGAAAATCCCCTTCTTGTACATATATCGATGTAACAGAATGGCCATGTCCTGCTGTGACCATACCTCTCAGCTATACAGATTCACCCAGGTTACCCAGAGGCAGGGCTCATATATATGGTCAGTTCCCATTCACACCGTGGTTTATGAGCAGGTTTGTAGCCACCCATTATTTGGTTTGCAGGCAGGGGTAGTATGGGCACACATCAGGCTTTCGGACTTCACACACTCCATGACATCCATGCTTCTACACCCCCCACTCTGTTATTATATCCTCTTCCTAACATTATGCGAGAGATATCTGAGAAGTATCCCTATAGTCATCCCTTCTTCCCAGTGGTATTTAGGGGTTGGTACACAGTTCATGCAGTAGGACATGGTGGGCATACTACTAGGATTTGTCTACATGGCCTTGCATTTATGTTCTGTTGACTGTGTTATGTTGTTAGTTGGGACCCCATGAGATAACATACGCTGGCACTATGGGTGAGGCACAGGCCTTTGACATAGGACTGTAGGCCATTTGGTAGTGATGCAGGCCAGTGCATTCTGTCACTCCTAAATTCCCAGGCTGCAAGCCACTGGATTCCCATGGGGTGACAGGGTAAGTGTGCGAGGTGTTAATGGCAATAGTTCCTGTCCATATTAATCCATTGGTCTGGATGCTGGCAGGGTGTTGCTTACAGCTAGGGACACACCTGCATGGGACACCTCTTCAGCATGCTGCATTCTGTGGGTATTCCCATACAGAAGTGGGGGTCATACTGTACTCATTCCCAACAGCAAAGATATGACCTGTGATAAACCTGTGGCTGATGGTGGGGTGAGCTGAGTGCATGTGTGATATGGAACCTTCTTGGAGCTGACTCACAGATATACCTGTGACATTCCCCTTATGCTGCCTTGTGTGAGGACATAGGCAGTCTCTCATTACTTCATAACTGTGCCTTTTGTGGTCTGCCACTGATTGGCCAGACTACATCAGTATTCTATACTACACAGACAACTAATGCGCTGCTAACCTGTATATACAATTCCAAAAGTCTGTACAGTTGACAGTTACATTTTATGTACTCTGTCTAGGGTACTTCCACCTGTGTACTGTGTGTATGTCCAGGCCCACATTCATGGCATGCCCATCTTTCAGACAGTGAGAGATAATGACATCTGGACAGTGAGTATGGACGACTGCTGACATGGGTATTGCTGAGAAGCTTTATGGTTGGCACTGCAGTTGTCAGAACATGGTCCTGTCATCCACAGTACTGGCCATAGGCCACTGAGACACAACCCTCCATGCCTACATGCTGACCACTTCCAGACAATATTGAACACGCAACAACCTAACACAGGGACCCCTGCATATTATACACATGCAACAATCTATCCTGTAAATTGGGCCAGCTCAGGTAATCTATGATCCACTGTTATTAAACCCACACGTACATATTACTGCATTTCTATATATGATTGTGGGAGGGGGCACACCCAACAACTTTAAACATTTGCTCTGACTGTATTGGTATTTCAGGTACTCTGTTGGCTTCCATTTCATTTTGTATGCTGACCTATCATGCAGACTGGAGGCATATCAGTAGAGTACAGATCTTAGGTTTTATTGACCTACATTTCAGTTTCAGACTTGTTACCCTTCAGAACTAACATACAACTGCCAGACCTGTTGTAGTCTGTCTGTGTAGGTCTGTAAGGGGGCTGTTCACCATTGCCATCAATTGGAGGCCTTAGCCCACTTTCTTTATTGTCATCTACACCTGTCCTGCTGGCTGAGGCTGGTGTTGGGTATGTGAGCCTTACTCACATGCATGTATGTGTCCTATGGACACACATTTGGACCACCACATGTACTGCAGTGGGATTTGTCACCTTGTCTAGTACTGCCTAGTATATTGACACCAGTATTTGTTATGGATTTCATGCTGCCCATGTAGATGTCCACTATCTGCTGCCATCCCATTCAGCCACCCAATTCCCATGCATGCTCACATCCATACCATAGATACAACTATCAGAACATACTACTCCATTCAGCAATTGATAGGGAGAGTGACTTACCTTGTGGCTGTGCCAGTATTGAGGACGGTGCTGGAGGGCTGATTATGTCAGATGCACATAGTACACTCCCTATACATGGTAAAGCACAGGTAGTGTCATGTTTGGCATCCCTTTTACTGTATGTGCGAGCCAGAGAGTGGTTTCATTCCCTGGGTCCCTACCGTGTCAGTGTATGTGCTATGCGTTGCCTCTTTGTCACAGCCTGGGAATACTGGGCACGCCTCCTTCTACTTACATGGGCAAGCTCAGTTTATTCCTCCTCTGAGTCCCTCTGTGCCTGTGATGGCCTTGGCAATGGTGGGGGCTGTGTGGCCTTGCCCCATGCTGTTCCTGTTGCAGCTTTTTCCACCAGATCATATTGTGTAGCATGGCACATACTACGAATATTTGTGTACATGTAGCTGGAGAGTACTGCAAGGCTCCACTGGATATGTCCAGGCAGCAGAACCATGACTTGAATATCCCAAACACATGCTCTATTATGATTCTGCTTTGTGCGTGTGCCTCATTATGGAGTTCTTGTTCAGGTGTGTGTGCATTTCTGATGGGTGTCATCAGCCACGGCTCCAGTGCATAACCAGCATCCCCCACTAGATGGCCATATGGGATGTCCCCAATGGCAAATGGTTGGTATAGCTGTGTCATATGCCAGATGTGGGAGTCGTGATAGCTTCAATGGCTGCCAGCACACACATTTAAGATAATGCCCTGGGCATCGCATACGACCTAGCAGTTGATGGAGGGGAAGCCTGCGGTTTATGTAGACCCTACCCCGCTCACCAGGTGGTGCTTTGATGTGTATGTGTGTGCAGTCTGTAGCACCCACTACCTCAGGGTATTCTGCTATTTGGTGGCAGAGACTCATATTGCTGGTCAATGCATCACGGGTGTTGAGGAAATATATGTGCTCACTGGTATGTGCTGACATGGCATCCAGGAAATGGTGGAGTACCCTGGATGCTGATGCCTGTGAGAACCCCATGATATCCCCAGTTAGCCTTTGAAAGGTACCTGTGGCTAGTAGTCTTAAGCCTACACATACCTTGGTATCCACTGGGATGGGTTCCCCTTTGTTGGTTCTGTGTGTGAGGCCTGGCCGGCATAGCTCAACAGTTTGCTGTAGAATGTTCCTGTCCACTCTATAGTGTTCCACTGTCTCCAGCTCATGTAGCCCCTAGTAGGTTACCCTGGGTCTGTACACTCTTCTCCTTCTCCTCACTGTAGGTTGGTCATCAGCATTCACATCCTCACCACCCTCAGCCTTTTCCACATATTGATGTATGAGAGCAACAGCAGCCCCTAACATTTTCTTAGTTTTGTCAGGTAAAATTTCCCCATCTGTGTACACCGGTGGTGTAGAGTTTGTGGGAAAAACCAGAGTGAAAAGTGTTTGCATAGTTTATAGTAGTGTGCTGGGCTGGGGTGCTGCCTGTGTAATTCACTGATTCTGATACATTTCACCTGCCAGCTATGCTAGTTCTCCTTGATTGCCTTCCTACTGCTGTTTTCCCTTCCCATTGCCTTCCTGTTTAAGCCCCGAGGTGCGCTGCACATACCCAGTGCTCAGATGTGAACAGAGCTGCTATTTCCTGTTTTTTTTTTTATTGTTTAAAACCTGGTGAGCAGAGCGCACACCCGTTTAGGCAATGAAAACACTACTAGGCAGCCTCAGACACACCCCCTTCCTTAGTTGTGCTTAACTAAGGGCAAACACGGGCCACAGAGCTCCAATAGGCTTACAGCATGCATGACACCCCCCTTATGAGGTCATCTTCCTCTTATACTTATACCATGGTGTTGCTGAACCTAAACGGTTGGGTGCAAACTAACACTGAAAGGAATTCTGTTATTCAGTATCAGTCCCCTCATTTGCATAGAACAGAATGCTAATTCATAGTTACCACACTCACGTTGAGCCTTCCCCCTTAGCAACCACTATTCCTTGGTATTGTTGTCTTATGCATGCCATTGACTATCATGGCAAAATGCTGATTTGGGTTTAAAAGCTTATTTCCAACTTTTTTTTCTTATTTTTGGGCCAAACTCGTTTACTCGCCGCTGCCCTATGCTTAAACGGCCGAAATTGGCCAAAAAAAATAAAAAGTTATTTTTTATAATTTTGAAAGTATTTCTCATGCCAATGGCCATATATTTGGCCATTGGCATGCCTACTACATTGAATACCTACTTTCTTTGGAGCTGTCATGCCTCCGTTTTGTAATTTGCAGAAATGTATTTGGTTAGTAACCAAATACATTTCTGCAGGTTACACTATTCCTGCACAGATGCCTGCCTGCTTCCTGGATTGCTAATTCACCTGATTTGCATGGTTTTCACCAACAAATGGGGTAATTAGCATATAGCAGTGGTGTCCATGCAGGAATAGTGTAGGAGCGCTCATGCACATCCTGGGAGCTCGCTCCTGGATCACTCATCGGCCATATTGCCTGCAGCAGCTCTTACACTATTCTTGCACTCCATGCAGAGCTTGCTGAATCCCGAGGATTGTCTAATGCAATGCTTCAAGAGCTATTTGAGATAGTATATATGATTGGTATATGTACAGTATCCCTACTCATTTTTGGCAGTGTCAATTAATTATGGACTAATATCCAGAGATTTGATGAAAAACGATTGCCAAATCAGAAGCTGTTATGAAATGTTTATCAGCCATACCTTAGCCATACTACCTCATGCCTCTGTGAGGTACTGTAGTCTTTACTGTTGTGCCTCCCTATTTCCTTCTATCCCTACAGAAACTATACAAAACAGAAAAAAAAAATAAGGAACACATTATTGTGTTGGCATGTTATGGTATTCTATCTCCCGGTAATGTCTCCGATACTTACTCAACTCAGGTGGGTCATGGGTCATAAAATATTCATCCCTGTGGCTAAGAAACTCCTGCCTGTACCTTTTCATGTACTGTAATGGTGGCAGCATTGTTCCCCCAGTATATGAGATGCCAGTTGCAGTGGTATCAGCATTGGCCAAGCTAATTCAAGCCTCATCCATGCACTCAGACCTGGTATAGTCTCCTTGTAGCAGCCATCAGCTGTATATTTTAACGAGAAGTGCAACAAAGATCTTTGACTCCTCCTTTACCGCCTTTGAGCTTTAAATTGAACACTACCCTCATCATCATGTGCCATGCCTTCTCAAAGATATCTGGAAAAATGGAAGAGAATTAGTGCCTAATTCAGATCTCATATGTACCAGCCTGTGTACAATGAAGAACAAGCTAGGCAACTGCATTTTTGAGAAAGATAGCACACAATTTCTTCCTTGTCCATTTTAGATGTGAAACACTGGAGTTAGACTTGGCCATATTTGTTGATCAGTGTATTCAGAATTGTTACACCACAACTCCATCAAGTGCTGGTTAGTGTTGATATCTCAGTTACATTTCAAATTATATCTTGATAATTATGAGCATATTCTTTGTGATGGTGAATGACAACATTGTCACATACACATATGAGATGATAGTCTTTATAACGGTGTCGATATTCAGTGTTGTCCTTATGTAAATGTACTTTACATAGTGCTTAGTGACTTGGTTCCAGATAGATTTTCAGAATTGTGAGTGATATAAAATGTGAATCAAACATGTCAAAAAGGAACCTGAAATTCTTCATTATGTGTATTACCTGCTAATGCCACAGGATAACTGACATTCACATGGTGTAAGCTGAGGTATACAATTTTCAAAATGACTGGAGATAGACTTAATTCTGACAACTCAGTAACTGCTGCACTTTGAAGTATTCCTTTATTGGATTAATAGTATGAGGTATATAGGTATACCTCAGGAAATGTGCCAGTTGTATTGATTATTCTAATATATCAGTTAACCTGATTAAGCATCCATTACACACACTTGTGTTGCAACATTTAATTTTTGACTTGAACATGTTCAGGTTCAAGAAGACAAAACAAATTATTATGACCCTAAAAGTAAACTGCTTCTAATGTGGATTAAAACCCGTCACTGTTTGTGCCATTTTTCCAGTCTTACTGCATTAACTTGTTGAGCCACTTACAAAGTTACGTGACGGATGTTTTTTTCTGCATTCAGTACCATAAGGTGCTGACTAATGTAGACTTTCATCAGTCTCATTTGCACCACTGATGGTTAAGGCTTTTGCTCATACAAAATGACATTTTGAGTTCTTTCTTGGAAAGTAAACTGTCATTTAATGATAGTTCCCTCTAATGGGTCTCAACATTCAATGCCAAGTGTTGTTTAAAGGATGAAGCCAAAAAGACATTATGAATCAGTGTAATGACTTCTCAACGTTGTGTCCATACACCAGTTAAATGCAGACAGGATCACTATTTCATAGACACATCACCCTGTCTAGGTTGTAACCCTGAAACCATGACATTAACATGCAACAGTGACATGATTAACAGTATTTGCCACCCCATTATTGACATAGTAATGTGCAAAAAACAGAGCATGTGTACTCAGTTTTGTACTTTTGACATTTACATTTAAAAGAGCAAGTTAGCCATGCCATCACATAGTTTTCATTTGTCCTACCACTGTACAAGTTTTATTGAATGTGATCCTTGCAAAATTTAAGAGAGCAAGTTAGCCATGTCATCTCATAGTTTTCATTTGTCTTGCCACTGTGCAAGTTTTATTGAATGTGATCCTTGTAGAAGTTATGATAGGCAAGCATATGAAAGTACAAATAGATGTCTGCAAAATAAGACTGTTTTATTTTCTTTTGTGTTCATTTCTCCATTGTGATCCCTTTGTACCATCAATGTATTAAATCTTGCAATGAGTTAGACCTTTTTTGGTATGTCTACATTGTATATATCTGATATGTCTTACAGACCCTTTATCATCACAAGCACATTATTTCCTTAAACATTTACTAAGGAATTCTCAAAGTTCTTTTTAAATCAATAAACATAGATGAAACCATACCAGTATGACTATTCTTTTTGACACATTCTCTGTAAGTGTACTTCTCATTAGCAGGATATGACAAACAAGTAACTAAACATGTACAACTGATAATGAATTATGCTTGCAATGCATTACTTAGCCAAAGTACTGAATACTCGCTCTTCTAGTGCTCAAGTATGGGCATGGCATTGTGTAGGCCCTAGCACCATGTTTAGCTTCCCAACACCTCAAGTATGTTGAGTGATTCAGGAATGACAATGTGCTAACACCTGATTTACACATTCAACATACCCAGAGGGGTTAATCTGCACCATATAAGCAGAAAGTGGAGCTCTGGAACTTCCACCATGCTGGAAAGACTGCTTGATTTCCCACATGCTGCCAAACAAAATTACTGTTACTGAATGTTATAATTGTTTCATTTATGATACTTCATGGAGAACAATCTTAAAGTCTGTCAAGGTACATTATGTTATGTTTTGTACAACTATTGCTTACAGTTTTATATTTAGAACAATTTTATTTGCGATGAGGAATGTATAACTTTGTAATGGATGTGTTTCTTAATGCACATATGACAGTTATTGCAGTGCTCCTTTTCATCTATTTCATTGGTCTATGGCAACATTCTGAGGAAGTTGACACATGTCTGACATGTGAAACTCATGTAGGTTATATTTACATTAAGAATGCTATTCTATATCCCTGACATCAGTGATTATTGCATTCTGAAGTTGTTCTTGCCATGTTGGGGGCTATGAGATTTTACAGGTTTTGCACTGTGATAATTCAGATATGTTAATAATGTTTAAATGGTGATGGCTGCATGTTTTTTTGCCCGTTATTATGTATGCTTGTAAATTCCCAGCACTTGTTATATGGTGTATTGTGTCTGACATATTTCTCTTTTTTTACTTCACTACAGGGATATGGTACTTAAACCAATAAATAAGGCATGAGTTGCACACAATAATCCATTCTCAGATGCTGAGAATGAGGTCATTGTCTAGGCTATCCATCTCCATGGGGCACATATCTTAGTTACTCAGTTACTTGACAATCCCTTCTGTGACTTTGTCTGGCAGCAAATGGTTGAGGATGTGAATTCTGTTGGTGGCTATCGACCATGACTACAGGAGTGTCAGACATAGGGTCAGTGATATGATAAAGAATGCTATCAATACAGCCAGTGCTGTGGCATGAGGAACATGAAGTTTCTAGGGGTGGGCCTGCTACTGAACCATCACTCACTGATATGTAAGCAATCCAGCCATCTCAGAGAAGTTACCCAGTGCTGTTATGGCAGATATGGAAGACAGGCAGAGAATGTCCACTAATGATGCTCCAGGTATGCCATTAATTCATATATACATATATATATATATATATATATATATATATATATATATATTATAGATGGGTCTACTTCAGAACATCGAAACCCCAGAAGTTCAAAGATGACATTGTCGAGACAAAATCAGCTAAAACTCACATCAATGAAAGACAGGATCAATGAATATCTTCTCAGGGTAAGTAACCACTAACACCAAATGTTATGAAAACACCATTCCACAACCTCCCTAACTAAATATACCAACTCCAAGATCGCACTATACTTGGGGAAAAGGGCAAAGTTCACCTTGTGGCCAACAGGTTACTTATCCTGGAAATGCATTCACCCGTCTGGTCTTCGCTGAGATGAGTTTTCGATGTTTTTTGTCATGACGATGTCATCTTCGATCTTCTGGGGTTTCAATATTTTCAGGTAGATCCATTATAGATATATAGATATAGAGATATACATACATACACATGTATATATATATTATACAAAAACCAATAGAGTTTTAAGTTTTCTGTTAAGGTGCCTAGTGTTTTATGCTTATCATACATCTTTCAATTACAATTTTGTGTCTAAGGACATTTGGCATTAAATGAGAACCACACCCACAGACTCAAAACACATGTTTATTTTATCATGGTTTGGTGTTTCCTACATTTTGACACCACTCTAGGACTATTTATAGGTTTTTAAATATTTTATATGTAATTTCTGAGTCTGAGCACATGAGGTCTAGCATCTTGAAGTAATTCTGATTGTTTACTCAGCCTCTAGGTATCCCACAATGCATTGCGTGTCTGTAAATAATTACATCATGCAGGCCTCTTTCTTCCTAAAGCTCCTGTCACTGCATTGATTTTATATGCACACACTGCTGTCTTTCAGTCATTATAAGTAACATTTCATGTCGTTCAATGACTACTTAAAACACAACCAGTGTAAATGCCACAGAACAGCCTTTCAAAGTGCTTTTTACTGCTGCTTCTTTTTTAGAATGGCTAAATTGCAGTCTTTTTTGAAGCTTGAATTGTACTAGCTTGACTCATCTCCTATCCCCTTCACACCTAACTTCCCTAGCTGTCAAAGTGCTAAGGGTAATTTGAGCTTTTAGCTGCTGTGATTGACAGCTCACAGCAGGAGACTTGACTCATGTACTGTTTTCTTGTTCTAGCCTTTACTTTCTGTATGGGTAGGGGAAGGACCAGGGAGCTGTGACATCACAGCATGGGTGGGTTTTTAGGATGGTCAATGTGATGTCAGTTTGGGGAGGGAATTGGCCAGAAAACTGCCTGTAGTCATTGGCCTTGATGACATCAATGAACTGGAGACTGCAGCAAGTTTTTCCAGGGTGGGATAAAAGTTTTTTGAAAGTGAAATTACCATAGTACAGTAAGGTGCTGTTCTAGTGGAGAGTAACAGTCAATTTCAAATATTTTAAATGCTGTATTGTTCTTTATTCATAGCAGGGACAGTAAATAGGGAGAAAAAAGACAGATAAGTTGAGCATTTAATAACAGAATCCCATTGTTGTCCTTTAATGGACACAAAACTGTTTCACATTTCAATTATTTATGTATATAAATATAAATTGCTGTAAAGGTCATTTGCATTTCCATCTGTTGTTGCTTTATTCTTATTTTCAGTAGCATATTGTCATCATTTTTGTGTTTCTTTTGTTTCTTTGTTTAGAGGTCGTAATTGAAGGCATTCTTATCTCTCTCTCCTTAATGCTGTTGTGTCAGTGTCTGCCACCCAACATATGTGCAGGGCCATTGTGTAAGCATACGTAAGTTCTACCAGGGCCTCAGAAGAGATAGCATACTGAATCTTGTGGATTCTGACATATGAGACTGCATGAACTGGGTGTGTGACTCCTTGGACCAGATGAATGACACAATAGACCATGATGTGTTTGCCATGGAATGTCTGCTGGGGGAGGATTAGCATTCATGAAGCTGCTGAGCTAGTATATTGCCAGATATTAGACATTTTGGCCATGGCCATGCCAGATCCTGCTCCATCAGAGGTTATAATTTCACTGCTTGGTCAGTGGTGGAGATGTGCACACCCAGGCATGGCTATCCACATGGCCATGGTTGTGAAAGGAGTATGATGAAAATGCATCCAACAGACATTGTTCCTATTCAGTTAGCACTCTTTCTTATAGTCACTTATCACACATCTATTTCTTTGAGTCAACCTTGTCCTTTTGTAACCACACCCCCATGAAAATGGTGATGACTATGCCCTGCCTTTTGTTCAATTCTTTGTGATTTGGGATTAGATTCTTTTATTGTTTTAATTAAGTGGTGACTATGCATGCTATTTACTGCCTCTTAGCCAGAATAGCATACTGTGCACACCTCCGAATGCCATGATCTGTCCCAGTTGCACTGCTTGTGGTGCTGGGAACTGTGGTTCCTGTTCTGGATCTTCCTGGTGCTTCTGTTTCCAGAATATGATATTACATAATATGGCACAGGCTGTCAGTCATTTGGCAGAGGTGCTGGGTTCACACTGTAGGGCACCTCCAGATGTATTTAGATATCAGAAACATGACTTAAGCAGGCCAAAAATAAGCTTCTAGCCTGAGAGTGTGCATTGTTGTAACCTTGCTCAGTGGAGTTGTGTGAGTATCTCAAAGGATTCATGAGCCAAGGATCAAATACATATCCTGCATCCCCTCACCAGATATACTTGTGGAAAGTCACCCCTAAAAACAGTAAGTACAGGACAGAGGTGTGCCATATGTGGGAGCTGTGCAAACTGCCATGGTTGCCTGTGTGCACATTATAAATGATACCTTGTACATTACAGACCTGACACTCGATGGAGTGATAACCATTATTGTTGATGTACTTCCTTCCCTGTTCACCAGGTAGACCTTTTATTTTAATGTGTGTGCAGTCTATGGCCCCCAGGACCACAGAAATATGTGCTATGGCATACAAGTTTTGCATAGTGTTGGCTCTTTAGATATGCTCCCCCA
This sequence comes from Protopterus annectens, assembly GCF_019279795.1. Taxonomy (NCBI): domain Eukaryota; kingdom Metazoa; phylum Chordata; order Ceratodontiformes; family Protopteridae; genus Protopterus; species Protopterus annectens. Next base: position 209,071,493 of record NC_056735.1, read on the forward strand.
TATGTCACACAATTGTAATGAGCATCTGGAGAAGTATTCTGGAAGCAGAGGCCTGTGATGCACCCAATGTGTCCCTTGTGGTCACAGAAAAGTCCCTTTAGCTAGTATATGTAATGCTACACATACTTTGGCTTCCACTGTGATGGGTTCTCCACAATTACCACAGGGCCTCATTTAAGGATAGCAGATGTTTATTATTTGTGCTATGGTATCCCTGTCCACCCTGTAACAATCTATTATTTCTATGTCATGAAGTCCATAGTAGGTCAAATGTGGCCTGAAGACTAAGATCTGGGAGCAGCAGCATCACCACCTTGTATTAGTGCCTGCTGTATATACAGATTTATAATAGCTGCAGCAACCCTTAACATTTTTAATGTTTCCTTGTGGCTGTATGCCAGCATGTGTTGGAATTAAGAGCTAAAGTGAGTGTGACATGTAGGCACTTGTCTTATACATTTCTGTATCACTCTGTCATGCTTAATGACTTAATTAGCATGTATTTGAGCTCTTTATATACTCATTAGCATATTCAGCCACTTACCCTTGTTTTGCAGACAGCTGCGATATGCAGAGCTGTTTCCTGAATCACAAATAGCTTACTTATTGCTATTCATCATGCAAATAGGCATTGCATGATGTTTAGGCATTCATGAATCCAGGACATTATGCTCCATAGCTTTGCTTATGAGATTAGAGGAGACTAAGGGGTCTGAAGTTACCAGAGTCCATGGTTGGGCCACCTTAATGTAATGCATTACAATGGCTGTTTTCCAGGTGTCAGGAAAGTAACCTGGGGAGCGGCTTAGATTAAACAGATTAAGTATGAGTTCAGATCAACCATATTTGGTACTGATAAACAGACAACCTGGTATATAAGCAAGACGCACAGATGTGGTATACTTAGCTTTGTAGGGGGCTGAGAGGACTTCTTCCATTTTAATTAAAGGGGGTGGCTGGCTCTGTGGACTCTGTGGAATTTGTTCAGTAACTATGGGTGGAGAAAAATGTGCAATAAATTTGTCAAGTAGGATATTAGCCATCTCTTTTGGGTTAGAGTGGATAGTATTATTGCTGATCAGCCCAGAAGAGTGCTAGGTGTTAGTACTAAAGTGCCTGTTAGTGGCTATTAAGTTTATATGCAGCCTTGATCTTTGTAGTGGTTCCCTTAACTTCTTTGCTAGTTTATTTACTTGAGCTCTTAAGGTAGGTAGAATGAGTCCTTTTATAAGCATTAAGTAACTTCTTTCTCTTGTTATATAATTTATGTATACTGGTCTTCCACCATAGAGTTTAGCTTTTACATTGCTTGTTATATTTGGTTTAGTTAGTGATTGCCTTATCAGTACAACTATTTAGATGGAAGATCTGTTGGAGAAGGATTATAGTCAGATTTATTTAGATCATCAAGTAACTGAAGAAGGTTTGCTTTTCAGAAATCCAAAAAACAGAAGTATTTGCAGGAAAAGTGTCAACAGTTTTAAAGGATAAAGTAACATTCTTATACTGTGGTTTAACAATGGAGGATAAATATAATATAGAGGTGTGCAACTACTGGTCGTGTTTGTGAGGAGATCAAGAGTACTAGACCCCCTAGTAGGGTGGGTAACTATTTGTACAAGGGGAATTAGCATTTAAAATGGGAAAAAATTGTTGGACATGCTGATCATTTACAGTGCAGGTCAGCCAGTTTATTGATGGAGAGTTTAAATCCCCTAGTAAAATAGATTAATGGGCTTTTCTGCTAAAGTATTAAGATAGCTGTCGTGCACAGAAAGTAACATAGACAGTGTTCTCTAGCTAGTTATGAACTGGTGATTAATCTTGCTAAGGGTGATTTGGACATCTAGGAGTTCAAATCTGGTGTCCCAAGGAATCTGTCATGAGGTGATGATAACTGTGACAAATGCGGATACTCCTCGACAACTGCCAGTTGGTCTGAAGATGTTATAGGTATTAAACCCAAGATTAGAGGGATTACTTTCACTGCTTTGAAAACATATCAAAGTAACTACAATTGTATGTTCAAGTTGAAGAAGGGCTTCAAGTTTTTTTTTCTTTGTTAAGAATTATGGCATTGTTTAGAGCCACCTTAATGTGTCCCAAATTAGAATCTACTAGGTTAGAATGTCCAGTAGATGGACTCTATCTAAAAAAAAAAAAAAAAACAATATGGGGGTATCAAAGGCTTTAGCCAGAGTGCAAAAGCTTAGGGAAGAGATGCAGATCATGCCTGGCAAAGCAGAGGAATTACTAACTATTTTGACTAAGCTGATGTGTCCTGGATCTACTCAGGTTGACACTAGACTGTATAGTTAATTATTAAAGGAAATTATCTTGCCTTTGAATCTTGGCATCATTCTAGTTGATAACAAAATACTGCTCAAGACCATTGTCTTTCCTGGCTCAGACACATGCATGATGAGCTTAATCATGTCCTTCTGCATGTCCCTCTGGGTAGAGTGTCAAAGGTCCTTCACCCCTATATGGGTCCCCATCGGGTAATAATCATATTTATCAAGATGGAGGGATGAAAGATTACTTGTTATATCCTGGATTCGTACTCTAGAAAGACAGCTGTCACCCTACATTTATCCAGGCTTGTGATAATGTTGATTCTATGCCATATGTCAACAGAGTCACCTATTACTAAGACATTGCCATGGGTTTTTCAGTCTCATTGTGGGCCTTAGGATTGGCGTTTGTATCCTTGTGACTTTTAAAAGTATGCTTAATGGCTATGGGTGTGCAGGATAATGATGGGTGTGGTGCTGTGTGCACTAATGGCTGGGATTTCTTAGTCTTCACTCTGGGAAATTCAGGCAGTGTTCATGTAACCTTAACGTAAGCTGGTTTAGTTGGACTGTTCTGTCCTGTGTGTGTATGTGTGTGTTGTGCTTATTGAATGTATTCTAAGGTTAGAAGTCAGCCTTCAACTTCAGGTAATACTTACAACTCTCAGATACTGAATCATTGTCATCATCATCATCAACCCCCTTTTCTTGTTTTCTCCATGGGGTTGGAGTGTTGCATCAAATGTCGCCATCTCTCTCAATTCAATGCATAGCTCTCAACCTTCCATCTTCAAAATGAGGAACACTCGCCTTCATAATGTGGAACAAATGGGCAAAATGTGGAACACATACTAATGGCTTACTAACAACTTCAAATAGGAAGGTCATAGGATGGTTAAAATATGCTGGTTTTACTTATAAAGAAGATCCTTTAATGAATTAATATGATTAATTTCTATTTACTATGGATTTCACTTTAAAAAATTCCTAACACTGAATGTTTGACAGACTCTTTCAATGTGGAACTTTGAGGAACTTCAAGGAACATGAACTTTTTAAGACCCCAAATGAGGTACGTTCCTCGTAATGAGGTACACTTGAGAGGTGTGATTTCAATGCTGCTCTACTACTTTCTTTGGCAGCCATTCCTGATTATTGCAGGTCTTCTCTCACACAATCCATTCATCTCTTTGCTGGAAATCTTTGTTTCCTCTTCCCTCCCTCCTGTCTCTCCCAAATCTTAGGTTCATATGTGTTTACCAGGCTAATGGCCACAAGGGCATTTTTAAGCCTAGTCATGCATCCCAAATCTCTAATAAGTTCTGATACCCTTGATAAGTGTAAGCAGGGGCTGGGAGATGAAACATTTACAGGCTGCCTGTGCCCATTAAAGACTTAGGTGCCAAACCATGGATGAATGTCCTGTTCCCCATCCAGTTGTCCAAGTTACACTTGAATTGGGTTAGGGAGGAACTCTGTTTCAGATGGATGGGTAGCCTGCTCAAGAGGTGGAGTAGTCTCTGGGATACATACCTGTCTCTCCAGCAGTTCCTATTTATATAACAGGCAAGGTTTAAGTCTTTAGAATGGGTAATTTTTGTGCTGTTTGTATTGTGGATATGCAGGAGGTCCATCAGAGAGGGGGTCTGACAACGCCCTGTATGCCACGCATAGATCTCCCCTCAAAAGCCTATAGCAGACAGAGTACAGGGATAGGGCTGTGAGGCAATCTGCTTAGGACATTTTACTTATGCTCTGTATTCATTTAGTGACTTGCCTTTGATGAAACCAAACTGGGTTGGGTCCAGTGTCTGGAGATTTACTATATATATGGTTTTCTGGTGCCAACTAGACCCGTATACATCATGACGGAAGACAACGGACTATCCCCAGTGTTTGAGGAGGACTCGGAGTCCCCTCCTTTTCCTTGTGGACAGCCAATGAGAGGTACTAACAACAGTTTATTCCAGTTAATTTTGGAATTAACTGAAAAAGTTTCCAATTTTCAAAAAAACGTTAGAACTATGCAAAATTCCTACTCTAACGGTAATAATACATCAGAAACTGTTTGTATTGGGAACGAGAGAGACATTACACCACTGGTAGTCAGCAGGTAATTTCCTGTGGTGTCTCGGAGTATGGTGAATGTCAACAAGGGAGCATGTTGTTCTGAAGGTGGCGAAATTAGGTTGGAACATGAAGGAATACACCCAGAACATGATCGTCTGAAGGATTGGTGGAGTAAGGAACACGTCTTTTTCGGAGGTAACCATAATGGTCACAAGAGTAGTACGGACAACCAGTTAGCAATTTTAGAGACTAAAATGCATAAGGTTCAGGCATTACAGTGCGACAACTCCTATCTGAAGGAGAGTATAGAAAGGAGACGTGTTCCGAAAGGTTTACGAACTTATAAATTTCCAAATGGTATAAAAAAGGGGGAACCTGAATGTGATGAACTGGTTAAAATGTTTGACAGACACGGTATTGAGTTAATGGAATTTATTATTGGAATCAATAACAAAAGGATTAACGAATTGTTTAAGGACATTGAAAGTATTAACAATGTTATATTAAGTGATGGTTGTTTTAACCAATATTCCCACAGATACAATGTAATTTTTGAAAGAGTGGAAACTGAAATTAATATTAATGTCAATAGAAAAAAGAAAAAATTAAACAGAGATGAATTTGAATACAATAAAGTTCTAGCATGCCCCTTTCCTAAAGTGTACATAGACGGGGGTTCACCTGGGTACAATACACAAACTCCACATGTAGATCCTAAAGGGAGTACACGAGCCCAATATAAGAACAAGGGCGAAAGTGATTATGAAAAGGAGTACCCTCCTTTGAGGAGATCTGAAAGGATTTACATCAGAAATCAACCTAGGCAGGAGAATGATTTTTTAGAATCCTGGGTAGAGGGAGGAAGACAGAGATACAGGAACACCTCCTTCAGGGGGAGGAACAACAGTTACAATTAAACACAGTTAGAACAGTTGGGAACTCTGAAGATGGCAACATCATCAATCACGATGGTTTTGTGTACTCGTACAAAAGGTTTACAATTTATAATTATGCACAATTTCCACTTAGTAAGGAAGTTTTTAATTTGTTTACGAAGGGGATGAAATTTGTCCCCTCTGTTAAAGAAGACGTCAGTCAAACCTTACTAGATTTCAAGATTTTCACAAGGAAACTAAATTTAAAACTTTTACATCAGGAAAAATCTAGCCAGGTGTACATAAAAAACCTATTATTTACAAGAGAAGTTGTGTCAACCCCCCTCTTATACCCATTCTGAACTCTTTTGAAAATGTGTGTTGTCAGGAGATTTACAAACTCCTACAGACTCACAAGAACATTAAACTCAACCTCACATGCACGGAGAGAAAATTAATGTACGAACTATGGGACAACAACAATTTTCGGTTCATGAAACCAGATAAGGGTGGGGGTATGGTCATTACCAATGTGGTAGACTACAACAACAAAATAACTAACATGTTGAATGAAAGTTCCAAATAAGAAATAGCTTCTAGAAATAAAATTCATTTAAGTTTTAGAAAAATAAAATTCCTGCTGGAAGATTCCCTACTGCAAGGGGTAATTAATGAAGAAGAGTACAATTTTCTTCATATTGAACACCCTGTTATACCTGTTGTGTTCAGAATTCCCAAAACGTACAAGGACATCCAAGATCCCCCTTCTAGGCTTATTATATCAGCCCACAATAGTATCACCTACACTAATAGTATCTATATTGATTGTATAGTTCGACAGGCCTTGTCACCCATCTCACATATACTTATTGACTCCTGGGACTTCCTTAAGAATGTGAAGAATGATTTTTTTAGTCAAGAGGCTTACTTTTCTACTATTGACGTAGTTGACCTTTTTAGTTCCATTCCACATGACATAGGTTTGGAATTTTTCAATGATATATTAGTGACACAGTCTAGTTTAAAAGGAAGTTCAATCAATTTTTTAGTAGAACTCATGGAGGTTGTACTAAAGAACAATTTTTTCACATTCCAAGGGGAGTTCTACAGACAAACTAAAGGAGTAGCCATGGGTAGCAGTTGTGCTCCCATGTTTGCCAATTTAGTCATGTACCAGTGGGAACAACTATATATTTTTAAATCCATTTACGAAAAACATTGGCACCTGTACTTCAGGTACCTGGATGATTTATTTATTTTATGGGAAGATGGAAATTTATTTGAACACTTCTTAAAGTACATTAATCAAGTATGTGATTATTTTAAATTTACAGGGAAAGGTAACCCTAGTGAAATTAACTGCTTGGATGTCAAACTTATCAAAGATCATCAAAACAACATGTTCCACTCTAGGATTTATAGAAAGTCCACTTTTTCCAATGATTATTTAGTATATTCCAGTAACCACCCTTTATATATCAAACGTAATATAGTTAAAGGGCAGATGGTCAGGGTGGTAAGGATGTGCTCTAAGAAAGAATATGTGGAAGTGGAAACTAAACTAGTGATGGACATGTTTCTTGATAGGGGATACCCTTTAGGGTTTTTGGAGGGTATTCGTAACCAAGTGAAGGGTGAGTGGAATCGTAGATACAAACCCTTGTTAGGATTTAGTGAGGAGGTAATAAATATAGTTAACAATGGAGAGCAAGATTACACCCAGGCTATGGTTTTGACCTATGGAGAAACATCGGAAGATATCAAGAAAATAATTAGAAATAACTGGGTTATGTTTAAAGGGAACCAAGAAGTTCTGGCAGTCCTAGGTCCAGAACCCCTTTTTTCTTACAGAGTTAACCAAAATTTGAAGAATATTTTGGAAAATGGTACTACAGGTAGAAGAAGGAAAGAGGGTACACACAAATGTAGGGCCTGTGAATACTGTCATCACATCTTGGAGACCCCCAAGGTGAAATTAGGTCCCTATGGGTTAGAGGTTTCTATGGTCACAGGTTCTTGTGTTACCACTGGCATTGTTTACTTAGCCCTTTGTGTGGAATGCCAATATTTCTACATTGGAAAAACAGAGAGGAGGTTAAATCGTAGAATTTACGAGCATTATTACAGCATTTCCAGGAGGGATGAAAAAATGCCTTATACAAACACATTAAGAGTAACCCCACCCACAGTTTCAAATTTGGTATCCTGGAAGTTGTAAATAAGGATTTCAGAGGGTGGGACTGGACAAACAAATTGCTCAGGGCAGAAACTCGATGGCAACTTAAGTTAAATGCCTGTGAGTTTCCTGGCATAAATGAAGCCATTAGTATTAAACCTGAGTTAAGATATAGGGCTAACTAAATGAAATAAAACAAAAACAAAATAATTTTGTACATTAATTCAGAACTTCTTCTCATGCTTTTTAACACATAATACCTGATTAATGTTTTTTTACTTGTGGCAATACATTTTAGTGATTTTGTGATTTTGTGTTTTTTTAAATGTCTAGCACTTTAAATATTCAGCATGTGTTTCTTAATTGTGATCAGTTAAGGGTATATAAGTTATGGTTTGATCATCTTAAACTGTTCTGATGAAGTAATTTTGACGAAAGCGCTTGACGACTGTTTTGAGTGGATTTTAATAAAGTGTGATGACTGTTTTGAGTGGATTTTAATAAAGTGTGGATACCGGCCGTATTTGTGGATTTCTTACACTGCATTTCCCTTGTCCATCAGACTTTCGGGGGCTAGTCATTGGCTTGGAAGCGGTCTTTTATTCATTCTATATATATATATATATATATATATATATATATATATGAATATATATATATATATATATATATATATATGTATATATATATATATATATATATATATATATATATATATATATATATATATGGGTCTACTTCAGAATGACGACTGGTCAGAATGCCGACTTTCATATGTCCGACACCATATGATCGACATTCCGAAATACCAATATCCTGAAATAGCACCATCTACCTACCTGTAAACACAGTAAAACTGTGTTATGCAGGGGGGTAAGCCCCCCTGCACACACCACCTGCTACTTAAATATTCTCATGCCCAGATGGCACTACAGTGCAGGAAAGGGGAATCTCCCAGTCCCGCATTGTAGCGGGATTTCTGCTATCATTTGCCGGCCTTTCAAACGTTTGGTCATATGGTGTCAGCCATATGAGTTTCGAACATTTGAAAGTTCGAACAAATGAAGGGCTCCCATATATATATATATATATATATATATATATATATATATATATATATATATATATATATATATATATATATATATATATATATATATATATATATCTGGGTCCAGGACTGTTTACCGAATGTACAATTTAATGAGATACAAAAGCTCGTGCACAGTTTCGCAAAAGTGCTTTTCACAGAAAATGCACTTTCGTGAAACAGAAATTTAAAAAAGTAAAAACATTGCAAAAGGGCTGTTGGTGAGATCGCGGGACAGTGGGGATAAGGGAATATTCCCTTTTCCCCACTGTAGTGCGATCTTGGAGTGAGAATATAAAAGTAGGGGAGGTGGGGGGCGCAGGGGGGCTTGCCCCCTGCATAAACGTGATTAATGTTTTTTTTTTAAGTTTGTTACGTTTTTTATTTTTGTATTACTGTTTCATGAAAGTGCATTTTTGGTGAAAAGCACTTTCGCAAAACTGTGCGCGAGCGTTGTTTGTGTTTCGTTAAATAGTGATTTTGGTAAATAGTCCTAGATCTATATATATATATATATATATATATATATATATATATAGATAGATATATATATATATATACATATATATATATATATATATTATATAATTTCCATGATAATTCTTTCCATGGCTTTACATATAAGACTAGTGAGATTTATGGTTCTGTACTTTCCAGGGTCTGTAGATCACCCACCTTTGTGCAGAGGGATGACTGTTGCTGTTCTCCATTCATTAGGCATGAAGCCTGTTTGGAAGCTACAGTTAAGTAGCAATTTCAGGGGTTCTCATAGGTCATATTTCATGTTATTTTGAGGGCATCCTGGGATGTTGTCTGGGTCCATTGATGCAGTGTTCTTGGCCTTAGAGAGAGCATGAAGGACCTGTTGCCTAGTGATAGCAGGGGAGTTGTATTTGATGGTATTTACTGAGGGAAGGTTGAGGGGGAGAGAGGGGGGTAAAGCTGGAGCTGCATTTATCAGCCAGTAGGTTTGCTATGTCTTCTGGATCAGTATAGGTGGTTCCATTTACAATGAGCTCTTCACACAATTGTTTATTGCCTTTGAGGTCGCAGACATAGTTAAAGAATGCCTGTGGTTGACCTTGGCCTGGAAGGCTAAATCTATCTCAAATTTAGCTTTAGTAAACTTTATTTGTCCTCTGAGTTGTTTTACTTTGATGAGAGTGCTTTTATCCTGCTTTGTGCTGCACCTCCTAATTTTTGTCATGATTTTCTTCCTTCTGTTATACAGCCTATTGATTTTGTGATTCCACCAGGGTGGCTTGTTTTTTTCAGTTAGTTCTGTACTTTTTCTTGATTTGGGAAGCTGTCTTTATGCAGCTATTAACATGCTTGTACAGGGTTTCTGTGAACAGTTCTGTATAGGCAGCAGTGTTCTCTGGGTTTATGGAGCTTGACATTTTGCCAGGTTATCAGTTAATTCTTGTAGCTCCTGAATGTTTCAGGTTTAGCTGGGGGTCCAGGTTTTATTTTTACTTCAAAGGAGAACATTTTGGGGTCTGACCTTACCTGGGAACCATTACAGTAGAGGGTGTGCAGCAGTCTCCCATATTAGTGAGGAGCAAATCCAGTATGGTTAAACCCCTGGTTGGTGTAATGATGATCTGGTCCAGGGAGCTTGTGTTTACAAAATTCAGGAATCTATGTACCTGTATGTTTGGTGTCATATAGAATTCCCAGTTAATAGTGGCGGAATTAATGTCACCCATGAATATGGTACTGGGTTGGATAGTGAGTGTCTCCAATAAGTTTAAATACATGGTATGGGTTTCCTGAGTCATAAAGGGGGACCTATAGCTTGCAGGGAAGTGGTATTGGATTTTGCCTATGATGATTTGAACAAGGAGCAGCTCAAGTGCATTGTCCTGTTTGACCAGCCTTGAGGTATATTTATTTTTTATGTAAACTGAGACACCTTCACCTTTAGTCCCTGTCTGTGTAGTAGCTGGTCTAAATGTGTGGAAGGCATTATAACCCTGCACTCTTGGTGTGCTCTCCATGGCTTTGAACCATGTAACCGCACAAACATTAACATTTCCTGCACATCTGCCCAAACCACCATATTCTGTTCTCTTTGACCTTCTCTGCCATTAGAACTACTTTGGCTTGTGCTCTGATGTCTCCATCCCCGTCCCACAGTCTGTGTCCTACAACCTGTCTCAGGTACTTTATCTCCATCATAGCTAACTTTCTCAACTGCTCTGCCTTCACTGTCCAGGTTTCTGTACCATATAGTAGCACTGGCTTTACCACTGTCTTTTACACCTTACTTTTCAACTTCCTTGGAATTCTTCTTACACAGACTACGCTGACATTGCAGCTGCTCTGATTCTTACCCTGACCTGCTCATTCAGACTTCTATTCTCCTCAACCACCTCTGCCAGATGCTTGAAGCTGTTTACCTGTTTCACTATTTTCCATTATATCTCAGTTTTCAGCTTCTTTTGATTTCCACCATTTTCTGCCATGACATCAGTCTTATCTGTGCTCAGTTTCATCTTATGTGGCTTCACTTTTGCATTTCATTCCTCTATCATTTGTTGAAGTTCTTGTTGAAGGTCTGCTTGTAATGCCACATTGTCACCTTAGTTGATCTGGTCCCTCTGACCTGTTTGTTAAAGCAGTCCATCACCTGTATGAGTAGAGGTGGGCTCAGAGCTGAACTCTGATGTACACCTTCTCAGACTGAGAGCCCCTCTGTGTGTCTAAACACTGTTAGTACTTGTGTCATTGGGTCCTTGTACATAGTCTGCACTAATTCCACCAATGTTTCTAGGGCATTGACCTATCAAAAGACTGAACAAATCAGCCTTACTGGACCTTGTCATATGCTTTGTCCAAATATAGGAATGTCTGATTGAACTCCTTCAACATCTCTAGTTTCTTCTCATCTATTTACTTCACTGGAAACATTGGGCTGGCTGTGCTACATCCTAATCTGAAGCCACACTTCTCATCTCCCATATGACTCCCTGCTACTCTGGGTATTCATTTATCAATCACTTTCTCCAGCACTTTCATGCAGTGTGTCAGATGTCTGATACTTCTATACTTCCACGGTTGTGAATGTCCCCTTCGTTCTTGTGCACTGGCAGCAGAATGCTTATTTTTCAGTCAGCTGGTTTACTCCTGTCTCTCCATACTACTGTAAGAACCCTCGAAAGTAATTTCTTCCCCAACATCTCAATAATATGTACTGTGGCCTCATCTGAGAATGTTGTTTCCCTGACTTCATTTTCCTTTGTGCTATTCTTACTTCTTCTAGGGTCAGCTCTTCTTTCTCTTTCATTATAGGCTGATTGCAGGGCAGTGCAGCTTCTCTGTGGTTTTCTTCATTTCAAAACTGCTGGAAGCACTTCTATCTGCCTTTGATGTCCTGCAAACTAGTGCATAGGTTGTTTGCTGGCAGTTCTTGTGAAGGGTGTGTGACTATCTTCCTTATCTTGCTGTCTCCCCCTTGCAACCTGACAGAGTTTCTTTGTGCCATATGGTGTGTTATTTTTCAGAAGCTGATAGAGTATCTCTGATGCCCTGTTCATTGCTACTGTGACTGCTCTCTTAGTGTCTTTGTTAGCCAATCAATATTCCTGTGTTAGCCTAGTCTGTCTTTTCTATACCACACTTCTTTTCTGCACTCCTTTCTTTTAATTTCTTCCTGAACTTCTATAGTCCACCACCAGTTTTCCTTATGTACCTTATTTCTGTACCTGCCTCAGTTGCATATCTGTTTTATAGTCCTCACATATGGTGGTTAGTGATACTGACATTCTTCTTTAACTCCGCCTACCTCCTCCTCTTCTTGAGGTGCTACAGCCCTGAGAATTTCATTGGCTCCTTCTCTGTCAACTGCTTTCAGCTGATTGTGGCCATCAGTAGTTTATATTGAATCATTGTGAGGTAGCAATAAACAGATTTTGGAAAGCATGATTCATTTGCTGCACTGCCTCAAAATGCCTAGTCCTATACCTACAGAAGGGACGGTTCCCTATTACGTTGTTGAACTTTTAAAAGTTCAAATGCTATATGGTTGAACCCATATGTTTGAACTTTTAAATGTTTGAATGTGTTAATGGAGATCTCCGTTCAGTGCAGAAAGGGAAGATTTCCCTTTACTGCACTGTAGTGCAGTCTTGCTGTTGGTATAATTAAAGAGCGGAGGTGTAGGGGGTGCAGGGGGGCTTGGCCCCCTGCTTACAACCGTTAGGTAGGTTTTTTCTGGTTTTTATTTTTTTTCTGTCGTTTTCGAAATTTTAAAAGTTAGAATATATGGGTTCGACCATATAGCATTCAAACTTTTAAAGTTTCGATAACGTACTATGAACCCAGAAGGGACAACTGCTGACTGACCCATATTAGCCAGGGCAGGTGAAGGGCTGTGAGAAAACAGGATAGTCTAATAATGTACTCTTAGTACAAGACAGAGGGGGGGAAATGGGTTGGATTAAAAAGGTGATAATACAGAATATGGATAAGGGGTACTGTGATTCCTGTAATATTCAGTAGTACAAAAATGTAAAAGTGACAGAAACATGCAGGAGCAATAAGGTAATCATTTATATGTAGCAGATTTAAATCGGTCAGCTTTACTCAATATGCTAATATGATCTCTTCCCAGCAAGTAACTGTAATGAGCAACAGAGTCTATAGGTATCATAAGATCTTTTATATCCACCTGAGCTACCACCAGTTCAAGTAAATGGAACCTAATGGGGCTTTGAGTGCTAACTGCTAACAACTTCAAGAGATTTATCAAGTTTGAGTAGAGAGCGATGTTTGATTGTGTTGAGAACCATGGCAGAGTATCTTCAGTAAAACCCTGTATCAGATATGTTCATACTCACGGCATGTCTTTCGCAAACTGTAAATCCCATCTTTTCCCATCAATATGATGAGTAGAACCACTCTTTTATTATATAGTATCTCCTTTTACTTAATGTGGCACAGTTCTAGTATCAAGATGTTCTAGTACCAGATGAATAAATATGTTAGAAGTAGTAAGAGTTTATTGGCAGCTTTATTTCTTCCTATCAGGGATGTCTACATAATATTATGTATTAATATCCATAATGGGATTTTTCTCATATATTACATAACTGACTGATGATCATCTAGTCTCTTACATAGGTACTAGCACTGTGTATTCATTTATTTCTCTGGTGTGTCATTGGCTTAGTTGTTTTATTATTATTATAATCCAGTTTCTATATCTTCTCATTTCCACCTTAAATGTGCTTTACTGCTGTTTCCTCCTTCTTTCTTATTCACGGCATTTTTACTGATATATTTTAGTTCAAATGCTTATTTTCTCATATTTATGCATTTTTTATAAGTTCTGTGAGTTTTTTGTTATTGCCAGTGTATAGCAATAACAATTGAAATCACAGTATAATAATGTGTATTTTTTTGCCTTTCACATGCTAACCATCAAGGTCCTTAGTCACCCTTAAACTATTTTCCCTCCATTTGCTGGCGCTATCACATTACCAGCTGGAGTGAGAGAAATTATGAGGCTACTTATAGGCAGCTTATATATTTTATATATTTTTTTCTATTGCCCTACCCAAGGTCCCACAATGGGCATATTGTGCAGTGATATGTCATCCAGGTAACATCCATGCATGAGTGTATACACCTTAGAGACAGTCTGCACCAGTTCCTCAATCCTATGCCTATGCAGCATGTTATATCACTCCTGGCCATCTCCAGATTGTGCCCATCTATGGTAAAAACTATCACTCTTTCTCTAAAGAAGGAGACCTGAATCAGCTGCTTAGTTTCCTGATCCTATTGCCTGTCAAACAAGTGCCATTTGAGTGTATTGCTGTGGACCTCATGAGACCACTAGTAAAATCTAGCAATGAGTATCAGTACATACTAGCCACAATGGACTGTCGCTACCAAATTTTCAGAAGCAGTGCCATTACACAACATTAATGCAAAGGTTGTTTCTACAGAAATAATATCCTTAAAGAGACACAAACTGACCAAGGCACTCCCTTTATGTCAAGAGTAGTGTATCAACTGTGCTGGTGATATAAAGTCATACAGCTGAAGACGTCATTCTACCATGTGCAGATTAATGGATTAGTAGAGAGTTTTAATAAAATACTGAAATACATACTAAGGGAAGTTATTGACTTGGATGGGAAAAGCTGGGATCAGTTGTTTCCTACTTTTTTGGCAATCAGAGTAGTTCCATAAGCTTCAAATGAGTTTACCCCATTTGAACTTTTCTATGGTAGGCATCCAAGGGGAATGCTTGATAATACTAAGGTGACACAGAAAGAAGGAAAGACACCATTTAAAAGAGAGATCAAGAACTATGTTAGTTTACAAGAGATATTGAAGCTGATACTGTTTATAATAAGGAAACACATGCACATAGCCAAGGAAATTTATCAAAGAGTTTATATATGACTTTAAAAATTGAACCTAGGAGATCAGATACTAGTATTAGTACTCACTGGGAAAACACATTTCTCACCAAATGGTAGGTGCCAGTTTATGTGATAGCAATAATAACAGTGTTGTACTAGTTACTTACAAAAGTAATACATTACTATTACTAGTTACTTTTCAGTTATTAAAAAAGTAATATATTACTATTACTAGTTACTGACTAAAGGATGGCTGTGGTGGTGCAGTGGTTAGCATTGCTACCTCACAGCAAAAGGTTCTCTGGTTTGATTCTTGGCTGGGGTGCCTTCTGTGTGGATTCTGCATGTGTTCCCTGTGGTTGCGTGGGTTTCCTCCCACATTCCAAAGACATGCTGTAGGTGGATTGGGCAATCTAAATTAGCCCTAGGTGTGAGTATGTGTGCCTTCTGTAGAAGGTTGGTGCTGGGCTGGCAATTCAACACCATAAAACTCCACTGCCAAATGTTCTGTGGACCATTGTTCCACTGTGGCAACCCCTAGCTGGGAAAAGCCAAAAGCACATTACTTTAACATAAGTATAGTTTATCAATTATAATACTGATATTTACTCACAAAAGTAAGCACATGCATATGTGTATTAAAGTTGCATACACAATGTTACAATGATGATGAATAGCATTTAACAGTTGAAAAACTCCAGCAGATTAGTCTTTACAGCTGTGTGGCACAGTGGTGCAGTGGTTAGCATTCTCACCGCACAGCAAGAGGTTCTCCAGTTCAATTCTTGGCTGAGGTGCGTTCTGTGTGGTGTCTGCATGTCCTCCCTGTGTTTGTGTGGGTTTCCTCCCACATTCCCAAGACATGCTGCAGGTGGACTGGACATTCTAAATTGGCTCTAAGTGTGTGCCTCCTGAGGAAGGATGGGTGTTGGGCTGGCAATTTGACACATTAAAACTCTACTGCTACTTCTTCTGCAGACTGATAATCCACCATGGTGACCCCTAAGGGGCACAGCCAAAAGAAGCAGGGTAGTCTTTATAGCTAGAGAGTCACAAATAATAATTAAACCAAACCATACACAGCCAGCACCACAAGACTTATACAAGCCTATCCCATTTTGCCTACTTTTCAACTACTAAAAATCAAAACCTGAAAATAATTTTAAATAGAACATAACAAAAAATTTGTCAAGACAAAAACGGGTTGATCAGAGATCCACCCAAAGAGTCCTGCTTGGTGCAATGAGTTGGGGAATTGGGTGTTAAACTGATGAGTGGTGAGTTTGATTCCAATTGATGGTGGTATGGAGAACCAATGCCATTTATTAAACAAGGTAAGGATATGATCTACCAGCTTCCAGGTTTAAATGACATGATTAACATAAAATGCTTTTTACAGGCACAGAGACTTTAATATTATTATTATTATCTTTTATGTAAGTGTATTTATATAATTTTGCGATTCAAAGTGTGTGTGTGTGTGTGTGTGTGTGTGTGTGTGTGTGTGTATATATATATATATATATATTTTTTTTTTTTTTTTTAATGGTTATATTATTATTCATTAGAGTAAATTGAACACACATTTTTATTGGTCATCAATCACATGTGATGTTTTAGATAGGTATTTATACCTTGTGATACATTTGAGTGTATTTCTGAAGACGTTCAGTTGCATTAAATCGAATGAAAACATTTAAAATAAGATTGTGGTGTCCATTTTCTTTCCCTCACCAGCAGTGATTCTAGTTACTTGGTTTGGATTTGTTTTTCTGTGGTTTTGTTGTGTTACATTTGTGGTACTGCTTGGGTGATGTCGGGAGAAGATACACAGGACACTTTACTCAATCTAAGCACCCATTCTGTTCCTGAATTGGGTATTAATTTTACTGAGCAGATGTCTGGAGTTATTGTTGGAGCTATTCGTGAGGCGTTTGACAGTCAATTTGGGAACAGGAGCACATCTAGTGCTCAAACAGGAAGTGGACATGAAGACATTTTACAGAAATGCAACAATGTTGCAAAGTAGAATGCCAGTTGGCAGGGAGAAATGGCGTCTTGTGTTAATTTGGTCAGCGGACAGGGTTTTCCAACGGATGGCAACTCTGCAATTTGCACTAGCGGCATTTTGGACTCAGTTTTGTCTGATGATAACAACAATCTGTTTTACATTGGCAATAATCAAGTTCAGTCCGGACAAGTGAGTAATTCAGTTGATTCATCTAATATGGACATTCATGATATTTGCAAAGATGACATTTTTAGATTAGAAAAACTGATTATAAAACTGGTATCGCTCCAATTGGAAGTGTTTTATTTGCAAGAAAACATCAGGCTCAAGTGTGTGCCTTTTGGGTTAAGGCTTTTCAAATTTCCTAACTATGTTCTGCAGGGCGACGACCTGTTTTCTAAGTTAGTTGATTTGTTTAATAATACAGGTTTGAGTTTTATGCAAATGTTGGTGGAGCGCTATCAAAGTGAAATGGTTTCTCTTAGAGACCAACTAGAGAATTTGGACAACAAAATCAGGACTTCTGAGGCTTTTAAAGCCTTCACTTCTTTGTATTTGGGCATTGAAGCCAACATCAATAGACACAGAGCCTCAGTTATTTCTAGAAAGCAGGGAGAATTAAAAAGAGACATCGCAGCTTATGCTGCTCACAAGGCTTACCCAGTCAAAGTTGTACAAAAAGATCGTAAATAGGATGTGAACATTAATGACTTTTCCAAACAGGCCAATAGAGGCAATGATATTGGTGGGGACAGTATTCTGGTCAACACTTCTGGTACTGTTTTGGGACACACCAGGCAGAATACTACTAACAACAACAGTAATGTAACTGTGTCTAATTCAGCTTCCCCAGTATTGGCCACTGTTGATTCTAATATAGCAGGTCCTTTTTTAGTGGACATTTCTGGGAACAAAAAGACTCCCAAGTGGTCAAACAAAGTACAAACAAGAAACAAGGGGAAGAGCAAAGGAAAGAAGAAATATTCGAATTTTCCATCAACTTTCTAAATCTAACTGACATTCCTTTATCTCAGGACATGGTTTCTGTTCTTAAGAAAGGATTTTCTTTCATTCCATCTAATACAGTACACCTTCCCAAATTGATAGTTGATTTTAAGTTATATTGTAGAAAATTAAATTTGAAGTACATTTTTGATTTGTGTCAAGATTCCTGATGTACATCAACAATGTACTAAGAAGAAAAGTACTTATAATCATTTATTGAATTCTACTTTATCTGTGTTCAGTAAATTATGTGAACAAGATTTCAGGAAACTTGACAGTAAACAGCAGCAGGGGTCTAATCTTTCCGAAGGAGAGGCAACAGCTCTTGATACTATGGCCAAAAATAAAAACTGGCGTATCATGAAGGCTGATAAGGGAGGAACTATTGTAGTTATGAACTCTGTGACTATGTGTCAGCTATTCAAATATTATTAGCTGACGAGCATTGTTGCAAAAAAGTAAACATTGATTTAATCACTAAGAGTTTTTCTAGATTAGACGCTTGCCTATTTGATTTATTTAGTCAAGGTTGTTTTGATTTTTCTGTTTATACATTTTTGCTTACAGAATCTCCCAAAATTGCTACACTATTTGGAATACCGAAGGTGCACAAACTGGTAGAACATCTTCCATTTAGACCTATAGTGTCATCTGTTTTTTCTAAAACAGAAACCATTTCCATTTGGTTAGACGATTTGCTAAATCTGGTGGTACAAAATTCTAAATTTTACCTTCGTGATTCTTGGCATGTTTTGGAATTGTTGAAAAAGATTCAAGTGAAGGATACCAACATTCCCTTTGCTTCCTTAGATGTAGTTTCTCTGTACACTAGTATTGATCAAAAACTAGGTATTGAGTACATGAGGGAATACCTTAGTCAGCAAGCCAATTTCAATAACACCCTTGTTTACACTTGTTGTACCTTAATGGAACTAGTGCTAGACAACAACTTTTTCAGTTTTGAAGGAGAATTGTTTCAGCAGACATCTGGAGTCGCTATGGGTGCACGTGTGGCACCCAGCTTTGCAAATTTAGTCATGGCCACCTGGGAGACCAAATTGTTGGTCACTCATTTCATGGCTCACAACATCATTTTTTACAGATGATACATTGATGATCTGATATTTCTTTGGAAGGGAGACATTGACCCTTTTTCCACTTTTCTTCAGGACCTGAATTGTACCACTAGTTTTCTAAGATTGACTTTGGGTGGTTTTGGTAGCAGTATAGATTTTCTGGATTTGCATCTGACTATTGATTATTCTAACTGCTATTTCCAAAGTAACATCTATAGAAAATCCACCTTCGTTAATCAATATTTACATCATGACAGCTTACATCCTCACCATATGAAATGAGGTGTAGTTAAGGGACAGTTTATAAGGCTTAGTCGACTAACCAGTAGAGATGACATTTTCTTGGAAGAATCTTCCAAGTTAAAGTGTTTCTTCGTAGATAGGGGATATGGATCCCGTTGGTTAAACCAAATCATTGGTGAAGTCTCTGCACTGAGATCTAATATTGCAAGCCCCATTTTGGTCTTTAATGAAGAAATTGAACTTAATAGAGTGGCAGTAGTCCATCACACTCAACTAGCAAAGATTTTTGGTAACCGTCCTGTTTTTAGTTACAAAAAAGTATGTAACATCAAGATGATTTTAGATAGAAGATCTAAAGATTTAGAGTTTACTTGTGATTTCACTCCAGGCACTTTTCCTTGTCTATCATGTAGACAATGTAGATTTATTAGCGGAACATCCACTATTGTACTTAAGCACAACAACAGCACCCTAACAGCAAGGTGACACTATACATGCAAAACCACCAATATAGTTTATTTAGCTCAATGCACCTCTTGTGAGCATTTTTATATTGGGAAAACCATACGTACTTTGAACAAACATATTTATGAACACATTTTGGCCATTAAGAAAAAGGACACATCTAATGCTTTGGCCAGACACTCTTTGGAGTGTCATTTGTTCAAGAAGTTTTCATTTTCTGTATTGGAAAGGGTAAATAATGCACCTTTTAGTGGAGATTTTAAAACACTTCTATAGTGTCGCGAAGCAATTTGGCAAATCATGTTAAACGCTGACCAGCTTCCAGGTTTAAATGACATGATTAACATCAAATGCTTTTTACAGGCACAGAGACTTTAATATTATTATTATTATCTTTTATGTAAGTGTATTTATACAATTTTGCGATTCAAAGAGTGTGTGTGTGTGTGTGTGTGTGTGTGTGTGTGTGTGTGTATATATATATATATATATATATATATATATATATTTTTTTTTTTTTTTTAAATGGTTATATTATTATTCATTAGAGTAAATTGAACACACATTTTTATTGGTCATCAATCACATGTGATGTTTTGGATAGGTATTTATACCTTGTGATACATTTGGGTGTATTTCTGAAGAAGTTCAGTTGCATTAAATCGAACAAAAACGTTTAAAATAACATTGTGGTGTCCGTTTTCTTTCCCTCACCAGCAGTGGTTCTAGTTACTATATTACTATTACTAATTACTATTTTGAAAAAGTAACTAGTTATATTACTAGTTACTAGAAATTGTAATATATTATGGTAATATATTACATACTTTAATATATTACTTCCATCACTGATAATAAATAAGTGGAATATAATGTTAGACAGTCAAAAAATAGAAATATTAGGGAGCAAATGCTTATAACTAAAGAAATTATGTATTTGAGCTAGCTGGCATATAGTATCTGTATTGGCTAGACATACTAAATTAATGCAACTGGCTGCCAAAATAAAAGCAATTACTAGAAAATGGAAATCAAAATCTAAACCAAATGTAACTGAAGTACTGGTTGTTGTAAAGGAGATAGAATAAACAGAAGTGGGATATTTAGAAAAGGGAATAAGCAAATTGCATATAAATAATTGGAATTTGTGGGAGCAATACATACAGAATACTGATTAGAAGGAGGAGTGACATTTAAAGAAAGGCAGAACTTGAGCAATTTATGCAATGTTGGAGCGAATGAAAATTATTAAAATTTTGCAAATGTCACTTTAGAATATCATGTTAGATACAGGTGTTAAAAAGGAAATAAAAGAATGAAAGATAGCACAAATCTGTTGCATTATTGTACTGAAGCCATGGAAGGAAGAAGAGAATTTCACAGATAGTTTGCAAGCTAAAGTTTGCACTGGCGAGCCCAGGGAGATTAAGACATAATACTGTACAAGAGTAGAAGGTCAAAAAATGTTCATATTAGGTATGATAGAACAGCCACAGGGTGACTGGAGCAGTGCAGCAGCACCGATGAAGTACCAGGTTCCTTAGAGACTTTAGGAAACTGAACAGCATGGCACATTTGACAGCTGTCCCATTCCCAGAACTGGTGAACTAAGAGAACCTAGGAAAGGCTATGTACTTGACAACAGGCAACTTGACAAAGAGATACTGTCAGATATCATGTATCACTTTGACCAAAGAAAAACATCTTTGTAACCCCGGATGGTCTATTCCAATACTGATCTTCATGGTGCCCCAGCCACCTTTCAGAGGATGATGGGTAAAATATTGAAGCCTCATAGCTGATATTCTTCAGACTATCCGCATAGCATCGTCATTCATTCAGAGGTCTGGGAATGCCACTCACCTAAAGTACAGGCTGTGCTGGAATTCATGAGACAGGCAGCCTTAATTGTAAATGTTAGAAAGAGTAAAGTGGGTGTGGTGAAAGCCAAGTATGTTGGATACCTTTTTGGAAATGGTTTAGTAAAAATATAACAATAAAAAACAGAGGCTATAAAAAATGGCCTGTACCCTCTCCACTACGAGACACAATTTCTTTGTAGTAGATGGGTGCTTTAGAAGGTTTATACCTAATTTTGCAGCTATTTCTTGCCCTTTGAAAGATCTTACAAGAGGAAAATAACTTGCAATAGTGTCTTGAGACAAATAAAGCACTTGATCTAAAAGGTATCCTGTGTTCTGAACCTATGTTAGTCACTTCCAGTTTTAATAAAGAATTTACCCTATATACTGACCATCAGAGTTAGGTGTGGAGGCAGTCCTATCCCAAGATATTAAAAATGAGGAACACCTTGTGTGTTACATTGGCATAAAGTTGAGCAATGCAGAAAAAAAGACATTTCAGCATATAAAAAGAGTGTTTAGCTATAAAGTGCACCTGCTATGCCTTGAAATTTTTTTTTTTGACAAACACTTCAGTTTGGTAATAGATCATGCCTGCTACAATGATTAAATAGGCAAACTGATGGCAGCATGAAGCTGTGCTGGTGGGCACTATCCTTCCACACCTTTCAGTCTCATTGACTCATAGGCCTGCCTTAGCCAACAGAAATGCTAATGGGTTGTGAAGGGCTTACAATCTATCATTATGAGTCCAGAACTTCAGTTTTTGTGCAGAGAGGAGGGAAGCTGTACTATGGTGTTTTGAGTAAATGGGTAATGTGTTCTTAAATTGTGTACTGTGCAGTATGGAGCATGAGAAGATTCCCAAAGCAGTTAGCTATGCAAACACTACATATTAGCCAGGCACTGATTATCAATTAATACTGTATAAAACAAAGTGGCTTGGAGAGCTAGAATTGGGGACATTTGCTTCTCAGCTGGAGGTTCAGTAGGGGAGAAATGGTGCTTGTCCAGATGACACAAGAGCTGTGGAATCTGACAGCCTAATCTGAGATCACCTATGGATTATATATTGAAGGATCACCTAGGATATGGAGCTGTAAGTGGGGCTTGGTTGAGGTTTATAGCCTGGGGCTTTTAAAGACAGCCTATCCCAGGAGATGCTGTGAAAGACTGTACAATTGTTGATGAATGGCTACCATATGTATTGTTGTTTTGTTTCAAAACAGATTGGCTATATTCTGATTTTCTTGTGACTCTGTGAAAAACAATCCTGTATTTTATAGAAATCCTGCATCTAGTGTCTCCCTGGACTTTACCTTACACAAATACATAATTACATATATACATGCACGTAGCACTGGTGATTATGACTGGAACCTTTCCAACCAAAGCATCTCTATAAAAAAGGTGTTCATACTAGTAGAGTTCTGCCTAGTAATTTAAGATAAGAGCCTTTGTTATTCTGTTTGTTAACATGAAAGAGCCATGAGACATGAAATACTAATGGTGGACTACTGAGAAGACACTCAGCATTAAAATGGAATATTGCCTTCATAATTTATTTATTTAACATTTGTTTACCGAGAAAGTCCAACTTGGAATGAAGCTAAATTTCAGCAGAGGCCCAGGGAGAAATGCTCCAGACGCATGTCTTTCTAATGTGGGAGGAAACTGGAGTACACAAATGCAGGGAGGACATGCAGACTCTGTACAGAAGGCATCCCAGCTGAAAACTGAACTGGAGAACATCTTGCTGTGAGTCTACAATGCAATTGCTGCACCACTGCGCTATCTGGTGATTCAATCTCCATAATTACTGACAGACTGCACTTTGATTTGAGTCCGAAGATTAAGATGACAGGTTTTGAATAAAAAGCTATAAACATCAGTTAAGCTGAACTTTCCTACCAGAGTAAGAAGGGAGTACTTGTTTCACTTCTGATAGGTCATCTGTTAACAAGTACATAGCAATGAGTTGTCAGAACTGCTTGACTTTTAATCAAAGTTTCCTTATATGTTAGTTTCTTACCATATTATTCTTTCTCTCACTAACATCATATCTCCTAATGTAGATCTGGATGGACTTCAGTACTGACCTCTATGTCTGTATAGTACTTCTCACAAAAAAGTCCACACAAGCATGTAATATGGCTCTCAGAAAAGAAGACATATTATTTATTTATTTTATTTTATTTACATTTGTTGACTGGGAGTGTCCGACTGGACGTAGGTCCATTTTCAGCAGAGGCCCGGGGAGAAAGGCTCCACAGTTAATATAAACAGACAGTAGTTACATTGGATTACATAGCGATTAACAATTTAACATAGCAATTACTTATAACATATTTACAGATGAAGAACATAGTACATCAGTAGACAACTAAAATCTTTATCTGTGAAGTACATAACAGACATTAACAAATGTTACAATAAGAAGTTCCTGCTGTATAATAAGTAGTAGGCTTATGAGCATCTGAGCTTGCTATAATCAAGGTAGTTAGTGGAGTGGAAAGAAAGGTAGTGGTTGGATGGGGTGGGTGATATTAGAGTGGGAGTTGCAAGGGCATAGCTAGCATGTTTTTAGGTATGCTTTTAGTAAAGTTTTGAAGTGGGTGCATGATGGTATGGAGGTAATTGTGGGTGGGAGGGAGTTCCATAATTTGGCTATGGTGCAAGAGAATAGTGCTTCACCAGCAGAGTTATTGGCTTTAGTGATCTGCAAGTGATTTTTGTTGCTGGATCTTAGTGGTCTGGTGGTGTGATAAGGTTGGAGTAGATTCTGGAGGGATGGGACATTTAATGGATAGTTTACTAGTTTGTGGGCGACTGAGAGTTGATACCACTGAAGGAGATGAGGGAATTCAAGCCAGCCCATTCAGCAAGTGAGAGACAGTGGTGACTACGGTAGGATGCCCCTGTGGCGAATTTGGCGATTTTGTTGTAGCAGGTCTCTAGCTTGTTTAGATCGCATTGCCTTAGGTTGGTATATATTGGAGAGGCATAAAGTAGGGTGGAGATAAGGTGGAAATTTGCTATTGAAATCTTTGCTGCGTTGGTGAGAAGTTGCTTATTTTTGTATAACGCTCTTAGTTTTTTGTGGACTTTTTTTATGGTCATGGATATGTGAATGTCAAATTTTAGTTTATTGTCTATTTCCACTCCTAGCAATTTGGTGTGTTCAGTTGGGTATATAGTGGTGTTGTCTTTTGCTGTGATGTTAAAGTGAGAGTTGTTTTGAGTATGTTTGGTGGGTTGGAAGATGAGTAGTTTGGTTTTATTTGGGTTGAGTATTAATTGGGCATCGGATAACCAAGTTTCAACAGAGGAAAAGGCTTCCTGTGTGACTTTTTGCAGTTTGGGTAGGGACTTGGCTGAGCAGATGATGGTTGAGTCATCTGCGTATTGTATGAGTGTGCCATGTTTGGTTGCAGAGGCTAGATTATTGGTGTAAACAGAGAAGAGTAGGGGTCCAAGGATGGATCCTTCAGGAACCCCTATGGAGACAGGTAGTTGGGGAGATATGTCATTCTGCCATACAACGGATTGTTGGCGGTCAGACAGGTAACTCTGAAACCAGTTGTTGACTTAGTGAGAGAAGGATAGGTTATTGAGGACAGAGATAAGTTGTTTGTGTGGGACCATGTCAAATGCTTTAGATAGGTCTAGGAAAGTAGCAGAGGAGAGATAGCCATTGTTTTTTTGCTGAAGGATAGTGTTAGTAAAGGAGAGTAAGGCAGTGGTGGTGCTATGGTTTGGTCGGAAACCATGCTGAGTATTGGAAAGGAGGTTGTTAGTAAGGAGGTAGTCTGAGACCTGAGTGTATGCATCTCTCTAGTATTTTGGAGAGTGGAGAGAGAATAGCTATGGGGAGGTAATTGGTTAGTTCTGTGGAGGGTCCGCCTTTGTGGAGAGGAATTATATGTGATACTTTCCTCAGTGTGGGAACGTAACTTTCTGACAGAGATCGATTAATCAAGATGGATACTGGGTAGGTCAGAGCATCAGCTGCGATTTGTAGGTATTCACTTGGGAGGTTGTCTGCTGCTAATTTGGTGGATTTAAGTTTAGTTAAGAGTTTTTTTATGTTGGAGGTAGGTACACGAGAAAAAGAGAAGGCAGTGGGGAGATTACTAGTTGAAGGTGTGGGTTGGCGGGGAGGGGGTTGTGTTGTTTAGCTATTGATAGTATGGTTTGTGTGAAGTGTGTGTTGAATGAGGTAGCAATATTTTCTGAGGAGTGAGGGATGTTAGGAGGAGGGGTACTAACTTTACCTGGGTGGAGGATGGTGTTTATGGAGGACTAGAATTGTTTGGGGTTGTGTTGTGAGGAGTCTAGGGCAGACTGGTAGTATTGGAATTTGTCCTATTTTATTAGCTTTTTGACTCTATTGCGTAGTTCTAGGAATTTCTGTCTAGTTGAGGGGGTTTTGGTTTTGTGCCAGTGCTCCCAGGCTTTATCCCTGTTTTTCATTTCTGACTTAGTGGTTTTCTGTAGCCATGGGATATACATATCATAGGATCATAGGAGGTTACTAGGCTAACGACCCCCAGGGCCCTTACAAGCCTAGCCAAGTTCAACCCATGTTCCCAAGGGTGTCTGGTTCAAGTAGAAACTAAAGTCAAAACCTATTGCCCTTGTCCAAGAGGGACACAGCTGGAACCCTAAAGGTGAATTTCCAGTTACCCATCCAGTCATCCAAACTGGACTTAAATAGGGCAATTAAGGGCTTTGTTTAATATGAATAGGAAGCTAGTTCCAAAGGTGGGGCAACCTCTGTGAGACAAATCTGCCTCTCCAGCAAGTTCTGTTGATGTCACATACCAGGTTAAGGTCCTTTGAGCGAGTGACCCATGTGCCATTTGACTTAGAGAATGTGCACCATCTCCATCAAAGCTGGGTCAGAAATTGCTCTATATGCAAGGCACAAGTCACCTCTGAGTAGTCTGTATGACAAAGAGTAAAGTGACAATGATTTCAGTTTGTCCACATAAGACAGATCTTGAAGGGTTTACTATCATATTTGCGAATGTCATTTAGACGAATGCAATGATTACTGACAAATATTGTCGGAAATCAAAACACCGAGCAACTGAAATATCGAACGGAGCATTTCAGCAATGTCAAATATCGACTTTGCTGAAATGCTCACATCTGCCCACAACTAACAATAACGTTTGCAGGGGGGCAAGCTCCCCTGCACCCACCATGTGGGGGGCTGAGCTCCCCACACCCCTCTACTTATATATACAAACTCCGAGATCATACTACAGTGAGGGTAAGGGTACATTTCCCGATCCCCACTATAGTGCGATCTGCACCACAATGTTGAAGCTGACATTAGCGGCTGTTCACTCATGTCAGCTTTGACATTGTGGTGATTGAGCTCTCAGTTCGAGAAAATGATTTTCGCACATATTCAATCGTCTAAATGACAATCGAATATGTGATAGTAAACCATCTTGAAGACCCTGAATTTTCTTTGTAAGGAACCTTTGTGGTCTCTCCAATTGCTGCAGGTGTTTGGAAAGGAACATACCAAAGGGAGCATTGTATTCTGTTATTGGCCTGATGAGGGAAGAGTACAGGGGGATTATAATCTCTTTTTTTTTCTGGAGACAATGCCCTTATTTATGAGATGAGCAATATAAAATGTGCTTCTTACCACTGTGAAGACATGGTGATTGAAGTTAAGGTTGCTGTCAACCTGTGTGCCCAGATCTCTCACCACTGACCGTGTGCTTAGGGTTTTGCTATTGATGTGGTAGTTTGCAGGAACATCACCCTTGCTGAAGGGGATGATAACGCATTTTTTTGCATTAAGTTTAAGACTGCGACTTTGGCACCAGTTATTAGTCTGCATAAGACCTTCTTGCAGTATGTTGACATTGCTGGGGGTTTGAATGATTGCTCCCAGTTTGCAGTCATCAGCAAACTTTGTCAGCCACAATCCTTTAGTTTTAGCCTGCACTTTGGAGAAGTAGATTCCAAACATTAGGGGTCCTAGAACTGATCCCTGTTGAACACCACTGGTTATGGTCTGCTGGAGGAGGTGGAGTCCCCTATTTTGACCATATGAGTTCTATCACTGAGCCAGTTTGCAACCCACCTGACAGTATATGGGTTGATACCCAGCTGGGTGAGTTTCCACTAACATGCCATGCCATACCATAACATACCATACTATACTGACTTATATTTTGCACCCCACTCTCTTAATGGTCACTGCTAACCTCCAGTTAACACTCCATATCCCCCATATTCTGTACCTGTATACCTCAATAGCTTCTTTCTGGAAGATTCTGGATGAGTTCCTTTACTGGGTCACCCTCCCAACGTCTCAGATGGTAAGCCTTATGGCAGAATTCCTTGTGCTAGGGAATTATAACCATATGAGAAGAAGTTGGTAATCAGCAATAAGCCATTGTTCTATGTCAGCTGATCAAGTTCCTTAACAGAGAAAGCTATGCACAATGACATCAGCCCATCCTATCCTACCCAGGATATCATATTACTCACCCCTTTACTGAACTGTCTTGTGAGGCTTCTGGTCCTCTCCACAGGTCATAGAGGCAGTAACTCATTTCATACCATCCCCCAGGATAGGGCAGCTGTCCATTAGCCACTCCACCCTATCACCCAGCCATTCAATTCATGCACCCTGGTTCTGTTGCTGAAGCTGGGTCACTGATGGCACTGAAGGATGCCATACCTTTGTAGCATCAAGGCTGCCTACACTCCTTTGATGACTGGAATATTTTTGACCTTAATAGTGAACATTTGCTATATATATATAGAACTCAATAGAAGCATGGCATTATTGTCTTAGAAACACCAGTGAGACAAATATATACCTAAATGTTAACATGACCCAATAACTGTTCAGTCCAAGCAAGACAGAACAAAATTATTACAGAACACCCGTTTTGACGAATTTCTGGATCACTAAAGAGAAGGTGACCAATGACAAAAAAGGCCAAAAAGAATTCCAGTGTATTGAGCAATACAATCTACAGAAGACTTTATGAATGTAGTTACTCATACGCTATGCCTCTGATACATTTACCTAATATTGCAAAAACATGGATATTTCATAATGCATGCATGTTAAATTAAGTTTCTTAGAAAACGTTATACAGTAAAACAACATCATCACCACCCCTTTCAAGCTTACAGTCACTTGGTGACTTCACTCATACTGAAGACAGAGTTGCTCAAACATAGTAGCTTGAACTGACATTTGCACATTTTACTGTTTCCTTGACAGTGGAGCAGTACTGTAACACTCATTTAATAGGGCATTATTGACTGTCTAAGATTGTTACATCTCAGAGCAAGATCAAGATAGGTGTTAACACTGCCTGACAGTAATAGTTCCTTCCTACAGATGCAGTGATCTCTGAGTGAAAATAAGAAAGGAGGTGGTCACGGGGTGATGAAGCCATCCACCTATCATCGGGGTGGTAGTGCAGGGGGCTTGCCCCTTGCAAAAAAAAAAAAACTTATGAGTTTCACATTAGTCCATAAATGCAAAGGTTGAGTACATGCATTATACAAAAGTGAGTGCATGAGCTGTCATTTACAAGTTATGAATGAGATCATACGATGCAAGCTCTGATTAGTCAAAGAAACTTTTAGATTCCTGTCATCATACATTTAAAAGAACATCCTGCTGTCTATGCAACATTTTCACTGTTATTTCATCTGCTTTCAGAATGACTTCTTAATCTTTGATTTCAAATTAACATTTTTCAGAATTCTTATTTTTCTTAGTAGTGAGCCAATGGGTACTGCATCAGTAAGTTCTCATGCTTTCAGATCACGAAATGTGCTGAAACCAATTTTCTTTTCTTTCTGTACCAGCACATATGATACAGGAAAACAGGTGTAGGTATGTCTGTTCAGTAATTGGCAGAAATCTTACTAAATAATGTCTGACCTATTGTATATCACACTATTTTGAAATTGCTTTGAAACTCAGTTAACATAATTAGCTACAAAATAATTTTGTTCTGTTTTTCTCACAGTATCTTCATGAATTCCGTGCAGCCGTGTATAATCCAATTTATACTAAACCTCAATAAACTTTACAGGTAACATGATTTCTGCATATGCATAGACTCTGCTTTGACAATGGAAATGTTTAATCACAAAACATGTGATGCTGTAATTTAAATAAAAATTACCATAGCTGCATACCATTCCATTATGGAAATATTTATAGCAAGTCACAAATACATCTTTGTTCAGTTGATGAGAAACATTTTTGAGATGGTTATCCAAGTGGTTTGGAATTTGTTCCCATGACTTAAAAGAGATGCTTCCATTTTATGACCTTAAGGGAGGAAGGGGCTGAGTAATTCCTTCATAAGGAACAGATTACATAGAGTTGGAGGTTAAAAACACTGGCTAGTATCTGAGCTACTGAAACATATTTATTAAGTTGTTATGTTTAAATGATCTTACTGATCTTAATATCACTTAATGCTTTATGTGTCCATTGATGTGGAATTAAAAATAAAACCTTGCATATATACATTGTATTGTTTTATCCTTAACCAGGTGTGTAACTACCTGAGCTTTAAGAATGGGGATTTCTCAAATTCAGTTTAGCATGCTAACCGTTATAATTTTACTGTACTAAATTGTCTTTGTAACTAAATGGAAAGACCCACAAAATCAGTATATGCTATGTATGAAATTTTATGTAACATACATAGCTAAATTAATACAGGTACAACGTTTTGAATTATGTGTACAAATAAAACATGCACATATGGTGCTTAAGGTTTTGCCTGTCAGTAATTTAAAACATCCAAGACTGCTGTGTGATAAATTATAGGAAGAATGTCCATTTTTTATTATTAACACATCATGCAGTAACATGTAAAAGCTATTAAGTCAGCTAAAATGCAGGCATGAATCTCTGATACACTGTTTTGGTATCATATAATTAGCATGCATTTCCATGCATTAGTTTATTAAGAGCTTGTTTTTTAGGAAAATATTTGAAAGCAAGTTATTAAATGATGTGAAGTATCACATATTATACAACAATCCTCCATTAATATTCAAAAACGTGTACGCTGATTGGTCAGTGTGCAGGTTGTAAATCAGAGTTATAGTAATGGAAAAAGGTCCGGTCGCCTGGACTTTTTCCATTACTATAACTCTTTTTTTACAGCAATGAAGAGCATAAGATCTCTGTTGCTTCATACTCCTCGCTATGTTAAACGAGTTTAACATAGCGAGACTGTTTGTAAAAAGAAACTGAGATCTTGCTTTCTCCGTTGCTTTTTTCAAAACTGTCTTGCTATGTTAAATGGGTTTAACATAGTGAGACAACTTTAAAAAAAGCAACGGAGATTCTCCGTTGCTTTTTTTAAAGCTGTCTCACTATGTTAAACCCATTTAACATAGCAAAACAGTTTGTAAAAAGCAACGGAGATCTTGCTTTCTCCGTTGCTTTTGCCCACAGCTCTGATGTACTGCGTAGGCATATGCATGCGTAGTACATCAGAACTGCCGCAGAATACTAGACAGCTGCGGAAGGGCAGCAAGGAGGCATTATAAAATGCCATTATTTAAGAAAAGTAATTATTTTTTTTCTTAAATAATGTTATTGTATAATAGCAATAACTCACACCTGGGTGTGGGTAATGCTGGATTTACCCACGGTTGGCTTTGTTTGGCCACTCGAGCTTCGCCCTCGTGACCAAACCACACCAGCCGTGGGTAAATCCAGCATTACCCACACCTAGGCATGGGTTATTGCTATAATGTAATATGAAACAGCAATACATATTTTACCTTAAATATGTGCATACATTACCGCAAATATCAACAAGCTAAGCATATAAGATAAGCTGATAAATAAGGTTACAGTGAAGCTATAAGAAAAAGAACTGCTTCTGAAACTTGTTTCACCAAGCAGTCTATAACAGATTCATTTGTTTTGGAATGACATTGCCATCTAAATGTGCCACTGCTTTATTCAAGATGTCTTTGAATGCTTACAGAGTTTAAAACAATGGCATTTTAATCCATAAATGTATCAGGTAGAACCATCTATAAAGAACATTGAATGTTTGACAATGTAGGCTTCTACAAATGTACTCAGTATTTTAAGAATGTGGAATTAAAATCTATGTGAAATTATTCCTTTTCATTCATTCATTATCTGTTGAAACATATTTTATTTCAGAGCAGTGGGGGAGCAAGACCCTGTCTTGGCACTCATAAGGAAGGCAGACAAGCTAATTTTGGATGAGTCAGTTATTCATCACAGGGCACACAAACATACACTCACAGATAGACAAACACACGCTAACACACACACACACACACACACACACACACACACACACACACACACACACACACACACACACACACACACACACACACACACACACACACACACACACACACACACACACACACACACACACACACACACACACACACACACACACACACACACTGTCATAAACGCCATGCAGACTAATTCAATTTTCTCACTACATGTCTTTGTAATGCTGGAGGAAACTAGAGCACCCAGTAATAAGCTATGTAGACACAGTGAGAATAAAACAGGCTCCTCAAAGAAAGCATACCAACCGAGAACCAAGCAGCACAACCAACCACTGTGAGGAGAAATCACTAACAGCTACAGCAGTATGTTATATTTTGTCTCATAGCTTTTCATTCCCCTTAGTGTGGCATACCAGAAACTTGCACCCTACTTAAGTTGTACCTTGGCAACACATCTCTGATGTATTGACATAGCTATCAGACAACTGCAAACATTTTTTATTTATCTGTTTATTGCATAGGTGAACTGGCCTAAATGATCTCTTTCAGCACTGGGGCACTTACAACTGTTTATAAAGTTCCCTATTACAGAGATAGTTAACTTGAATAACATTTACCCACCATTGTGTGAGTTATAGTAATTAACAGAATAAATAAATTAGTACATTAAGTTAGATCAACAATAATACAGACAAGAAGTGGAGAGCAGAATTCCGATATGAGAAAGCTAATAGTACTTCCATTTAATTGTCTATTCAACAATTTTTGCTTTTGCATCATATTAACAGTTTTTACAATCGATCAGTATATACATGTTTACATATGTACAGTGATGCAATCCAGCTGAGTAGAAAGGAGGGATAACTATTTTGAAGTTGTGGTTGTTCCTATTGTCAGTGAAGCTGGTACAGTTGTACTCTCTCTTCAGATAGACTCAGAGATTTTGTCTCAGCTGTTACGAATTTGTTTTCTTTCTCACTTTGGGGGTATGGTTCCAGTTTACTAGGGAAACTTTACCTAAACTTTTCTCAACAAAATATTTGTGGTAAGTCTTTGCTTGTTCCTTAGAATGATAAAGTTCAGAGTATGGTCCAGGTGACCTGACTCTGAATGGCAGCCCAAGCATTTGATAACTCAGGAGGAAGAGCTTTTCTGTAGGGGAGAGGGTGCTCATTTCCTTACTAATACTTTGGTGGAGGCTGGAGCTAAGAAGGACACAGTAGGCTGATGGGAAGGGCTATGTCTCCTGTAGGCTGCCAGGGCAGAACTTGTTCTTAAGTCACTTCTCATAGTACAAGCAGTCTGGCATATATGACAGCACACTGGAGGTGGGTTTACAGCTAGCTAGAAAGTAAAAAGGCAAACCCCTTCAGGATTATGACACCACTCTTGGTAGCTCGACTCTCACCTCCTGGAATGACAGAAGAACAAACTAGAGAACTAGTGACCTTGATCTGGTAGAACGAGTGAGCCACTTGAGTGATGGGAAGGTGGCTTGAAGATCAGGAGGGGTACCTGACCCCACAAAAAATGACTTGTGGATATGGTGACTAAGGAGAGAGAGAACCCTTTCCCCTAATATGAGTAAAGTAAATAGAGGACTGAATTTTGAATTTGCTTCTGAAAGGGCAGTAATCTTCTTATCTTCTTTCCTAAACATAATGGTGAAGGTTAGATGAGTATGGTGGCATGGGTTGTCATTGGAAACCATCTTTTTTTCTATGGATGTATAGCAACTTTTATTTCAAGGAATACATAAATATGTTTACAGATTTTGCTAATGGTTGCTTGGGTTAGATGGTTATTTTAGGATGAATTGTAACAATTGGGGCAGCATATTCAAACATGAAATAAATATATTGGTGGCAAGGGCCCACCTTGCTTGCAGGGTGATGTGACTGGCAATAGTATGGGGTGCTCTAAACTAGGCACTGACTTTACCTATTATTTTTTCTGTGTGAAAACTATTGTAAAGCCAAAGATTAATATTTTATGATCTCGCAATATGTACATTTTCTAGACTGACAATGGTTAAGGGGCTACTTTATGTAAGTTACGGGCTATGTCAAATAACATTGTAGCTATTTTATGGGTGTATAATGTCATTTCACTGGTTAGAATGATATATATATATATATATATATATATATATATATATATATATATATATATGGTTCCTTGTCAGATAAGAGAATGCTTACATTACTGAAACCCACATTATCGAGCCGAAAAACTTTAACCATGAAATACAGAAGGCTGCAAGTGAATAAGACCTGTACGTTCTGGAATCTCAGCACAGCAGTGATAGGCTATTGGTCCTTTCCCCACTGTGGTGCAATCTTGGAACTGGTATATATAATTAGCAGGGTGTGTGGTGGGTGCAAAAACAGGTTGTTTTAATTAATTAATTAATTAATTAATTAATTAATTAATTAATTAATGTTTGCTTAGTGGGAAAGTTTGACTGGATCAGCAGTAACCCCTTTTCAGTGGTGGCTCAAGGACAAATGCTCCAACAGATTTTATAGAGAGTCAGTTAGGGAAGGCAGGAAGTTCAGTGTAGACTAGTGGCAAAAAATTAATAGGTACTATGTTGTAGGTTTAAGGTGTATTATGAAGTGTTAACATATAACAGAGCTTGAGAGTAACAGGGCTAAGATGAATGGGAGAAATTGCTGATGTTTTCAGTCTGGAGCCCTGAGGCTGCTGTTGTTTACAGTGACAGAGGTTGGTGAGTAGGAGTTAGAATGCTGGCTGGATACTAGTGTGGAGTTGGAAGAACTGGTGGGAGTGTGCGAAGAGCATGTGTAGATCCAGTAGTCAGAGAGACAGGATTTTAGTTAAATTTTAAATGACCGGTCGTTAGCTGAATCACAAATTGCTAGCAGAATGGAATTTCATAGTTTGGCCAAGAAGTGGAAGTAGATGGCTTTGCTACACCTGGAGAGTTACTGACTAAGGAGACAGAAACAAAGGATTTTTCTGAAAATCTGAGTGTTCTGGCTGGGGAGTATTATCGCATGAGAGACTGAAGGGCTGGGCATTTGAAGGAGAAATTAAAAATTTTGTAAGCTTGCTTTAAATGTATTAGTTTGAGGAGGCTGAGGAACTCAAACTACTGAAGTTGTTTACTTTAAATGTAATGGTTAGCTCTAACAGCAGAGATGATGGTACATTTGGCCATTTTATTGTGTGTTTGCTCTAGTCTGGACAGTTGTGCAGATTGTAGGTTGATAAGAAATGAAGTAGCATAGGAATGTGAAGAGATTAGCAAAGATGAGACTATGCACTTTCTGGTGTAGCTGGCAAAAATGTTGGCAGTTCAGTAGAATATACCAAGTTTTTCATGCGTCTTTTTGATTTCTTCCTGAGAAGGTATATGTGATTTTAGCTGATCTTCTGCCATTAGTCCTAATAGTTTGGTATGGTAATGACTTCAGTTTTTTCTGTCAGTTGTTAGGAGTAGTGAAAAGATAGCTTTGATGTGTTGTAGTGAGTTATCGGTAAACAGCATACGTTTTTTTTGGCACTGAGAATAAGACTAGATTTTTTAAGGCAGGTTTCTGCAGAGTTGAAAGACATTATGTAGTTCAGGAATTTGATGGTGCTCTACAGATGATAATGAAGTCTTCAGAGTTTTGAATCATAGGGTTGTTATTGGACTATAGAGGAAGATCATTTATGAAAATATTGAATAGCAGGAGTCCAAGGATGTAACTTCATGGGACTCCAATGGATGTATGAAGAAAGAAGGATTTAGCTTATTGCCACTTTACACTTTGAATGGTATTGGTGATGTATGAGAGGAAACAAGACAGTTTGTTCTCCTGTTTCTATGTTTTGTGGTTCAAGCTTTTCATCTTGATAATGTGGGCTTCACTGACATGAACATTCACTTGATATATGATAGGGAATACATCATTGGTAGTCTTCAATGTTGGGAATAAGACTGAATGACTGTCAAATGTTTCAGGCTGTTAGGACTCTAGGTTACATTTATGACTTTTGTTTTTTTTTTTATATAAAAAAGGTTTGAAATCCAATAACATGCCTTAGCTTAGATGTTTAGTTCCGTTATATAAGCTTTGTCAGAAACAGTTTAGAAAAAAGTATTTGTTTTGTACTTACTATGGGATGTCCCCTGTGTCCTTTGTCTTTGGAACTGATTGGGTAGTGTCACTTCTGTGGAAGACCAGGGTAGAATTGCATTCAGGTTGAGATGTTCCCTTGGTCTCTCATCTTTAAAGCTGGTGTGGTAGTAGTAGTAGTCCTGTGGGGTAAATCTTATGTAGATTTTCAGTAATAAGTTGAATAAATCACCCAAAACACCTTCAAGTAGTTTAGAAAATCAATTTATTCATCTCTTTTAGCAAGGCAGATGAGCACTGTGCACAGTGTAGGAAATATTAGGTCACTTGACAGTAATGGTAAATGTTCTTTTTTGTGACTTATTTGCAATGAAAAGTGTGCTGGTATTTGTTTTAATGTAAAAGCAAAGAAATGCCTTTTCTTTAGATTCAACTCTTTTGCTTTGCATCTTACACTTAAATTGCACTAATTTAATTCAGTTTTGTCTTTAACATTCTTATAGTATAAGTTGTACTTATATTTTATTTTGTTGTTAAAAACTTTAGTTTTAATAAATATTAGAGAATGGACAAACTGTACATCAGCACCCTCATTGGAGGGTATTAATGTACAAGTAATACCTGCTGACAAACGAGTTTGCCACTTCATGGCAGCATATCAAGCTGCCGTGGAGCTCGGACTTCAAATGAAACTAACGGCCATCATTGTTTTACGCTTGTTTTACGCTTACTAAGCAGTGCTGTTTAGCAAGCATATGAATGCATGTATGAAAGTAGATGAGACTGTGTGTGTGTGTGTGTGTGTGTGTGTGTGTGTGTGTGTGTGTGTGTGTGTGTGTGTGTGCGTGTGTGTGTGTGTGTGTGAGATTGAGAGAGAGTGAGAGCGGTCTTGTGTGAGTGAATGCTTGTATGAAAACAGAAGAGCCTGTTTGTGTGACAGATTGAGAGTGAGAGCTATCGTGTGTGAGTGAGTGTGTGTATGAAAGCAGAGGAGACTGTGTGTGTGTGTGTGTGTGTGTGTGTGTGTCTGTGTGTGTGTGTCTGTGTGTGTGTGTGTGTGTGTGTGTGTGTGTGTGTGTGTGTGTGTGTGTGTGTGTGTGTGTATATATGTATGTGTGTGAAAGCAGAAGTTACTGTGTATGTGTGTGTGAGAGAGAATGGAATCTATATAAAATTTTTGTTTTACTGGCTTATTATTTTTTTAAGCACTATATTATTTTTTTATACATGTCTGATGTAGAATGCTTCCACCCAGCACCATTAACTTATACAACAGCAATTTGAAACATAAGGTGGAGGAACTATTTTACATTAAAAATAAATAAAAAAATATAGTACTTAAACAATAAACAAGCAAGTAAAACACAACAATGTTGTAGACAGACCATTCTTTAAGCACAATAATGCCCTCCAGGGTATGTGTTAATGTTTAATTAATGTGTGTGTGTGTGTGTGTGTGTGTGTGTGTGTGTGTGTGTGTGTGTGTGTGTGTGTGTGTGTGTGTATGTGTGTGTGTGTGTCTGGAAAATGCATGTTAACTGAAACCATGTTATTCTAGCAAGTTTCTAAGTTTATTAGAGCAATATTTACAGTCCATCCCTATTTCTGTTCCTTTGTTCCCATTTATTTATGGCTCTGTCCAGATTTCTTGCGGTAAGACTTTAAGAGGTATAGAAACCATTCAGGAGGTGCTGCTGCTGCCAGGGGATAGCTTGATTGCTCTGTGTTTGTGGAATATATGGCAATAGAAATCATGTTATTCTAGCAAGGTTATAAGTTTATAAGAGCAAAATAAAGTCCATTGTTCGATCGCTCTCAGTGTGTGTGTGTGTGTGTGTGTGTGTGTGTGTGTGTGTGTGTGTGTGTGTGTGTGTTGTGCGGTAGAGTGGCCATTATTTTTCAAAGCTACAGGGAGCCACTGTCGAGGGGTGGAAGAGCCACATGCAGCTCCAAAGCCGCAGGTTGCAGACCCCTGATGTAGGGAAAAGTGCAGAGGTTACCTGTGGTTGTGGATGGCCTGTACTGCTCCCCACTACTGTTGAAATCTTGTGAATGGGGTGAAATGTGTAATATTTTATTTCAATTTGTTTTCCATTTTTGCATGTCTGCGCAGCACGGAGTGCAGCAATGCCAAGCTGTGCTCACATACAGACAGCTGACACCTGCCAGACATCTAAAAAGAGAAACCATTTGGCATTAATTATCATAATTACATATTTTTGTAATTTTAAATATTTTTGTTTTTTTCAGTTTTTTTAATTGCTGTTTGCACGGCATGGTGCAGAGTGCTGCAGAGCTAAGCAGCACTCATACATATATAGTCAACAGATGCTAGACATCTAAAAATAGAAATTGGATGCAATTAATTATTTATATATGGGTTTATTTAATCACATTTACATGGCATGCCACTGTGCTTAGCGATGCTAACAGGTAGCCCAGTAGTATATGTGAAGATATACTAGTTTTCATAATATCCATGTAGCTAAATGGGTAGAGATACAGTCAAATGTTTAGTAGATTCTGCGTTAGAGTCTGTAGCAATGATAAGATGTCTATAAATTAATTTATTATATATGTTTAATTTTAAAAACAAATTTGTGAAATATGACAATGCTATGCTGGACTGAGCACTCCTTATTCATGCTAATGGCGACTTTTGTTTGCATGGTGCTAA
The DNA here is from genome assembly GCF_019279795.1 of Protopterus annectens. Lineage (NCBI taxonomy): Eukaryota > Metazoa > Chordata > Ceratodontiformes > Protopteridae > Protopterus > Protopterus annectens. Next base: position 209,110,116 of record NC_056735.1, read on the forward strand.
GCTGAGCTAAACCCCCAGTTGTGCGAATTTTTGCACTGAGAGATGGTGATGGATGGATATATATAAGTACATGTCTGTATGTATAGACCTATCCATACATAACAGGTCAGTCTGATGATGGGGCAACAGAATTGAGCTAATTTTAATGTGCTCATTTTAACTAAGTGTTTGGGCATACCCAGTGTGACTATCAGCACTTATAAAGTGACTCCAGGCCACACCTACCTGTACTCCAGTATGGGATTTTATATATTACAGGCTATACCTCTAAACTGTCTGGAGTTTCACAGAATGTTCTGAGTTTTGGTTCATAGTTTTGGTCTGTTTCTCATAAAATTTTCTGCCAAATCACTTGGATGAACTTAGGACTGAAGTCACTAAATTGTGACATACATTTGAGTATCTGACTTCAAGTCCTTCAGAAAATTGTCTGTTGAAACAAATCCTGTTATTTTAGTAACTGTTTACATTTATGAGAGCAGTATTTAACATATATCCCTATCTGTGGGCCTTTGTCCCCCCATTTTGTCGGGCTTTGAATCATAGGATCATAGGATCATAGGAAGTTACTAGGCTATTTATCCTGAAGCCCTTACAAGCCTAGTCAAGAATTTAGCCTATGTTCCCTCAAAGTCAGCACCTATTTCCCCTATCCAGCAGGGACACAGGTGGGATCCCAAGGGTGTATTTTTTCCCATCCAGTTGTCCAGGTTCCTCTTAAAAAGGGCTAGAGAGGTAATCTGCTTGACATGGAGAGGGAGTCTATTCCAGAGGTGGGGGAGTCTTTTGGATACAAATCTATCCCACCATCAAGTTCTATTAATGTCACTGAACAGGTTAAGGCCTTGCATGTGGGTTGAGCAAGTGGGGTTTGACTTACGGATATGCAGTAGCTCCATCAAGGCTGGGTCTGAGATGGCCCTGTATGCCAGACACAGGTTACCTCTAAGCAGTATGAGACTGAGTAGAGGGACAGGGCTTTTAGCCTATCTGTGTAGGATAGGTGTTTGAGACCATGGATTTTCCTGGTCAGGAACCACTGTGGTCTCTCCAGCTGCTGTATGTGCTTGGCAAGGTTCATGTTGAAGGGGGCATAGTACTCGATAATGGGTCTGATAAGGAAGGAGTACAGGGATGTTATGACCTCCTTGTTCCTGGATGAAATACCCTTATTTATGAGGTGGACCATGTAGAAAGCCTTCCATACAATGGAGGGCAATATGGTGGTTAAAAATCAGGTTGCTATAAACCTGAGTAGTAAGGTGTCAGTCCCTAGGGTTCTAGGTTGTCAGTGAATGTGCTATGCCTTGTCTCTTAGCCAAAGTCAAGGAGTATTGGGCACGCCTCATCATCAGGGGGGTTCCTCCTCTGAGTCCTCCTGTGACTGTGGCTGTGGTTACATAGGCACTGGTGGGGGCTGTGTATCCCTTGCCTTTGCTTATCCTGTTGCAGCTGTTTCCACAGGATCATACTTGTAGCATGGCACATACTGTGAACATATGGGCGCATGTGGCTGGAGAATACTGGAGGGCTCCACCAGATATATCGAGGCACTGAAACCATGACTTCAGAAGCCCAAATACCTGCTCTATGATGTTCCTAGTTTGTACATGTACCTCATTATGGCATTTTTCAGTGGGTGTGTGTGCATTTCTGATGGGTGTCATCATCCACAGTTACAGTGCATAGCCAGCATCCCCCAATAAATGGCTGTGTGGGATGTCCCCCCAGCAAACATCTCATACTGCTGTGATCCATGCCAGATATGGGAATTGTGATAAATGTCAGGGCTGCCACACATTCATGATAATGCCCTCAGCATTGCACATGATCTGGCAGTTGATAGAGTGGCACCCTTTGTGGTTGACCTTGATTCTACCCTCCTCACCGGCCGGTGACTTGATGTATACATTAGTGCAATCTATGGCACTCAGCACCTCAGGGTAATGTGCTACATGGCAGAAGTGTTGCATATTGCTGGCCATCACCTCAGGGGTGAGGGGAAAATAAATGTGCTCACTGGCATGTGGTAGCATGGCATCCAGGAACTGGTGGAGCATCCTGGAAGCAGATGCCTGTGAGACCCTCATCATGTCTCCAATTGGTCTTTGGAAAGTATCTGTAGCTAGTATCCTAAAGGCTACACATACTGTATCTTTGTTTCCACCGAGATGGGTTCCCCTCTGTTGACTTTGCGTCTGAGTTAAGGGTGGCAGAGCTCAGTGAGTTTTTGTAGCATGTCCCTGTCCACCCTGTAGCTCTCTACAATCTCCAGTTCATGTAGCACTTGGAAGGTTACCCTGGGCCTGAACACTCTTCTCCCTCTCTGTCTAGGCCTATTGTAAGCAGCAGCAGTAGCACTGACATCAGCATCTAGCACATACAGATTTAGCAGACCTGCAGCAGCCCCTAGCACTTTCTCAATTAAAATTCCCAAGTCTGTATACTCCAGTGATGCAGAGTATGGGGAAAAAATCAGATTGTAGGGTGTATGCATACTTTATAGTGCTCTGCTGTAGGTGTTGAGTGTGTGATTGGCTACCTATGATGGATTCCACCTGTCTATTATAACATTAACATCATTTAATGGCCCTAGTTTAAGTTAAACAGAGGTCAAAGCTAATTAATATGTCACTGGGTTTTACATACAATCAACACTGTGTTGTGTCATGCAAAAGCATGCTCTGTAGGTGAACAAAGCTTAGCAGTCAGTGTACATACCCCCACAGAGTTCCATGCTCAGCATGGCGACGCGATGCACCAATACAAAAAAACCCGCTCCCCTTAGCTAAACAAAGCTTTGAAGTGAGTGCACACCCCTCCATGCAAGGATATGCTCAGCACTGTGGCACACCATGCAAACAGGCTGAAATAAGCTTAGAAGTCATTGGGCACATGCTGTCCTGATGTCAGCTACCTCCTCTGTAAACAACAACATGTTTCTCTGCCTACAAGAAAGGGATATATGGACATGATTATCCCTTTGTTCTAGTCAGTAACTCCACCTCATTTGCATAGGGATCCGTACTCACAGCCTGGAAACTACACACTTGAAAGCCCTACCACGTTAGCAACAGCACCAATGCACCATTGCAGATACTCCATGCAGGGTCCTGTAATACATTTCTGTCACATAATATTAATTTTGTTTTTTCCAATTTTTTTTTTAATAAAGCATGTTTGCACACTGTGGCACACTGTGCAAACATGCTCAGGTTATTAAAAAAAATAATTTAATTTAACTTATTCCCTTTAATTTGTCAGAAACACAGAGGATAGTTTCACTCATATATGTATGTGGTATGCCATTTCTGCCCATCTATCTACATTTTTACAGCTCCTTTTTTCTGTCTATATTCCTATACACTGACTTTTTCCATGTACACTAAGAACACTGACACGGGGTCTGCAGAGCTGCCTATCTGCTTCCTGGATCACTCTACCTAACTCATTTGCATGAGATTCACCTACTTATGAGGTGATTTGCATGCCATGGAAGTTTCTGTGTTGGCACGCTCTTGTGCGCCGTTCAGCAGCGCTTACTGAATCTAAAAATGTTTGCAGTCATGTTAGCAGTGCTGCGTGATGCCTACGTGAAAAAAAATGTGTAGTCTTTATTAAACTCCCCCCAGTAACTATTATGTTTGTAATACTTACAATATCTTAGCAACCACTGAAGTTAAACACATACTGGCAGCAGCAATGTATTCATCTAGTTGAGAGCTTTCATATGAGGCTAAGGAGGTCTGAGATATTTAGAAAAATGTGAAATTTATTTCTATATAAATTAATATCGTAAAATAAGCAGTTAATATCTCCTTACTTGCACTAGAAAGAGGTCAAATATTAATGCAGTTGAGTTTGCCATTGTATAAGCTTTAAGATGAAATCTTTTAAAACCTTTGTATATAACATGGTTTTGGAATTATGGATGCAAATATGAACAAGTAATATTTGATGTCTAGAGGCGTCAGTAGGAGTTAACTGCAGATGCACCTGGAGGCGTCACTTGGGTGTAATTAAGTAACACAAATTCACTACGGTGTTGTAACACTTGAACTGATGTGCATACCTGCAGTTTGTCAAACATTTGTTTGGTCGACAAATGCTAGGGATAGTATATAGTGCTGACTGTATAGACAGTTGAGTGGTCAAAATTGTCAACAGCATATTTTGTTAAGAGAGGTGAGTGGGTTTTGGAGAGTATGAGAATGTTTGTTAGTATGTTTGATACTTAGGGTCAAGGATAGGTGATGGGATAGTCTTGTATGTTTGTCTGCGAGTGTGTATATCTTAGGGTTAGGATCGGGGTTAGGTAAGGGGAAAGATATGGTGTTGGTAGTCTGTGTTTGCACATGTTTGTGCGCTCCCCTTCCCACCATAGTAATGGGTATAACCCTAAACCTGCCCCTTTCTCCAACCCTAACCCTACACCTTTCCTGAAAAAAAACTTGCATTAACACTGACACTATTCAGACAAATTTGAATCTAGTGTTTTTGGGGTTTTAATGTGAAGACTGAGAGAATAAATAATTTTCCTTTCTTGGTCTTTTGTAGGTTCAATATTTAGGGCCTTCAGTAATATGTACTTTCAAACTTCTTATTGCGTGTATTTTACATTCAAGATTAAGTACATTTGATCACTCATAAAACAACCTATATATGTAGGTGTAGGACACATGCATACCTCTCAAGTGTACCTCATTATGTGGAACGTACCTCATTTGTGGTCTTAAAAAGTTCATGTTCCTCAAAGTTCCACATTGACAGGCTCTGTCTCACATTCATTGTTAGGAATCTTTTAAATGATATCCACGGTAAATAGAAAAGAATCATATTAATTCACTAAAAGATCTTTTGTATGAGTAAAAGCAGCATATTTTAACCACTGTATGATCTTCCTAGGTGAAGTTGTTAGTAAGCGGTTACTATGTGTTTCACATTTTGTCCATTTGTTCCACATTATGAGGGCTAGTGTTCCTCATTTCAGAGATGGAAGGTTGAGAGCTATGGACACATGATCAAATGGATGCTATACTGACAGCCAGAAGAGTGATGCAAAAATAACAAATGTCGCATCATTCTGGTATACTCCTTGGTTTACTCCAGTGTGGATTAAACTAACAGCAAGTGTTCTTGCAGGGAAGCAAGCTCCCTGGCACCCCAGTGTGGAGGACTGTACCACCCATGCCCCTGCTAATTATATACACTAACTGTGAGAGTGCACAGTCCCCAGGGAAAGAGAATTTTCCCCTGCCTGGGGATTGTTGATCTCACACACCTATCAACTTTCTGTCTACATCATCAACCAAATGGTGCTAACCAAACAGTTGTTGATATCATGACCATTCAATCATGTGTCCAACAATGTATATATATATATATATATATATATATATATATATATATATATATATCTACACACACACACACACACACACACTCACAAGCAAACACGCACACACACACACACACACACACACACACACACACACACACACACACACACACACACACACACACACACACACACACAGACACACACACACACGGACACATGTCCATTAGGTACTCCAGCCTGATGTTAGCTCTCCTGTTGTCCATGCCAGGCATAGATTTTCAAATAAAAACATGGGCCATTTTCTTACAGACGAAGAAGAGGCCACCTTAAAGTAAATTATAAGAAGCAAAATATAAGGACAATTTGTGAAGCCTTGTTGAATTGTTCAAGTTTTCCAATCATATCATTGTTCCTGTGTTGAAATAGTTTTCCTTTTCAGTTTGATTTAGATAGTTTATTCAAAGGCTGCAAAATGCAGCATTGTGTTCCATATTAGGTCAGCTCATTGAGGTGTAAAGTGATACTGTGATCTCCGTGGAGTGACTAGTCAAGCTCTACAGGAATAAATGGCTACCATGCTTGGTAGATACTTACTGATTTACATTTAAATTGCTATAAAAATACTTATTTAATTATAACAATAAAAACAGAGAAGTCACTGCTGCAGGGAAGAGCAAAATGAACTTTGTTATAGAAAATGATAAGCACCTTCATTAGTATGACTTCATCAGATAACTATTAGAAACACAAAGATGCATTAAATACCGTCTAATTAATTTAAAACAAGCAAGCAAGAGAATAAGATTAAAAACCAAATTAGCATATGTAATCACACACTGACTCAAAAATTGATCCTAGAAAGCATAAATGCATCTTTCAACCTTGACACATTTAGTGCATTGACTTCTTGAGTTTAAGAGCACTTTTGAAATTCAGGCGTTTATCTGATCCAGGGGAGAACAGAAGCACTTGTCACAGTTTGCCAAGTATATTCTTCACTGTACAGTAAAGCCTTCCAGTTCCCCTCCCCACCCAATAACTGGTTCTATAGACTGTATTATATAAAACACACAATGTTTAAAAATCAAACAAGCAATACTGCGTCTACATAGTTCATAAGTTCATAGTATGTACTAGACTAAAAATCACTGAGGACTTTTTAAACCTAGCCATTGACAAGTTATGTTATCTTTGGTAGTGTAAGCAGGGGATTGGGAAATAAAACATTTACAAACAGGTGCCTGGGAGATTAACCTTTTACAGGCTGCCCGAGCCGATTAGAGGCATAGGTGCAAAACTAGGGATGAATTTCAGTTCTCTATCCAGTTGTCCAAGTTACACTTGAATTGGGTTAGGGATGAGCTCTGCTTCACATAGATGGAAAGCCGGTTCCAGAAAAGGGGTAGTCTCTGGGTTACATACCTGTCTCACCAGCAGGTCCTATTTATTTTCCAAGCAAGGCTTAAGTCTTTAGAATGGGTAATTCTGGTGCTGTTTGTTTTGCAGATATGCAGGAGGTCCATCCAAGTGGGGATCTGAAAATGCCAGCTATGCCAGGCATAGATCTCCCCTTAACAACCTGTAGGAGTCAAAATATAGGGATAGCAATTTGAGGTGGCCTTCAAAGGATATATTTACACCCTGTATTCTTTTAATGAGAAAAGTGTGTGGACAATTCAGTTGTTGGATGTGCCTGGTTAGTCACATTTCAAAGGGAGCACTGCACTGAATGATAGGTCTGATGAGTGCCAAATGCAGTGGAACAATGACCTCCTTTGACCTAGATGCCATACCTTTGTTTATAAGTTGCTCAACATAAAATCATTTTCTCACTACCATAGATACATGATGACCAAAGGCTAAATTACTGTTTACGTGTGTCTCCAAGTCCCTGATTAGTAGGGTTGACTGTTAGGGGTGTGTTCTCAAAACTGTAGTTACCAAGGGTGGCAGACTTCCCAAAGGATACTATTATAGCAATAACCCACGCCTGGGTGTGGGTAATGCGGGATTTACCCACGGTTGGCGTGGTTTTGCCCGAGGGACCAAACAAAGACAACCGTGGGTAAATCCCGCATTACCCACACCCAGGCGTGTATTGCTATATTATGACATTATTTAAGAAAAGAAATAATTACTTTTCTTAAATAATGGCATTGTATAATGCCTCTTTGCTGCCCTTCCGCAGCTGGCTGGTATCCGCGGCAGTTCTGATGTACTGCACATGCCTACGTAGTACATTAGAGCTGTGGCCAAAAGCAACGGAGAAAGCAAGATCTCCATTGCTTTTTTACTGTTTCGCTATGTTAAATAGGTTTAACATAGCGAGACAGCTTTAAAATAAGCAACGGAGATCTCCGTTGCTTATTTTAAAGCTGTCTCGCTATGTTAAACCCATTTAACATAGCGACACAGTGTGTAAAAAAGCAACTGAGATGTTGCTTTCTCCATTGCTTTTTTTTTTAAACCTGTCTCGCTATGTTAAATGGGTTTAACATAGCGAGACAGCTTTAAAATAAGCAACGGATCTCACACTGTGTCGCTATGTTAAAGGAGTTTAGCATAGCGAGACAGCTTTAAAAAAAGCAACGGAGATCTCCATTGCTTTTTTTAAACCTGTGTCACTATGTTAAACTCTTTTAACATAGCGAGACAGTGTTTTAAAAGAGACTTATACTAATGGAAAAAGTCCGGGCGGCCGGACCTTTTTCCATTAGTATAAGTCGATTTACAATGTGTACGCTGGCCAATCAGCGTGCACGTTTTGGAATATTAATGGGGGGGTCATGGTGTAATATGCATTTCTTAGCATTTAGCTTTAGTTCATGGCTCTTTCACAAGTTGTTTGTGTCAGCCCTTTTTGGAGAATATTAGTGTTTTCGGCATTTTATGACTACTCCTAATTTTCAATCATTTGCAAATTTTGTCAGCCAGAGGCCCTTGATATTGACTTTGCCTTCAGAGAAGCAGATGTGAAAAATGTTTGGCCCCAGGACTGATCCCTGAGGGACTCTAATGGTGACTGGCCTTTTTATAGAGGTGGACTTTCCAATTCTAACTTCATGGGTCCTGTCTGTAAGCCAGCTGGCTATCCACTGGGTGTCATTAGGGTTAAAACCTAGCTCTTGTGTTTATCAACAATGTCTGAGTAGGGTATTGTGTCAAATGCATTGGCTAGGTCAAGGTAGGGAATGTGAACCATTTTACCCTCATCCACTGCTTTGTTGACCTTCTCAAAAAAGTCCAGCAGACTGAGTAGACATGATGTGTCCTTGAAGAAACCAAACTGAGTTGGGTCTAGTGTCTAGAGGTTTCTTATGTCATTATTGATAATTTCTATGGCAATTCTTTCCATGCCTTCACATTTGGTAAAGTGTAAGATTTTATTACTATTCCTGTTTTACGTTATGTAGGTGTGCACTTATACTCAGATTTCTTTAATTTTCTAGCTGTATGGTATACATAAAAGGCATAAAAGTACATTTTTGGTGTGGGGATTGGCATAATGGTTAAGGTGTTTGCCTTACAAACACAAGGTGGAAGGTTTGATTCTCACATTGGCTAATTGGCTAGGCTTAAAATGGCCTACAAGGGCAGTTAGCCTAGCACTAATCTATGAACCTATGAACATATATATATATATATATATATATATATATATATATATATAAAGATACATAAAAGTATAGCTCCCAGCCAAACAAATTACACAGTCATAGAAAAACAGTTTATATACCTTAGAGCTGCATAATTTCTACCTTTGTTAATGCAATAAAATGAAGGATTGTCAGATAAGAAAGTACATTGTTTACAATATTTACACACATTAGTGTTTCTTACTTTAACATTGTATGATAAAAGGGTACATTCCAAAATGTTTCTCAGATTCTGACTTCTTTATTAACGGAAATGGGACACTCACCAAACGCGCTTATGATTTCTGTCTGTGGCATTAACATTCTCCATGTATTAATTATAATATGTTCAATGTTGTAATGTTTAATGTTCTAACACGTAAAACTCAAAACATAGAATTCTAGCCCTTCAAAGAATTTGAAACCCAAAAAGGCTGGGTCATGCATTCTGTTATGCATCCCCTCATCTAAACATATTGTGAATGTTGGTAGTGAATTCATCTTTCTAACATTATCTCCAATAGCTTGAGTTAAACTTTTTGCCACTTCCCATTATCTACTTTAAAAATTAAAATACTTTAAGAGCATACGATGAAAGACAAGATACAAATTACTGACTGCACTTTTGTCTGTCTGTCCTAGTAATATATATATATATATATATATATATATATATATATATATATATATATATATATAGACACACATACACACACTTATCTATTTACATATATATATATATATATATATATATATATATATATATATAGACACACGCGCACTTATCTAACTACAGATATATATATATATATATATATATATTTATATTATACATGTATAAGGGTTTGCATCTAGAAGAAAAGAGGTTATTGTGCCTCTCTACTCATCACTCATTAGACCCATCATAGAGTACAGCACCCCATTTGGGATGTACCTTACAAGACATCTGCAACAGCTGGAAAGACCACAAAAGTACCTCACCAAGAGAATTACTGGCCTCAGACAGATGCCCTATGCAGCCTGACTCAAGAAACTCCAGCTGTACTCGGTTGCATACCGCTTACTCAGAGGTGATCTCTGCCTGACATACAAGGCCATGTCCAATCCAGAATTGATGGACATGCTCCACCTAAAAAAAAAAAAAACAAATCCCGGAGAGCCACATGCTCTAGAGATATAAACCTCACCACAATGATAAATAGGACATGCTGGAGGGATAGATTCCTGTCCCAGAGACTCCCCATGCTTTGGAACAGGATTCTAATATACATCAGGCAGAGCCCCTCACTAACACTCTTCAAGAGAAACCTTGACGGGTGGATGGGAAACAGAAAATTTACCCCGGGGATCACTGCAGTTGCTCTGCTGGACAGTAGTGCAGGGAACTAATGGCTCTGCTGGACAGAGGCACAGGGAACTAATCTAAGGGGGTCGCAAAAGCCAACACATTCTGGCTAGGGTTATAAATGCCCTTGGGCAGATGGCCTAGTACTTACCTATGAACCTATATATATATATATATATATATATATATATATATATATATATATATATATATATATATAATACACACTATATATATATATATATATATATATATATATATATATATATGTATATATATCCGCGGTGGTGGTGCTGCGGTAGCGTTGTCGCCTCACAGTAAGACGCTGACCGGTTCGACTCTCAACTAGTGCGTCTTCTGCATGGAAACATGCGTGAATGGGTGTACCTTCATTGAAGGTTGTGTGTTAGGGCTGGCAACTCAGCACGTAAAAATCAACTGCCAATCATTAGCGGACCGGAGTTCCGATGTGGCGACCCCTAACCGGGAAAAGCCGAAAGACACAACAATATATATATATATATATATATATATATATATATATATATATATATATATATATATATGATACACACACACACACACACACACACACACACACACACACACACACACATATGCACAGACAATCACATAATAGCATACACATAAAAGCACACACATACACACATATAGAGGGGGAGGGAGAGAGAAAGAAAAAAAAGATTATCTATTTTGTAGATTTGTATTATTTTATCATTGTCAACAGTTTATAAATGTTTAAATACTTTAAATTTATATCTAGAAAATCAGCACTTACCTTACTAATATTAAATTTAAAATGTAAAAGAGAAGTAGAGATTTCTAAATATGTAAAAAATGAATGCAAGTTTTAAGCCTTGAGTTAGAAAGACTATCTTCTGAAATTAATTCAGAAAGGAGTGGAAAGCTGAGACCTTTAAATGTTACTGATGCTAGTATGAACTTAACAAGAAATAAGTCTGCTGTATAAAGTACGTTAGGAATGGGTCTCACCTTCAACCTAAATACTCCGTAATTAAATGAGGATCTGAATAATTTCAAAAGTGCTCTTAAACTCATGAAATTAAAACATCTAATGTGTCATCATTTAAATATTCAGTTATACTTCTCACACTCAGCCTTTTCAGTCAGTGTATGGTTACATATGCTAATTCATTTTTAATCTTATGGTTCTGAATGGCTGGTTTCAACAAATTGAAAGGTATTTAATATGTTTGTCTAAAGAAGTCATAATAATGAAAGTACTGACCATTTTCTACACTAAAGTTATGTTCTGATGTTCACTTAAGTAACAGTTTCTTATTTTTATTCTTTCAATTAATTTTAGTTATTACAGTTGTTTTCTTGGGCACTTAATTGGATTTTTATTTTTAAATTCTTAAAAATGTAACTGCTTTCTACCATTGTCAGTAGCTCTTTAATCCTTGTGTTACTTCTTATGGTTTGTCTATTGAATTGTAAACATATTTTTGTCCCAAGCCTCGTGATACTGCACTTATTACCAGTAAAGGTGAAATCATTACTGCAGTACTGGGTATATTTTTTTAAACCATCATGGGCAACATCAGCATATTTTTTTTATTTTTATTGAAGTTAGTATGTTGTCCATTTTGTTATCAATAATTTCAGTTTTCCAGAGATTCTTTCTTACTCTTATATCTGAGAAAAATAGTCCAAAAAGAAGTTACCATCATAGAGTTTCCTGTGGGAAGCTTCTGGTAACCCCACATCTGGATGTGTCTTGTTGCTGAGCCCGTGTTTTTCACTCACTGTATGATGTAAAGACTGACAGCTAATGCTTTTAATTTGTCAAATATTCTGTTATGTAGAGTAGTACCAAACACATTAGGAGAGTCAGTATGAACAATGTGAATTGTCAGCCTATCATCAAATGCTGCTATTACCTCTTTGAAGAGTACCACAAGATTCAAAAGGCAAGATGTCCTCTTAACAAATCCAGTCTATCCAATGTCTAATAAAAGAAGGCTTACTGTGTCATTTTTGAAAAACTCAGTTGTGGCTCACCATGATTTTATACAGAATATTTAAACTAATAGGTCTAAAATAGTTTTAGATTGATTTGGTCTTTACCCACAAGCAGTGCCACCTGTTGCCGTTGATCACATGTGCTTCCAAATGACAACATTTTATGTAATATCACTAATAGGTTCATAGGTTGGTACTAGGCTATTGGCCCTAGGGCCTATACAAGCCTAGCCATAACAATTCCCTGGCTATTTCTTCCCACACTATTTACTTCCCTGGACCCCTGTCTAGCAAGGCGACTGACGTGATCCCCAGGGTGAATTTCCTTTCTCCCATCCAATCATCAAAGTTCCTTTTGAAGAGGGCCAAAGAGGCGCTCTGCTTGACATGTATGGGCAGTTTGTTCCAGAGTCTAGGGAGTCTCTGGGACAGGAACCTATCCCTCCAGCATGTCTTGTTTATTATGATGACAAGGTTTAGATCCCTGGAGCATGTGGCTCTGAGGAATTGGGATTTCTTTAAGTGTAGCATGTCCAACATCTCTGGGTTTGACATGGCCTTGTATGTTAAGCAGAGATCACCTCGGAGTAGCATTAGATGATATGCGACAGAGTATAGGTGGAGTTTTTTAAGGTGGTCAGCATAGGGCATCTGCTTTAGGCCTGTGATTCTTTTAGTGAGGTATTTCTGTGGCCTTTCCAGTTGTTGCAGAAGTCTTGAGAGGTACATACCAAATGGGGCGTTATATTCTATAATGGGTCTAATGAGGGATGAGTACAGTGGGACAATGACCTCTTTTTTTCTGGATGAAAAGCCCTTAGTGATGAGGTGTGCCACATAGAAGGATTTCCTGACTGTTGTGACGATGTGGTTATTGAAGGTGAGACCACTGTCCACCTGTGTCCCTAAGTCTCTTATCACACTTTCAGTGTTTAGTGTACTGCCACCTATGTGGCAATTCATGGGTACATGTTTTTTCCCAAAGGGGATAACTATACATTTCTTGGCATTGAACTTGAGCCCATGGCTCTGGCACCAAGCGTCTGTTTCTGTAAGGCCCTTTTGTAGAGTATCCACATAATTTGGGGATTCAGTAATGGTTCCCAGTTTGCAGTCATCTGTGAACTGAACTTTGTTAGCCAGAGTCCTTTAGTTTTGGCCTGTACTTCAGAGTAGTAGATGCCAAACAAGAGAGGTCCCAGGACTGAACCCTGAGGTACTCCACTTGACACTTGTCTGGAGCTGGATTTGGAGTCAACTACTTTTACAGTGTGGGTTTTATCAGTAAGCCAGTTGGCAACCCATCGAGTGACATAGGGATTAATGCCCAGCTTAGTAAGTTTATCTATGATTCCAGAGTGGGGATGGTGTCAAAGGCCTTGGCAAGGTCCAGATAGGCTGTGTGGACTGCCTTATCCTCGTCCATGGCTCTAAAGATTGATTTGAAGAAGTCAGTCAGGTTCAGGAGACAAGATTGGCCCTTCTCGAACCCAAACTGGGTGGGTTCCAGTGTTTTAAGGTTGTCAATGTCTTTGTTTATAAGTTCCATGATAATACGTTCCATGGCCTTGCAGATCAGGCTCGTCAGACTGATGGGGCGGTAGTTCCCAGGATCCAAGCTGGATCCCCCCTTGTGGAGTGGGATAACTATAGCTGTGCACCACTCAGTGGGCACGAAGCCTGAGGTGAGGGTGTGATTAAACATGACACTTAGGTGAGGTGCCAGTTCATTTAGGAGTTCATGTAGTACACAGCCCGGGATGTCATCTGGTCCCATGGATGCTGTATTCTTAGCTTTGGAGAGTGCATTTCTTTACCTGTGTGGCTGTTATTACCAGAATTTGGCAATCTTCTGGTATTGAGATGAGCCATTTAGGGGGTGAGAGGGGGGGGTGAAGTTGGCACTGAATCAATCTGCCAGGATATTGGCAATATCCTTGGGATCAGTATATTTAATGCCATTCTGTTGTAGCTCAGAGCAGATTAGAGCATTGCCATTGAGATTCTTGACATAGTTATAGAATGCCTTTTGGTTGTCTTTGGAATCTTTGGCAATTTTATTTTCATAATTAGCTTTGGAGGATTTTATGAGGGATCTCAGCTTCTTGCTGAGGCTGGTAAGGGAGTTTTTTACATCCTGGGATTTTTCTCTTTTCTGCAACAGTTTCTTTCTTTTGTTGTAAAGTATGTTTATGGCAGGGGACCACCAGATTGGCTTCCTTTTTTGGAGGAGAGCATCTTGGTTCTATTTGGGATGGCACGATTCATGCATGAGTGGATGTGCTCTTACAGTGCCTTAGTGTAGGACTTAGCAGTCAAACTTTCAGTTCCCGTCTGCATGGGTGTTATGAAGTTTGTAACGTCTGACTTGAGTAGCATGAAGTTGGCTTTGGAGAAGTTTTTTTATGGAGGTTTCCTTACTGGGGGGTGGGGGTGGGATGTGGATGTTAAGGGTGATTAGCTTATGGTCTGACCTGACCAACAAGGGGGTGACCATAGGTGTGGAGTATCAATTTCCCATGCTGGTAATGACCAGGTCTTAGGATATTGGAACCCCTGGTGGGATTATGGATTAGTTGATCCAGGGCATTGGAATTTATGATTTCCAAGAACCGTTGGGCAAAGGTGTTGGTACACGAGTAGTTTTCCCAGTTAATGGCAGGGTAGTTGAAATCACCCAGTATTAGGGCGTTTGGCTGTATATTAATATTTTCTAGTATGTTTAGAAAGGTGTAGTGGGAATCTTGGGGCATGGTGGGGGATCTGTAGCAAGCTACAATTTGGATTGCAAATGGGAATTTAGTTTGGTTTTCCTTTATTCTGTGCAGGAAACTGCTAGATAAAGATGTTTCTGTCATTGACCTTGAAATTGCAACTTTATTTGTGGCAGCAGATATCACATATAGTTTTAGGGCATTTGTTCCATGTCTGACATATTTTTTTTTTTTTTGAAGTAAGTAAAACATTTTCTGCAAGTGTATTGAGGTTGGATGATTGCTTCATTATTTGTTGAGAATGTTATATTCACAGTTTTCTGATATAAAGCATACATTATTGATTTCAAACTTTGAGATCAAACTGAGTTTATAGTCCAAACCCGAAGACTTGAAAATAAAAGTTAAGTAGTTTATTTTCTTTATTCTTTATTTACTACAGTGCAGTTTTTATAACTGGGGTTGTTTTGAAAGCTAAGTAGTGTACTGTTTTCCAGCTGTAGATGCTATTGTTTTTTTTGGATTCCAGCAAAGAATATTGTTGTTGAATTTGCCTTTAAGTTTGCATTTTAGTTGTGTGTGTTCATCAGTGTAGAAGTTAATAGTAATATCTTCACTGATAGTATGCAGAGCAGGTTCACTTAGTTCACTGAACAGGTTTTAGATTCATAGATTCATAGATTAGTACTAAGCTAATTGCCCTTGTGAGCCATTTTAAGCATAGCCAATTATCCCTTGTGAGACTCAAAACCCGCACCTTGTGTTTGTAAGGCAAACACCTTAACCATTAGGCCACCCTCCCACTGCACTCTCTAGAACTAAAAACACTGTTTCATTGGGTCCTGAAAATATCCCAGGATGCCTCCTAAATAGCTGTAAATACAACCTGTAAGGCCCACTGGAATCTTTACTCAACCACAGCATCCAGACAGGCACATCCCTAGGGAATGGAGAAGTGCAACTATCATCCCTAAACACAATGGTGGACCGTCAACAAACCCAAGACCCATAAATTTGACTAGTCTTATATGCAAAGCCATGGAAAGAATTACAGTGGACCTGATAAAGTAAGAGGAAGTCTTCGAAAATCGACCCATGCCAGTTCAGTTTCATCAAGGGCAGGTCATACCTACTAAACTTGGTGGAATTCTTTGAGAAGATCACTAGAAACACGTTCAAGGGCAAAATGGTACACATTGCTTATCTTGGCCTGGCAAAGGCATTTGACACAATATGTCACTCTGGTATTACAGACAAACTCACAAATTTAGGCTTAGGCATAAATCCCTATGTCATCCAATAGATAGCTGAATGGCTCACAGATAGGACACATGAAGTTAGGGTGAGGGAATCCAATTCCACCAAGAGGTCTGTTACTGGTGGTGTCCCACAGGGCTCAGTATTGGAACCTGTTCTGTTTGAAATATACTTCTCTGCAGTCAAAGCAAATGTAGAGGGCCTTTGACTGACCAGATTTGCTGATGACTGCACGCTGGATGCAATCATTGAATCCCCCAAAGATGTAGATATTCCCCAGGAGGGTATGACACCAACAAATAACTAGTGCCAGAAACATGGCTTAAAACTCAATGACAAAAAATGCTTAATTATACCCTTTGGGAAGATGACCACCCCAGCAAATTACAACATTGATAACTCTCCCCTAAGAGTAGACCCAGTAGTAAGGGACTTGAGAACTCAGGCTGACAGTAACCTGAGATTTGATCAACATGTGTTCATGGAAGAGAGAAAACCCTTCTATGTGGCACAATGTATAAGTAAGCGCATGGCATCCAGATCTAAGGAGATCATAGACCCACTATTCTCAGCCCTCATTAGACTACTAATCAGGTGCAATGCACCCTTTGGCATGTACCTGACCAGGCATTTTCAACAGCTGGAGTGGCCACAGATGTTAATCACTACAAGAATACATGGTATAAATAATATGTCCTGTGTGGACCACATCAAAGCCCTGTCCCTGTACTTGATCTCCAACAGACTGGTGAGTGGTAGTATAATAATAGGCATTCTCTTATCCAGCCCTGATGGATCTGCTACACATTTGCAAAACAAACAGCACTAGAATTACCTGATCTAAGGATCTAAACCTCATCTATGGCATAAATAAAATATGTTGGAGGGATAGGCATTTGTCTCTGAGTTTACCTGTTCTCTGGAGCAGACTCTTTACTCATGTAGAACAGAGCTGTTCTGTAAGTCTGTACAAATGCAGTTTGGACCAATTGATGGGAAATCACAAATTCAACCCTGACATGATGGCTATGGATAGGGGCAGTTTGTAGATGATCTAGGGTTCAGGCATATACCAGTCATTGTTCTAGCCTCTGGACATTGATAATTGGGAAGATTGGGTCATGAATGGGTAGGCTTAAAAGGGCTCTATGGCAATTAGCCTAGTAACCTCCTATGATGCTATGAAGACAGACCCCCCCATCTGTTTTCATAAGTATGTAATTTATTACATAATAGTTTCCACAGCTAATGTCCAAGAAGCATGGCTTATTTAAAGATCATGTGTAGAGCTATGAAACAGAATGAAGCATCCTCAGTCAGTTTTGGCTTTTGCCATCTGTGCTGAGTTGCAGTACTCACTGTATGTTTCTTCATTCAAAAATTCAATGTTAAGCAAAAAAAAAAAAAAAAAACAAACCTTTAAAATCCTGCTGGATCAGACAGAAGTGACATTCAAAAACTTCTTTATGTGTGTCTGGGAAGGGCATATTCACATTTGATGTTATGGCACAGTGGGGGGTTAAGAAACCTTAGTTTCTGACACATAAATGTCTTCAGTATATATGGTGGTGGTACTAGCTTGCAGACAACTAACAAATTTTTTTTAAATATACTTGCAGCATTTTTGATAAATTACACCTGGCATATAAAAACACAGCCACAGGAACACAGAGACGATGCATTACCTTTTATTGGGCCGTCTCTTTTTACTTTTTTTTTCAGTCAGCTAAACAATAGCCTGTATAATGTACTAACTGCACACAACAGCCAGATATTCTAACCCAATATCTTATTCTTTTTGTATTCCATACCTTTTTTCATAGTAAGTCACTTCACTGTGAGCCAGACATTACTGAAAATTTACATTTTATGTTATTTAAAACAGCTTTTTCAACCTTTTTCAATGCTACCATTGATAGGACGAATAAGGACAGAAGAAAGAATAAAATATTTGGGGATTGACTTTTCAACTGAAAATAGAGAATTTTTTATCAACAATATTAAGGCAACTGGAGACCGAATAACAATGGATTTGAAAAGATGGAGTAAGTTGAAGCTACCGATGATGGCAAGAGCAGCAATAATAAAAATGAACGTTCTCCCCAGAATGCTATATATTTTTAGAGCAGCACAACTTAAAATCACGAAATCCTTTTTCAAGCAATTTCAGATAGGACTGGGGAAATTTTGTGGGAACCCAGAAAACGAGAATATCCTATGAAAAACTGATGGCTCCTAAAACGAGGGGGGGGTTGGATTTACCAGATTTTGAGATGTATTATACAGTGATTCAGGCCAATAGGATTTTAAGGGTGTCTTACTTGGATAGCGAAAATAGAAAATGGATACCCAAATGGGTACTGCTAAATTATAAACATATAAAAGGGAAGAGAATTAATGTTAAAGCTGTACCATTTTGAATATAAAAACATTGAGTAAATATGAGTTAATGGAACACATCAAGGTATGGGCAGTGGCGACTCAAACTCTGTTTGCCTCCTTGAACCTTTTAAAATATATGATGATGTTTCAACCGTTTGATGGAAATCCTAATATAACTATTGGTAATCAACTGATAGACTTAAAGAAATATCCATTTATTAAGGAATTAACTGTAAGGGATTTATACCCCTTCCTAGGAGTAGCGGTACATGATATCTTAAAAGAGATGAATCTTCCCATCTCTTATTTAATTATAATGAGGCAGTTAAAAGATTTGGCCATAAATTATTTTACCAGTTTTGAAATAAAAAGAGGAACTAGTTATTTCAGGTCAGCTGTGGGAAGCATTGCAACAAGATAGAAAATATATATCCTCAGCGTATAAAATGGCAAGAGAGAAAATATAATAATCATATTCTGTTATCCAAATACTGGAGAGAGAAATTGCCATCCCTAGACGACAGTAAAATAGTAGAGGCGTTTAACTTAACATTAAAATCCATTATCACTTCAAAAACTGGTCTTTACTCAATTGATGATATTTAACAATGCATATTATACCCATCTTACACTTCATAAATTTGATTCAAAAAGTCACCTACATGTCCACAGTGTATAGATCAGACAGCAGACCTGTTACACATGTTCTGGAGTTGCAAGTGCATTTATAAATTATGGAATTCTTTAAAGTTACAACTACAAAAAATGGGTTACCAAAACTCAACACTCTCCTGGGAATTTCTGATTTTACATATTCCACAGGAGAATTTGGACAAAACAAAAAAGATTGTAATTATGAATATTAGTTTACTAATGAAATTATATATAGCCACAAATTGGTTGAACCCAGCACAGGTGTCATGGCAAAATTTCAGGCTGTTAGCGATTAAGCATATATTAGCGCACAAATTGTTAATTAGAAATAATAAGAAAAGTATAAACAGCATAAAAATTTGGGAACAAATCTTTAATATTATTTTAATGGCGGTCCCTATCCACTTTCCGTCAGGACATTCTGTATGTGTACCAACACATTCTTGGATTAGATAGAAAATGTAGAAATAATACAAATTATTAGCTTGAGTTGGTTTATAATTGTCTATTGTAGATGCTTTTATGTTTAATTTTTTGTGATTTTAATTTCCTGTACTTGGTTAAAATGATATTTATTCTTAATGTATTATAGGGAAATTCAAAATGGAACTAAAACATTGGAAGCAATATTGTACATAATGTAAATAGTGTGTGAAATGTATAATGGTTTGGCAAAACAATAAAAATGATTATTGAAAAAAAAATAAAACAGCTTTTTCACAAAGATTGTTTACATATACTACAAATTATAAACTCTAATGTCTTGCTTTTCTTCCCTGGATTTAGCTAATCTCCCTACACATTCTTTTATTGTGATTCATTTTTCCATTACGTATCAGAACAGTTTCTTCAGTTGTTATATTCTTTGCTAAATGAACACTGACTGTACTGCAACTGCTACATCTAGGGAAAACAAAGTTTTATAACTTACTCTTTGAAGGTTGCCTGCTCTCTGAAAATTTCAGGCTCACAAACTCCTATGCAGTCACACACACACACACACACACACACACACACACACACACACACACACACACACACACACACAGTTTCAGTCTGTGAGATGCAATTCTTGCACTAAGCATCTGAACTGAACATTTTTTCCCACAATGCCTAGCCAATAAGAAATAAACTATGTTCTTCCCTTTCTAGGCACAAGTGGATATATAAGCACTGTATCTAACACCAGCAATTTTTGTTGCAAGAAAAGGTATTACATCACCTCCGTGTTCCAGTGCCTTTGTCTTTTCCGTTAGTGGGCTAGCATGACATTTCTTATTTTTTTTCTGCATGACTTCTGGATTTGAAACTTGGTTATTTATGTGTTCATACTTCTCTACTGAACAATTCACCTGTTAATGACGTTGTCCAGCTTAAACAACTATGAATTTCAATACAACATTAATCATATGCAGATGTGTCTCTTGTTCAGTCCATATGCCTTGGGCTGTTCTTCCCTGAAAATGCCCCCCCCCCCACCCAATCAGGGAAATGTCCGTGGTCATTGTGGCCGATGGTGAGGGTAGGATAAAAGGACGACCTATCGTTACTTGAAGAGAAGTCAACCACTACCGAAGATCTGTTTTGAATGTGTTTGTTAGAATAATGAGATGAGACATTGGGAGCTCTTGATAAGACCATCGCGTGAACAGAAGCCATTGTAGAATCCGTATGTGCATATGACCCAATGGAATCGCTATTATTGCAGCTGTCATCATCCTCAACAACTTTAGCACTTCTGAGGCTGGCACTTGTCTCTGGATATGACATTCTGAATTTGCTGACGAAATACTGATATCCTTTCTGATGGAAGTTTTAAAGTGGTGTTGGTGGTGCCCAATTCTGCTCCAATAAAAACTATATGTTGAGATGGTGACAAGGCAGATTTTTCTGAGTTTATGGTAATGCCCAGTTGATTGTAAAGAGTAAGTGTGGTGTCCCTGTCTTGTATTAGCTGATGCCTGGTGGTGGCGGCGAGGAGCCAATCATCTAAGTACAGAAACACCTGGAATCCCAAACGTCTCAGGTGAGCCATGACCACTGCCATACATTTGGTGAACACTCTGGGGGCTGTAGTGAGACCAAAGGGCTGGGCTCGAAACTGTTAATGATTGGCTCCCAGCTGGAAGCACAGATGATCCCTGGATGGTCTGGCCACTTTTATGTGGTAGTACGCATCCTGGAGATCTATCGAGCACATCTAGTTGTCTTTCCCTAAGAAGGGAAGTATAGACTGAAGCTTGACCATCCAGAACTTTTCCTTCTTGACAGATCTGTTTAGTCTGCTGAGGTCCAAAATAGGTCTCCAGTCCCCTGTCATTTTTGGAACTAAAAAGAATCTTGAGTAAGTTCTGGATCATATCTGGTCTACTGGGACTTGTTGTATGACTCTTTTTCTTAGCAACGTTTGGACCTCTACTGTTGCTTGTTCCCTGTAACTGGGTGGAATGCCCAGGATTTTTGTTGTCAACTGGGGGGAAGTGGCGAAGGGAATAAAACATACTCTGGAAACTATGCTTTGTACCCAGTTGTTGTTGGTTATTTTTAGCCAGGTGTCTGGATACAAAGATAAGCGACCCCCGACTTCCTCCAGAGTAGGACAGTTGGGCCTTCTTTCAGGAGTGCTGGCAGGGCTTCCAAAAGAACTGGTCTCTATCGCCCTGGTTTTGCAGACCCCCACTGCCAGAAGAGCGGCATCTTCCATTATTGCCCCTTCCTTTGCCTCTGGAGGGGAGTTCACCACATGTCCCGAAAGGCTCCTTGGGCTTGTTGGAACCACATCTTTCCTCCCTTTTGACCCTTGGGGTAGGGTCTAGTAGAGGTGGAAAAACAGACTCCGATGGCAGACAGAGTCTTTCCTTCCTGCTCACACCTGGTCAAAGTTTCCTTAACTTTGGGCCCAAAAAGAGATGAGCCATCAAAAGGGGTGTTGACAAAGGATGACTTAAAGAGCTCCACAAAGGAACATAAGTGCATCCAGGAGTGTCTCCTGAGAGCAGTTCCTGTATCCGCTGCCCTACTCATTCCATCAGCTGCATATGAGATCAGACGCATGGACAAGTTCACTATGGAATTAAGGGTAGAAAGCTGGGAGGCAACCTTGTCTGAAGCTCCTTCAGCTATCGTACCCTGAAGAGTATCTCCAAGTTCTTTTAGGAGGTCTCTTTGCAGTCTTGTGAAATGTGTAAGGTAGTTCAGTGAATGCATGGCAAAAGTCGCTGAACTATACATGCACTTCCCATACCTATCCATGATCTTAGAGTCTCTGTTAGGAGGATGGATAGAGGAAGGAGTTTATGATATCTCCTTTTTGGTGGCTGCCGCCACCACCATGGCATCAACAGGCACTCCCTTAGTGAGAAAGGTCTTATGAGGGGCAGAAATAAATGTATTGGGCCTCCTAGGGACAGGCTTCATGGTATCCAGAGACTCCCATGTCCTTCGTGAGACTAACTCCATAAGCTCATCGAAGGGTGGAGACACCTAAGAGGTGGTGGGTTGAGACCCAAAAGCTTTCAGGAGGACTGACTCATCTTCAGTAGGGTTGTGGACTTCCAGCCACCCCTCTGTTTAAGGATTTCCAATATATCTGCAAATGAGATATCTTCAGAGGGGGGACTGAGAGGACCCTTCTGATTCATCTAAGTCAGTGTCAGATGTGAGAGACTCCTGCGGGGAGTCTAGATGCTTCCTCTTGCAAATTCTCTTCCTGGAAACCTAATCAGTGGGAACTTCTGGTGAGGTCTTGGAAGAGCAGGGGCCACCCAGTGGGGCTTTCTGAGTCTTAGGGTCTCTACGCTTCAAAGTGATCTGTGAGGCAGAAGTGGACACAGGCGCTTTTGGGGAAGAGGTAGTTGGCCCTGAAATTGTGGATGTCCTGGGGGTCATTACTCTCCTCATGGCCTCAAAAGCACCACTGCTTCAGTAAGAAGGAACCACTGGATCTGAAGAAGCACATGATTCCCTCGACACCAAAACAGTGGGCTCCAATCCAGACGTAGGAGCCGAACTCATCCAAGCCGAGGCCTCGAGAGGCAAAGTCGGAACTGACAGGTCAGTCTGACTATCCTCCCCGGACCCGACCGGCGAGTGTCAGCTCCTAGACTCCTTAATGGGCGCCGAGAAAGTCTGAGTAAATGGAACCGATGGTACTGAAGCAGGCATCGGCTGCAAAGGCTTCACAATCATAAGGTCCAAATCCTCCGGCTCCGATAGACCAGTATGGCTAGGAGGAGGAAAAGAAGTAGTTGGAGGAACAGTTTTTGGTTCTGAAACCACTTGGGTCAGAACCAATAAAAAGTTTGCAAACGCCAGTGCATGTAACAACTTCTGCACCACACAATCCACATCCAAATTGGATAGGCTTATTGAGGACCGAGATGAATGGATAGGGGTGGTACCGACTGGGGGTTTGGTGACTTCAATACTGCGGAGACCGGTTCCAGGACTGGGGATCGGCTCCGAAAAGACAAGACGCTCGGCTCCAAAAGCTGTGGAGCCAATGTCAAAGTTTTTTTTGAGTTTGTTGAATCTGATGATGAAGCCTTAGATGACTTGGAAGATTTGGGAGACTGACTATTTTTATCATGGTGGCCCAAAGCTTCTTGAAAGGAAGATTTTTAATAGTCCTCTGTTGATTAATTTTCTTTTCCTTTCATGAAGTACATGGCTACTAAAGGAATGGCAAATGGAGCAACTCTCTTGCAAGTGCAAAGCACCCATACAATGAACACAATTAACATGGCCATCAGTCACAGACATCTTTTTTCCACACTTTGGACATTTCTTAAACCCAGACTTGGGTTGCTTCTCCTTTTCTTGGTCAGCCATGAAAAATATTTAATGCACACAAGCAAACTTGTATTATTAAAAAACACACACACACACACACACACACACACACACACACACACACACACACACACACACACACACACACACACACACACACACGTGTTTAACAATTTGAAACAACACTATAATATTCAAATAGTAAGTAGCCCTTAAAAAAACAAATGGGCTCTATATAGTTAAATATGAGCTAACTATAAATGTATAAACACACTCTAAAGCCTATAAATGTTGGTAAAACACACTTCTAAGCTATTAAACCTATACTAATATATATGCAAAGGCATACCAAAGAAAGGGAAGGGAGATAGTAAAGGCCTATATAAACGGCAGCCAAAAGGAACTATCACAATTAAGCTAACACTAGTTAACAAGCTATTAAACATTATAAAGTCATAAAGTTATGAAGATATAAAGTTGAAAAGAGAAATTGTTTTAGAAAAATGTGTTATATTGGCCCTAGCTGTGAGGAAACCTCCAATCTGTTTCAGCGGCAAACTAGATCTGAGGTAACTTTAGATGCATCATGGGATACGGACTTGGCCTCGAGTTGTCTGAAGACGTCGACCTTTGCAGTAGGCCGACTTGGCTCCAAACCCATCTGTAAGAATAAATGGTGAGATAGAACAACTTCACATCAGGGTTCAGAGGTCTTCACTGTTATATTCTGACATTCTGATTATACTCAGCTCCTCTGATAGGTTTTGTATTCAACTTCTTTTTAGTATACTGAGTAAAATAAATGGACTAGGTTTTTTATATAATTTATAAGTTGTTATTCTGCCTAAACAAACACTCTTTGTGGCAAGCAGACGCATGAGACAGCAGATATCTGTTGAAAGGAAAAGTGAAAAGAACACGTTCTCAGATGCAGAGAATGAGATGTTAGTGCAGTTCCTCCACCTCCATGGCCAATGACTCCGCAGGCAAGAGGCTGCCAACTGGTCCTATTGTGAAAGTGCTTGGCAGGACCCTGTGGTTGACATAACTGGTGTCAGTGGCCAAGACCACAACTACTAGCAGCTCAGATGTAGGGCCACCCATTAACCTTAGTTTCATAAAGGGCAGGTCGTGCCTACTCAGCCGGGTGGACTTCTTTGAGAAGATCAACAAAGCAATGGATGAGGGCAAAATGGTTTACACTGCCTACCTTAAACTGGCCAAGGCATTTGACACAGTACTCCACTCAGGCATTGTTGACAAATTCAAGAGGTTACAGTAGGTACAAATCCTTATGTCACCCAGTGGATAACTATTTGTCTCACAGAAAGGACCCAGGAAGTTAGAATTGGGGAGTCCATCTCTTCAAAGAGGCCAGTCACAAGTGAAGCCCCTCAGAAATCAGTCATGCGATTGCTCCTTTTTGGAATTTACTTCTCTGAAGTTAAAGCCAATGTCAGTGGCCTCTGGCTCTCTAAATTTGCAGATGATTGCAAATTAGGAGCTGTCATTGAATCCCCCAATGACGCAAATGTTCTCTAGGAAGGACTAACACAGATACATAAATGGTGTCAGAGCCATGGACTAAAACTAAATGCCAAGAAGTTCATAACAGTATAATTTGGAAAGTCATCTACCCCTGGTAACTATCATATTGACAACACACCCCTAAGAGATGACACAGTAGTCAGGGACTTGGGGACAAATATAGACAGTAATCTAGCCTTTGACCATTACCCGTCTACAGTAGTGAGGAAATACATTTTATGTTCATAGGTTCATACTAGGCTATCTGCCCTGGGGCATTTATAAGCCTACCCGATTGTGTTTGGCTTACGCCACCCCTTGATTTGAGTATACTGTGCCCTTTTTAAAGTTTAGTTTACTGTGCCTCTGTCTAATAGTGACACGGAAGTAATCCCCGGGACAAACCTACAATCCCCCATCCACTCATCAAGATTCTTCTTGATGAGAGTCAGTGAGGTGCTCTGCCTAACATGAATTGGAATTCTATTCCAGAGCGAAGGGAGCCTCTGGGTTATGAATCTGTCCCTCCAGCATGTTCTATTTATTTCTGTGCTGAGGTTCAAGTCACTCGAGCGCATGGCTCTAAGGGATTTAGATTTACTGAGGTGGAACATGTCCATTAATTCTGGGTTGGACATAGCTTTATATGTCAGGCATAGATCACCTTGAAGTAGGCGGTATGCAACTGAGTAGAGCTGGAGTTTTTTTAACCGAGCAGCATATGGCATCTGTTTGAGTCCCTTGATCCTCCTGGTGAGGTACTTTTGGGGTCTTTCTAATTGCTGCAGGTGTCGGGTAAGGTACATCCCAAAGGGGGCATTGTATTCTATGATGGGTCTGATGAGGGATGAATAAAGGGGCATGATTACCTCTCTTGATCTAGATGTGAATCCTTTCATGATGAGGTGGGCTATGTAGAAGGTCTTTCTAACCACTTTGGCAATGTGGTTGTCAAAGGAGAGATTGCTATCAACTTGGGTCCCCAGATCCCTAATTACTTTCTCTGTACTTAATGGGTTACCACCTATGTGGTAATTTGTGGGCACATTGTTTTTGCCAAAGGGTATGACTATACACTTTTTGGCATTTAGCTTTAGACCATGGATCTGGCACCAGTTATCCATCTCTGTGAGACCTTTTTGAAGGATGTTTGTGTCAACTGGAGAGTCGATTATGGCGCCCAGTTTGCAGTCATCTGCGAACTTGGTGAGCCATAGTCCTCCCATGTTGGTCTATACCTCAGAAAAGTAAATACCGAACAAGAGAGGTCCCAGGACAGAACCTTGTGGGATGCCACTTGTGACCGGTTTTGAGTCTGACATGGCTCCAGCAACTCTGACTCTGTGGGTTCTGTCTTTGAGCCAGTTTGCAGCCCATCTTGTGACATAGGGGTTTATATTTAGGCTGGATAGCTTATCTATGATGCCCGAGTGGGGTATTGTGTCAAATGCCTTTGCGAGGTCCAGATAGGCTGTGTGGACTACCTTCCCTTCATCTATGGCCTTGGTGACTGTTTTGAAGAAGTCGACCAGGTTCAAAAGGCAGGATCTGCCCTTGACGAAGCCAAATTGGGTAGGATCTAGGGTCTGTAGGTCCCCAATGTCTTTGTTTATGAGTTCCATGATGATCCTCTCCATAGCCTTGCAGACTAGGCTAGTCAGGCTTATGAGGTGATAGTTCCCAGGGTCCGCAGAAGCACCACCTTTGTGGAGTGGGACCACTGTTGCTGTATGCCATTCTTTGGGCACATATCCTGTAGTGAGGCTGAGATTGTACAGCAGTTTTACTTGAGGTATTAGTTCTTCTTGGAGTTCATGTAGGACGCAACCCAGGACGCCATCTGGTCCCATGGAAGCAGTGTTTTTTGCTTTGGAGAGGGCGGCCTTCACCTGAGCATCAGAGATGTTTGGGAGGCTGCACTTTGCCGGGATAGATACTTGCTCTTTTGGGGTGGGAGGGGGTGGAGATGTTTGCACTGAACCTGTCTGCCAGGATATTGGCGATGTCTGTGGGTTCAGTGTATTTTTTGTCACTTAGAATCAACTCAGAACAAGTCTGGGAGTTGCATCCCAGGTTCCTAACATAACTGAAAAAAGCCTTATGATTGTCTTTAGTGCCCTGTGCAATTTTTCTCTCGAAGCTGGCCATGGAGGATTTTATGAGGGATCATAATTTTTTGCTAGTACTGATCAGAGATGCCTTCCCTTTTAGGGATTTTGCTCTATCATGTAGTAGCTTCCTCCTTTTGTTGTACAGTTTATTTATGGCTGGGGTCCACCAGACTGGATGCCTGCCTTTGGATTATTGGGTCTTGATTTTGTTTGGGATAGCATGATCCATGCATTCCTAGAGATGTCCGTAGAATGCGTTTATATAGGATTCTGCAGTTTGGGCCATAGTTTCCACTGGCCCTGGGGTCTTGAAGGATTCCACTTCGGTTTTGAGAAGTGTGAAGTTCACTTTTGAGAAGTTTTTCACTGTGGTTTTCTGGGCTGGGGGTGGGGTTGGGATGTGGATATCCAGTGAAATTAATTTATGGTCTGATCTTACCAATGAGGGATATACTTCTGGTATGGAGCATAGAGTCCCCATGTTGGTAATGATCAGGTCTAGTATGTTTTCCCCTCTTGTGGGAGTGGTGACTAGTTGTTCCATAGCATTTGAGTTTATAAATTCCAGGAACCTTTGGGCTAAGGTGCTGGGACTTGAGTAATGCTCCCAGTCTATGTCTGGGTAGTTGAAGTCACCCAATATAATGGTGTCCGGAGAGATCTTCATGTTCTCCAATGTTTTCAGGAAAGCCGAGTGGGATTCCTGACTTTGAGAGGGTGGTCTGTAGGATGCTATAAACTGAAAAGCAGTCTTGCCCACTGTCAGTTGCACATAGATGGTCTCCAATACTTTGTGCAATGCCACTAACCTGGAGGTGTGGATATCCTTGATAAATATGGAAACTCCCACTCCTTTTGTGGTTCGGTGCGGGTTTTGGGGCCGAAAAGCATGATATGAGGTATAACCTGGTAGTGCTGGGGTGCTCTCTGGAGCCTTGAACCAGGTTTCTGTCACTGCATAGATATCAATGTTCTCCATACTGAGGAGAGCTTCGAGTGCATGCATCTTGAGGTTAAGACTTCTGGTGTTTAGCAGCATTACCCTTAGTTTCTTGTTCCCTGTGCTGTCTATGGAGGTGGGTTTGACTTTTGAGCCTTGCCTAAAAAAGGCACTATGGGGGTGGCAAGAGCCTTCGCCAATATCTGAAAGCCCAGGGGTGACAGGTGCAAGCTGTCCCTAGTGAAGCAATGTGGCTTGTCGAGCATGTCATCCCAGGCTGACAGACACTGGATCCCCTTTGAATGACACCAAAATTTTAGCCAATTGTTAAAATCGATCATTTTGTCTTTATACTGTGGCATCATTCTAGGTGAGGGTAAGATGCTGCTCAAGGTCAGGGTCATACCGGCCTGGGCTACATGATCAGAGAGCTCCTCTATGTCTCTTTTCATGTAGTCGAGAGAGGTACGTCTCAGGTCATTCACGCCAGCATGTACAATGACTGAGTCATATTTGTATTTGCTTTGGAGTGACCAGAGTGCTTGCGTTATGTGGCGGATCCTAGCGCCCGACAGGCAGCTCACTGTGACCTTCTCTTTATTCAGCCTGGTGACGTCAGTGTGTCTGACAATAGAGTCACCTATTACAAGAGTATCAGGTGTGTTATTCAGCCTTAAGGGCTGTGACTGCTTGGCACACTGACTTTGTGTGCTATGTGTTGTACGTGTTTTGTTTTGGGGTAGCGTTTGCTTGGATGTCTGCTTTGGAAGTCTCTGTTGCTTAGGCAGATTTTTGTTTAGAGCCTCCGAGTATGTTTTTGTGTTTTTATGTGTTT
This sequence comes from Protopterus annectens, assembly GCF_019279795.1. Taxonomy (NCBI): domain Eukaryota; kingdom Metazoa; phylum Chordata; order Ceratodontiformes; family Protopteridae; genus Protopterus; species Protopterus annectens. The sequence continues at coordinate 209,139,655 of NC_056735.1, forward strand.
GGTTCGCTGTTGTGGTGGGACTATGTGATACTGGAATTGTGTTGTGTGAGGTTACCTTCTCCTCCTGACTGGTTACACCAGTTTTGAGAGAAGAGAGATCAGCCTCCAGTTTGTCTATATGGTTGCATCTCTCACATATATTTGAACCTGTTTGATGGAGGAGAGGGTTGTCCATGTACATGAGGCAGTTGTAACATTGCCTCAAAATTCTCAGATTCACCAGCTGGACTGGAGAGAAAACCATTGACTGACCTTTGGACATGCTAGAGTAATATAGGGAACTGAATTAAAATGGACCAATAGGGGACAAGGTAATCATAGAGAGTATAAGAGTAAGTAGTGCTTATGGTTTATTAGTGCTAACTTGTAAAATTACTTATTTGAACAAGTGAGGGGCCTTAGAATGAGACTATGGTGTTTAATTTGAGAGATAGAGCAGTTCTAAGGGAAAAAGTGAAGAACAGACTTTGTGGAGCCAGGAATAGTTTAAACCCAATTAGGCGACGCTGCCCGATGTTGCTCTATGCGCAAAACTGCGCAAAAGAGGGTTTTAAGAGAGGAAGATCAAGGAGTTAGGAATTGACCCAAAATGGCCATATATACATACTATGTATATATGTTGTGCAATTTATAAACAAAGGTATGGCATCTAGGTCCAAGGAAGTCATTTTTCCACTGCATATGGCATTCATCAGACCAATCACTGAATACAATGCCCCTTTTGGTATATACCTAACCAGGCATATCCAACAAATGGAATGCTCACAGGGGTTCCTCACTAAAAGAATACAGGGTATAAGTAACATGTCATATGCAGACCACCTCAAGCAAGGCCCTATCTCTATATTCTGTCTCTTTCAGGCTGTTGAGTAGAAATCTAAGCCTGGCATATAAGGCATTGTCAAACCCCACTCTGATGGATTTCCTGCATATCCACAAAACAAACAGCACCAGAATTACCCATTCTAAAGACTTAAACCTTGCATGTAATGTAAATAGGACTTCTGGAGAGAAGGTATGTAGAGAAAGTATGTATCCCAGAGGTTATGCCTTCACTGGAACAGGCTCCCCTTCCATGTGAAGCAGAGCTTCTCCCTATCTCAGTTCAAATGTAACTGGGACAATTTGATAGGGAAAAGGAAATTCATCCCTGGTTTGGTACCTATGTCTCTAATGGACACAGACAGCCTGTAAATGCTTCATTTCCGAAGCCCCTGCTTGTAATTGTTTCATCTCCCAAGCCCTTGCTTACACATTTCAAGGGTACAACTAATTGTCAGATATTTGGGATGCATGGCTAGATTTAAAAAGACTCTTGTGGTTGTTAGCTTAGTAAACACCTATGAACTTTGCTGCTGAGAAACAAGTTCCCCATCTTGCATGGGAACATAGGACAATGGGACAGGGAAGCTGTTGGCTGGGCTGAGGTACCTTTGACAAAGACAGAGGACTTTCTGGCCCTCTCAAAGTGGCAACAGACTCCCTAGAGTCCCACTATGTGGCACGGGGCCTTGTAGCTGAGCTGCTATGGGCCCAAAGAACATCTACTGGTGATGCCCCAAGTTGATACTGCAATATCTGGATTACAATATTATTATTTTCTACTCCTTCCTTTATGATTGCACATCTCACAAACGTTGTGATTTCAGTACTATAGGAACATCATAGATTTGACCTCCATGGACACATGCACAAGTTAAGGTATTACTCAGTATTACTGGTGCACAGTGTAGTATTAAATATGCATTGTGAATAAGTCAGAGGTAGCTATATTTATACCGGGCTTTGTTGTTTTCACAGGTAATTCTCTATTAAGTACCACAACAGTGGAACTTCCACCACCTACCATCAGAGAATTGTTTGACTCTGATGATGATGGTGGTAATTAGTTGGTGTAGTCGGGAAGTACAGTGTCTGTGCTGGATATAAGGATTATGCAGACTGAATCATCTACTTGGGCCATGGACACAGCATTTGTGCTTGCAGATACCCAAGTGGTTCACACTACACAGGGAGAACTGATTACTTCTGGCACTCATAATTAAGTTGGTTTGACACCCTTTATGGGTTATTCATCAACGTCTACTACAAGCTATGTATGGCAAGGGTGGTGAATATATGAGTATGCATACTGGTGCATATCTGAGGCATGGATACCTCCCTCCCACGGAGCCTAAATTGGCTTTGTTGATGGGCTAGGCCCAATGTATGTACAGGGCCATCATGGAGGCAGAGGCTGTTACTACTACAATCTTTGCAGAGTTTATAGAGATAATACAGGGTGTGTAGAATGACTTTCAGTAGTACATGTCGCATATGTCTGATAGTTTTGATAGTTTCAGTAACATACCGACACAGGCCTGTCATTCTAGACTCACATTCCACATAGCAGGCCTATGTGCATAGAGCTAATCCTATGCTGCCTCCACAGATTGTATCCATTGTGGGCATGGATGGCGAAGGTCATAACTGTGAGGCACCAGCACTCTGACACTTCCACAGCTACACTGGCACTAAAGGTGCCTATGAGTAAAACAGGGCATCCAGGGGTCATGTTAGTTAGAGCAGTGGTACATTTGATAACAGACAATGATCACATTCATGTGGCAAATAATCATCTAGCTAGGGCCAAAACACACACATACACATACACACACACACACACACACACACACACACACACACACACACACACACACACAATGAACTACAACCTTCCATAGCTGCACACGCTCAGACCACCAATGCCAGTGGTCCATCACATGAGATTGCTCAATAACCCCCCAGCCACATATCTTACACACACCGAAGAAAGAAAAGTTCAGTTGGTACAGCATTTACCTGTGAAAGACATTGCACACTTGAGCTCCCTTCTCCATGATGATAATTGTGCCCTGATCTTTTTGCTCCATTACTTGGGTTGTCTGTGTCAGATACACAATGTGGCCAACTAATGCACAGATGAGCACAGTTTGGTGTAGTGTTTACATGCAACACTTTTACTGCAGTGTATATGCTGTGCTAAAGGCCAAAGCTTTGTGCAAGCCGATGTCTCTTATCCAGTCCCACAGCAGACTGATCCAGTGCCACGGTAGGCTGTGCCCACATTCATCTGACATGGTCATACCCTAATGCTGGCTCCTCCACTGTCTGCTTATCTGGCTCAGCCTCCATTGACTGGGGCAATGAAAGAAATTTCTCCTGCAATTGCTTTTCCTGCTGCAACTGCTTGCTAAGAATCATATTTTATAGCACTGCACATCCTGAAAAGGTTTTAGCACATGTACTAGGGTCATACTGCAGGGCACCAGCAGATACATCCAGGCAGTGAAAGCATGCCTTCAGCAGCCAAAGCACATGCTCTACAATGACTCTGGTTTATGACAGGGCATACTTGTGTCTGTAGTCTGCATCATTTTGTAGATTTGTGATAGATGTCATCAACCAGGGCTACATGGCATACCTGGTATAATGAATAAGATGCTCCTGGGGACAATCAGCCATGAAAAACAGTTGATAAAGATAGCATGAATTACACATAATCTGGAAATTTATTTAGTGATACCATTTATGATTCATATATCTTCTTCCTGGGTCACCAGGTGGAGCCTTTATTTCAATGTAGTGCACTCTATGATCTCAGTAGCTCAGGGAAACAGGCTATGTCATTGAAGTCCTACATGGTGTTTGCTCTCTCCTCTGTGGTATGTGGAAACTACATATGCTCCCCCACATGGTACAACATGGCATTGAGAAACTGGTGAAGTATTTGAGAGGCTGATGCCTAACATGTCCCCACTATGTCCTCAGTTGGTCGCTGAAAGGTCATTGTAGCTAGAATACATAAAGTTACAAAAAACCTTTAAATTGTTTAATCCATGACTCCTGAAGGCCTGTAGATGATGCTGACAAATATCTACCAACTCCTGCACAGTGTCCTGATCCATAAGGTACTTGTACACAATGGCAATGTCATGCAGTCCATTCAGTACACTTAAATCACTGAACCTCTGTGGGTGACAGTGTGCACTACCATGGCTAGTAGTGGCAGGTACAATATTAACTTAATGCTGTGGCAACCCAGAGTTTTTTTTTCATGACTTCCCTGCATGAACTTGAGGATTAGGCTGTAGTAATTACCAGTGGTGTTAGAGCACCACATCACTCTCTATACACATTTCTTTTTTCAAAACAAGTTTATTATTTTTAACATACAAAATAAATATCATAACAATTTTATACAAGTAATTAAAATAGAAGTGGTTATAACATTCAATAAAATAACCAAAGTATTTACAAAGACATCCACTACAATCAAATCAATTAATTAAACTAAAATACCATGCTATTGTAGCTAAGATTTTTTTAACAGATTTTGTAAAGTATCCCATATAATATAGTAAGATGTTTTTCTAGTAGTTCTTGATTTTATTGTCATCAATTCCATATGGCACACTACAGTCATAACATTTTTAAATTCATTAAACGAAGGAGGAGCATCTGAAATCCAATTTCTGGTTATTTATGGACCATAACAAGGGAAGCTTAACCTTTTTAACACTTTGAGGAACAGGAGTATTGAATAATATAAGTGATTTAGAAATAATGAAATTATCTGTAAAAAGAGCCTGCAAAAAATCATTAATTGATTTCCAATATTCTTTCAATTTTATACAGTCATAAAACATATGAGCCCAATCAGCATTAATTTCAACATTACATCTTTTACATAGATTGTCTTTATTATTTATTTTATTCATCATCAAAGGTGTATAAAAGGATCTATGTAAAAATTTCCAAGTAAAAAGTCTCCAAATAATAGAAGAAGTAGTTTTATAAGCAGATTCCAATATATATTGTTTATCTTGTTGATTTGGTGATTCACCATTAATGAAAGTGAAATAATTCCAATAGGTATCTACACTATAATAAGTTTCTTCTCTGATAATTTTATGTATGTATGTATGAAAGCTTACCTTTATCAGAAACTTTATGTTGTAAATTTAATATCAAGTAATCAATCAGTATTGGAATAGATTCTTTAACTGTTATGGACATTAAATCAATTTTATTAATAAGATGTTGTCTAAAGGTCTGAACTTCTAACCAACAAGTTTCTCTCAGATCAAATTCTTGTTTTAAGTAGTCTAAATTTTTAACTTTATTATCAGATAGCAACTGATACCAGTACTTTAGTTCATTTTCTGTGACTAAAAGAGTTCTTTCTAAAGTGGATGACAAAAGCATACCTTGTGTATACATTATAGGGAATAGAATAAAATTCCAATCCTTATACTTAGGATGCATAAATATAAAATTACGATAACTAGTAATAATGTTTACTGGATAACTAACTATATATTTTGGTGTAATAGGTGAAGTACAAAATTCTTTTAGTAACCATAACATGGAGTTATTTACAATCATATTTTTGTGTGTTAAAGAAATTTTCGTGAAGTGAATATTAATTAGTTCCCAGTAATCTTTCCATTTTGCAACATATGACTGATCTATTAACAAAGTAATAACTTTTATAATAGAAGAAATAGTATATAAGTTAAAGTCTGGAAAAGAAATGCCCCCTTGAGACCAACTATTAGTATGTTTCTTTAATGCAATCCTAGGTCTATTAGGTGCCCATAAGAAATTTAGCATTAGTGTATTCAATTTCTTGATATTTGTTTTTGTAGGTGGGAGTATTATTGATTGTATTAAGTATAATATATTGGGGAATATTATCATTTTGATAATTGTAAGTCTCTCTTCCATAGTAAAAAACATATTATTCCAGCTATTGAATAGATTTTGTATATTAAGAAGACAGGTACTATAATTATTATGTATAATAGATTTGATATCCTTAGATAGTATTATACCTAAGTATGTTATCTGACCCGAATTGGGTATATATTTGCTAAAATCACTAATAAGGACATTTTTTTGTGTATATATAGGTAATATTTTAGTTTTTTCTTCATTGAATATTAAACCAGAAATATTTTTAAAATTCATCATTTTATCAAATAGAGACTGCATAGAAGAATTAGATCCTGCTGATGTTATTAGAACATCATCTGCAAAAAGTTGAATTTTAGATGTTGTATTTTCATCTATATCAAATCCTTCTATATCAGTACTGTTTCTGATCAGATTAGCCCAAGGCTCCATTATTAAAGTAAATAATAATGGAGAGAGCGGACATCCCTGTTTTGTACCTTTTAAAATGGGTATTTGTTGTGAGACATATGTTCCTATCTTAATGTAAGCCAGTGCTCCTTTATATAAATGTTCAATTTGATTTACAAATGCATCTGAAAAGTTTGTGCACTTCAGTAAGATAAACAAGTAGTCCCAACTTACTGAATCAAATGCTGAACTTATGTCGAGACTAATAAGTGTTAAATCTTTCTTTTTCCTATTTGCAAAATCTATTAATGTTAGAGTTCTCCTTATATTATCAAAAGTATTTCTATTTACAATGAAGCCTGTTTGATCTATATCTATAATGCCTGGGATGATTGCCTTCAATCTATCAGCAAAAATACTCATAAACATTTTATAATCAACATTAAGTAATGAAATAGGTCTGTATGAAGTACATTTAGCTGGATCTTTATTGGGTTTTAAAATTGGCGAAATAAATGTGTATTGCCAAGATGGGGGAGTTATTAACTCATTTTGGGCCAAAATAAAAACCTTATGTAATAATGAGTATGTACTTTTAGAAAGAATTTTATATATTTCAGGTATAATACCATCATTACCTGGTGCTTTGTTTGATTTAAGTTTGTTTATTTGTGTAACAACCTCTGTATATGTAATATTTTTATCCAATAGTTTAGTCTGTTGTTCATTAAGTTTTTTATTCATGTTTGTAGTTATACATTTCTTTATTTTATCTTTAGGTTCCATGTTAATATTATTATGATTAATTTTGTGAAAGTGATTTCTAAATTCATCTAATATTTCTGGTATACTAGAAACATTCTTCTTTTTCCTTAGAGAGAAAATTTATTTGATATGGTTTTGCTTATTCAACCTTTTTGTTTTATTTTTAAGTCTATGTAAGTATTTGGGACTTATTGAGTAAGTCAAGAACTTGTATTTCTCTAAAGTTATTTTAACTTTATGAGTTAAAATTTCTTTGTATTTCTCGTTTAGTTTGTTTATTTCTTCAATAACTTTTTTGTCCATAACATTTTCTTTATTATTATGTTTATAAGAGTCTAATTTACTTTGAATATCTAATAATTCCTTGTCCCAAGATTTCCTTTTATTATTATACCATCTGATACTTTGTCCATATAGATATGATTTTAAAGCATCCCAAACATAAACAATGGAGACTTCAGAAGTATTATTTATGTCTAAAAAATGTTGCACTTCTGAAAGTATATAATCTTTATAGTCTTTTAGTTGTTAAGTATGCTGGTATCCTTTTGATCTGAACATTGTAAGTACTCTTTATCATGAACTCAAAGACAATTGAATTATGATCTGATATAGGACATGAAATGATTTTAGAATTAATTAATTCTCTTACCATCTGGTTAGAAATAAAGACTCTATCTATTTTTGAATAAGTTTTATATCTGTTAGAAAAAAAGGTGTATGGTAATGATTTTGAGTTGAATAGATTTTGTATATTAAGAAGACAGGTACTATAATTATTATGTATAATAGATTTGATATCCTTAGATAGTATTATACCTAAGTATGTTATCTGACCCGAATTGGGTATATATTTGCTAAAATCACTAATAAGGACATTTTTTGTGTATATATAGGTAATATTTTAGTTTTTTCTTCATTGAATATTAAACCAGAAATATTTTTAAAATTCATCATTTTATCAAATAGAGACTGCATAGAAGAATTAGATCCTGCTGATGTTATTAGAACATCATCTGCAAAAGTTGAATTTTAGATGTTGTATTTTCATCTATATCAAATCCTTCTATATCAGTACTGTTTCTGATCAGATTAGCCCAAGGCTCCATTATTAAAGTAAATAATAATGGAGAGAGCGGACATCCCTGTTTTGTACCTTTTAAAATGGGTATTTGTTGTGAGACATATGTTCCTATCTTAATGTAAGCCAGTGCTCCTTTATATAAATGTTCAATTAGATTTACAAATGCATCTGAAAAGTTTGTGCACTTCAGTAAGATAAACAAGTAGTCCCAACTTACTGAATCAAATGCTGAACTTATGTCGAGACTAATAAGTGTTAAATCTTTCTTTTTCCTATTTGCAAAATCTATTAATGTTAGAGTTCTCCTTATATTATCAAAAGTATTTCTATTTACAATGAAGCCTGTTTGATCTATATCTATAATGCCTGGGATGATTGCCTTCAATCTATCAGCAAAAATACTCATAAACATTTTATAATCAACATTAAGTAATGAAATAGGTCTGTATGAAGTACATTTAGCTGGATCTTTATTGGGTTTTAAAATTGGCGAAATAAATGTGTATTGCCAAGATGGGGGAGTTATTAACTCATTTTGGGCCAAAATAAAAACCTTATGTAATAATGAGTATGTACTTTTAGAAATAATTTTATATATTTCAGGTATAATACCATCATTACCTGGTGCTTTGTTTGATTTGAGTTTGTTTATTTGTGTAACAACCTCTGTATATGTAATATTTTTATCCAATAGTTTAGTCTGTTGTTCATTAAGTTTTTTATTCATGTTTGTAGTTATACATTTCTTTATTTTATCTTTAGGTTCCATGTTAATATTATTATGATTAATTTTGTGAAAGTGATTTCTAAATTCAGCTAATATTTCTGGTATACTAGAAACATTCTTCTTTTTCCTTAGAGAGAAAATGTATTTGATATGGTTTTGCTTATTCAACCTTTTTGTTTTATTTTTAAGTCTATGTAAGTATTTGGGACTTATTGAGTAAGTCAAGAACTTGTATTTCTCTAAAGTTATTTTAACTTTATGAGTTAAAATTTCTTTGTATTTCTCGTTTAGTTTGTTTATTTCTTCAATAACTTTTTTGCCCATAACATTTTCTTTATTATTATGTTTATAAGAGTCTAATTTACTTTGAATATCTAATAATTCCTTGTCCCAAGATTTCCTTTTATTATTATACCATCTGATACTTTGTACATATAGATATGATTTTAAAGCATCCCAAACATAAACAATGGAGACTTCAGAAGTATTATTTATGTCTAAAAAATGTTGCACTTCTGAAAGTATATAATCTTTATAGTCTTTTAGTTGTTAAGCATGCTGGTATCCTTTTGATCTGAACATTGTAAGTACTCTTTATCATGAACTCAAAGACAATTGAATTATGATCTGATATAGGACATGAAATGATTTTAGAATTAATTAATTCTCTTACCATCTGGTTAGAAATAAAGACTCTATCTATTTTTGAATAAGTTTTATATCTGTTAGAAAAAAAGGTGTATGGTAATGATTTTGAGTCTATCTGATTATTAATATCATTCAAATGATATGAATTAACAAACTCTTTTAAATGTTTTGCATTAGATGTAATTTTCCTTTTTCCTATAGTAGTAGTATCATTTTCATGTAGGATACAATTAAAATCACCTGCTAAAATAATATCTCCTATAGAAAATGATATGATCTTATTAAGATGGTATTTCACTGTATTAATACCAATTCCTGGTATCCAATATACATTGATTAATGTATATGTCTTTCCATTAATTTGTATTGTAACCATACAAAACATTCCTTTATCATCTTCATAAGTCTTGATAGTTTTAGGTATGGGCATACTTTCATTCCATAAAATAGCCACTCCTCTTTTTTTCTGAGTGTGCTCTGAACTAACTAATACTGTATATTTATTAGTGGCTAATTTATCAATATCCTTTTTCAAGAGATGTGTTTCTTGAAGGAATACTAAGTTGGCCTTATGTAAATTAATGTATCTCATTAAGCTTGCCCTTTTACATGGATTATTCAGTCCATTAATGTTTAAAGAAATTCCTTTTTGAGAAGTCATTTGGCATTATTTAAACATATAAAACTTATAATCAGAATAACAATTAACAAAATAAATAATGTTAGACCTCCTCCTTTAGGTGTACCTTTAAATAAATCTGTATTTATTGAAACTCTTATGGGATTTTGTATAAGCTTCATTTTTGCTTGTAGTGACAATAAGTTTATAAAATGCATTGTGGATGTCAGAACTATATACAAACAATAGTAAACGGAAGAAAATAATATAAGGATAAAACCTTGCATCCAGCCTGGAGTTAAAAACTCCAACTTTGAGTAGCACATACTCAAGTTAACCCCCTACCCTAAGCAGCAGTACCTCAGCTGACACCTTATCAATTTAATACAGGTTATTATTAACTAAAGTTAACCTTTTTCAATTAGATTATCTAGTAAGACAAAACTAAACATTTGATAAATCAGCATCATATAAACAAATAGGAACATTTAGAAACAATTCATACTGCTATGTACATCTAATTAGTATAATACATTTATAATCAAATAGCATTCAAGTAAACTTGATATTGGGAATCAAGAAGAGAGAGAGAAAGAAGAGAAGAGAAAGAGAGAGAGAGAGAGATAGAAGAGAGAGAGAGAAAAAAAAGGGGCATATCTACATATTAATTTATTCAAAGTTTGTAAAAATAAGTTCTTATGTTCATTTAGAATCAACAACTTAGGCTATTATGGTTCAGACATTACATATATTAGGATATTCCTATTTTCTGTCATAGAAATGCAGTTAACAGCTTCTAAAAGACTTTAAATTACTTGCATCAAAGCTTTTCTTCTCATGCTTATTATTGCCAGTTAAATAAAATATTTAGGTTCATAAGTATGGTTACAAATCATACTGCATATCTATGTAAATTCCCAGATATACTTAAATCATTGTGAAGAAAGACATCTGTATTTTATATATCTGAACTGCTGCTTTAAAATATGTCACATGACAACTACTTCTAAGATAAAATCATAAAGATATTTATGATAGTCAGTTAGATAAGTCAGATGAATTGTAGTATTATATATGTTTAGATCACAAGTAATTACATACATTAATATGTTGCAGTCATATAAACTTTCAAAAACATATGTATATATGTTTTACTTTCTATGCCTTCTAAAATATCACACTAGCTTACTATGACATACTGGATCATTTAAAATCATTATAACATTCATATTTTGTAAATTATAACATAAATAAGTAAGTAATTATAAAGAATAACTCACATTTAAATGTTATAGAGTTCATTATTCATCGCAGAGTCGCATTTGCATCAGTTCTACTTCCTGGTAGAGTGCTCTTCTTGAATCTGCGATGTGTCAGCGTGAATTCAGGGGTCAAAGGTCAAAATGACTGCATTCAGCTTCTCTGCGTGTATTCTGAGTGTTGAAGCTTTTAAAACAACTCGAGGACACTATTCACGAGGTAACCCACATCCCAAATTGTCTCCCTTAACATTCTGGCGGGAATTCTAACAAATACAAGTGACTAACATTCATTTAGCTATACAAATTAAACTAAACAAAGTAAAACCTTCGCAAAGTATTTTACAAGTTATTACAGTCTCTTTGACAGTGAAACTAAGCCTACAGTTATTAATATATAAAACAGCTATTTTTATGCCCCAATTCAATTTTTTATACAAATCTCATTTTATACAAGTATCAGTATTATCTAAAGCATGTAAATGTACTTATATGAAAGAAAAAAGGAAAGAGAGAAAAGAAAAGAAAGAGAATAGAAAATAAGAAGAGAGTGTGAGAAGAAAGAGAAAAGATAAAAAAGGAAGCTATAAAAATGATCTACAGTGAAATATTACTTGCTGTTTATATTAATAAAGATAAATATGCAACATATTATTTACTACTATTTTAGTTCTAATTATTAATAATTAAATCATGACTGATTATTTGTAAACATGTTTAAGCAATAGAATCATGACAAAATAATTAGCAACAGTATTTAAACAGCATATATACTTTAAAAAAAAAAAAAAAAACTAATAAGTTATTATTCCACTTATCATATTTTCATCATACTTCTCTCTCTGCCCTCCCCCACCCCTTACTGAATGCATAGTCTATAAAGAATGACATTATTTAAAACAAGAAGAGAGAAGAGAAGAAAAAAAATGTATCAAATTACTAACCTTGGGTCTCTTTATGGCAAAGAGAGACAAGTTGATTGATAGCTTGTTATTTGTTCCTCAGATATTTTGACTAATTATGAAACAAAAACAGTTCTTTGTACACAGAAAATAACTTTGATTAAATCTTTGTTAGAATATTTGTGGCTTTCTGTAGATGAAGTAACTGTATTTGAAGAGATTAATATTGAAGAAAAAGAGAGAGAGAAAAAAAAAGAAAAAACATAGAACATGTCATTTATTTTTTAGTTTCTTTTTCTTCTCTGAAGTCTTCCATGAAGCTTCTGTTGCCAACCTCTTTAATGAAGGACTAGCCCATTCCATTTCCTCTATTTTTTCCAAAATCTTGTTTTTTTGATATACAGCAATGCAGAGTCTAAGTCTTCAAAAATTCTAGGGCCATCAGGTAGAAAGATTTTTAGTTTAGCAGGAAACAGAAGGTAGGTTTTAAACTGTGCTTTTTTAAGTTCTCTTATTAATGGCAGAAAAACTTTTCTTTTAGTTATTACCAAGGAAGAATAGTCATTGTCAAAACGCACAGTTGCCTCATTAATTTTAACAGGTGCTTTAGCCCATGCTGATTTAAGTACCATCTCCTTGTCATAGGATGATAGAAAATTAACTATAACTGATCTAGGATACTTTTTGTTAGAGTTAACATTAGATATGGATCTATGGGCTCTCTCAATACCAAAAGAAAATGCTTCTGGTAAGTTTAAAGCTTTAGGAAGCCAAGTATTTAAAAATGAAGTAATATTGTTACCTTCTATATTTTCTGGCAGTCCAAAAATCCTAATGTTATTGTGCCTAGATCTATTTTCCAGGTCATCAAGTTTAGTTTGTAGATGTGTATTCTGCTTCAGCAAAAACTCAATGTTAATTTCTTCTTCCTGGATTCTATTCTCCATGTCATTGACAGTCTCTTCTATGCCTGTAATCTGAGTCTTCTGTTGTTGCAAGTCCAGATGTAACAAATCTATTTGTTTTGTAGTTTTTTTCTATGAAGTTATCAATTTTAGTATCCAGTTTGTCCATTTTGGTAGTAAGTTGCTGAATTGTAGATATCAGAGACTGAAGTTCTTTCTTAATGCTGGAATCCAAAGAATTTGTCTTACTGGAACTCATTTCAAACAAAGGAGCTGACAGAAAAATTCCCAAAGTGATTTCTGACAGGAATATTATTGAAATTTTCTTTCTTTTTTAGATATTATTCAAGAAACTGATATTCCAAACGTATTTAGAAAGAAAATTATTTCATAAATTAATTTTTAAAGTAATTATTTCCTGTCAGAGTTGTGAGATTGGTGGAGCCGAAGAAATCTGCTGCTATCCTGTGTTCATCCTTGGCCACGCCTCCTTCTATACACATTTCTGAATCACTCCACCATCTTGTTTTACCCAATTTAAATACAGAACATACCTCATGTTAACACTACCATTCATTGGGCCCTGCTTAAACAGTTATTAGCATATAATTCTTCAGTTTTAGGTTGAGGATAATTTACGGGGATGAACATAAAATAACTTTCATTCAAAATTATGTGAAGTAATAGAAAAGAAGCCAAGTCACTAATGTACTGCTATTCTACTTCATAAAATACTGTTCTAGCAAATACTTTTGTAAATGTAAGTCCACAAAACCCAGTCTGTTTACAATAGTGCACATAGATTATTCAATGTGACCTTTCATCAATCAATACAATGTCAGTATTCCTTCATACTGCACCAGATTTTCCCAAAGCTGGCCAGGAAAATAAACAGGACCTAGAGACACCAGTGTTTTCCCTTCCATATGTTTTAATATACATTTGCTAACCAGGTAAGTGCACAAGTGTTTACAATGCAGGTGGGGATAATTCCATGTTTCCCATCTTTAGGACAGCACCGTTTGTGCCTTTTCTCTGGTTTCATAGGTTGATATCTAATTACTACACTACCAACTCTAAAGGACCTTTTAAAGTCCAGCCATGACTACCAACTCTAAAGGGCCTTTTAAAGTCCAGCCATGCTTCCCGAATGTACTTGACAGATTTTGATGCCTCTCGCTTTATTGGAGATGTAATTTGGGCATGGATGATCGAGCATTTATGAGTTTTCCCTTTCTAATATGGACATAGGTGGCAGAGCAATCCAGGATCGAGGTCCTGGGACGTGCACGAGGGCTCCTACACTATTCCTGCATGGACACCACTGCTATATGCTAATTACCTCATTTGCTAAAGAAAACCATAACCCAACTCACCCCTACCAAACACAACACCAGATACTACACCCCCACTGCTAATATGCTCAAACTCATCTACCGCCACAAAAACATTCTCTTAGCTGGAGACATCCATCCCAACCCTGGTCCAACACACCCCACTGCTAGCTCTCCTAACCCCAAAGTCAATAATCTCCCAAACAAACATCTTTCCTTCTATTCAATAAACACTAGGAGTAGTCTGAACAAAGTAAGTGAACTACATGCTTGGATCTCCCACCATACTCCAGATATCCTTGTTCTGACTGAAACCTGGTTGAAATCCCAACACCAAGACATAGAGATCTTGTCTTCTGGCTATAGCATACACTGTCTAGATTGACCAAAAAGGAAAAGTGGAGGCATTGCTATCCTACAATCTAACTACCTTATCATTTCTAACTCTACTTTTACATCCAAGCCTTCTCTCCAGCCGAAATTTTATCTGTAAACCTAAATATTAATAGCCATTCCACTATCACCATTGTAGCAATTTACATTCCACCAGGTGATAACATCCCCCTACTGGAAAATATACTTACTCATATCTCCCAACACATCCCAAATTAAACTATCATTCTTGGGGATGCCAACATTAACTGGCTATCTCTCTCCTCTCAAAACTCCTCACAACACCTTAATCTCTACGGCTTTACTCAACTCATCTTTGATCCCACTTATTTCAATAACTCCCATACAGACTCATCTCTCCTTGACTGGATTCTTGTCTCACACACTTCCAAATACCATAACTCTAAAACACTACCACATTCCCTAAGTGATAAATGTCTAGTAAAAATACTAAGATACACATCCCATCAAGCTAAACCTCAAAGGTTTATCAAACACAGAAAACTAACAAACTTTATTCCTGAAACGCTCAAATCTTTATTATTAAACGTGAACTGGAATCCCTCAAATCTACTCTCCTTGGATGAAGCTGTCCACTTTTTTAACTCCACTTTCCTTAGTATTTTAAATTCTCTGGCATCCCTTAGAACAGTCTGCATAAAGTTTAACATATCCCCATGGCTGACCGTAAACACTGGTGCACTACTAAAAAAAAAAAAAGACAGAGCATGGAAAATTTGGACTAAAACTAAACATCAGTCCACCATGCCCCAGGATTCCCATTCCTCTCCCCCACCATGCCCCAGGATTCCCGCTCCTCTTTTCTTGATAAACTGGAAAATATTAGGGTCCAACCAAACACCCTAATAATGGGCGATTTCAACTACCCCACCATTAACTGGGAAAACTACTCATGTACCAACTCCTTCACTCAACGCTTTCTGGAATTCATAAATTCCAATGCTATGGATCAACATATCCACACCCCCACCAGGGGCAACAATATCCTAGACCTAATCATTACCAACATGAGTGACCGATGTTCTACACCTAAAATCAGCTCCTTGTTGGTCAGATCTGACCATAAGCTAATCACCCAAGATATCCGCATCCCACCCCCACACACCATTAAGAAAACCATGGTAAACAATTTCTCCAAAGCCAACTTCATGCTTCTTAAGACAAAAGTGGCAAACTTCATGACACCCATGCAGATGGACAATACAGTTACGACTGCTGAATCCTACACAAATACACTCTATAAGCACTTACACGAGTGCATGGATTTTCTATCCCAAACAGAACCAAGATGCTATCCTCTAAAAAAAGGAAGCCAATCTGGTTGTCCTCTGCCATAAACAAACTCTACAACAGAAGGAAGAAAATGTTGCAAAAGAGAGTAAAATCCCACGAGTGGAGGAGCTGCCTGGTCAGTCTCAGTAAGAAGCTGAGATCCCTTATAAGGTCTCCAAATCTAGTTATGAAAACAAAATCACCACTGATTCTAAGGGCAACCACAAAGCATTCTATAGCTATGTCAAGAATCTCAATGGCAGCACCCAGATCTGCTCTGAGTTACAGCACAATGGCCCAAAAATTACCGAACCAACTGATACTGCCAGCATCCTGGCAGATAGGTTCATTGCTAACTTTACACCCCTCACACCCCCTAATGGGCCCATATCAATACAGGAAGAATGAGAGTTTCTGTAATCACATCTATGCAGGTAAAAGCAGCACTCTCTAAAACCAAAAACACAGCATCCATGGGACTGGACAACATCCCAGGCTGCATTTTACACGAACTTCAGAATGAACTGGCTCCCCACCTAAGCACCATGTTCAATCATAGTCTCACATCAGGCTTTGTGTCCACTGAATGGTGCACAGCAATAGCTAAACTCACTAAACTAGGTATTAATCCCTACATCACAAGATGGTTTGCCAACTGGCTCACTGACAGAACCCACACTGTAAAAGTTGCAGACTCCAAATCTGACCTCAAAGCAGTGACAAGTGGAGTACCACAGGGTTCCATCCTGGGACCTCTCCTATTTGGTATCTACTTCTCTGAAGTACAGGCTAACACAGATGGCCTCTGGCTAAAGAAGTTCACAGATGACTGCAAACTAGGAGCCATAGTCAAGTCCCCAAATGATGATGTGGACATCCTACAGAAGGGCCTCACTGAGACAGATGCCTGGTGTCAGAGCTATGGCCTCAAGCTCAATGCCAAAAAGGGCATTGTCATCCCCTTTGGTAAAAACTCTGTACCCATGAACTACCACATAAACGGCAGTCTACTTAATGCTGAATGTGTGATAAGAGACCTTGGGACCCAGGTGGACAGTAGTCTCTCCTTTGATAATCACATCACCATAGCAGTCAAGAAATCATTCTATGTGGCACACCTCATCACAAAAGGGTTCTCATCCAGGAAAAAAGAGGTAATTGTTCCCCTCTGCTTGGCACTCATTAGACCCATTATAGAGTACAACTCCCCTTTTGGAATGTACCTCACAAGACATCTGCAGTAGCTGGAAAGGCCACAGAAATGCCTCACAAAAAGGATTACTGGCTTCAAACAGATGCCCTACACTGACCGTCTCAAAAAACTCCAGCTTTACTCTGCAGCATATCGCCTACTCCAAGGAGATCTCTGCCTAACATATAAAGCTATGTAAAATCCAGAGCTGTTGGACATGCTACACCTTACGAAATCCCAATCCCTCTGAGCTACATGCTCTAGGGACCTAAACCTTGTCACCACAATAAACAGGACATGCTGGAGGGATAGATTCCTGCCCCAGAGACTTCCTATACTCTGGAACAAGCTACTCATCTACGTCAAGCAAAGTTCCTCATTAGCACTCTTCAAGAAAAATCTTGATGAGTGGATGGGAAATAGGAAATACATCACGGGGATCACGTCTGTGACTCTGCTCGACATGGGCACAGGAAATTAACTTTTTTCGGTGGTGTAAGCCAGGGAACCTTGTTGGCTAGGCTTACTTAGGCCCTTGGGCCGATAGCCGAGTACCTACCTAAGAACCTATGAATCAACCAGACCTCCAGAAATATAAAGAACTTAGAAATCTTGCCAAAATATAAAGATAAGAAAAACTTCTATAATAATCCATCTTCTACCTTTAAATCCAACCCTAAAAAGTTCTGGTACTTTGTAAATCAAATACTACACCCAGGTGCACTAGTCTCCCCTAAACCTCATCCTGACAAAACACATGAGGAAACTGCCCCCATATTCAACAACTACTTTATAGTCTCAATATCCAAATTACTAAATCAAGACACAAAGCATCCCACCAACAATAATAGACCTAATAGTTCAAACTCTTCCATCAATAGTAACCCTACCACTACATTCTCTCTCAAACCTGTCTCCACTAACTATATTAAAATTGTACTATCTAAATTAAAACCTTGCTCCACATCTGTAGACAACATTCCCTTGGCATTCCTTCAGGCTGCTGCTGATGTTCTTGCTTTCCCAGTTTCAATTCTAATAAACCGCTCTATCACGGAATCCACATTCCTTTCCATCTGGAAGCAATTTTACACCCTTCCAATCCACAAAGGAGGAAACCCCATAGACATAACTAATTTTAGATCCATAGACATACTCTCACCACTCTCCAAAATTTTGAAAAAATGTATACACAATCAAGTCTTACACTACCTTCTGCAAGAAAATCTACTCACACCTACCCAACATGGCTTTCGCCCCATGCACAGCACTACTACACCTCTCCTGTCTTTCCTAAACTCTGTATCACTAGCTAGAGACAGTAACAAACTTATTTCCTGTCTCTTCATTGACCTCTCTAAAGCCTTTGATACAGTCTCTCATAAACTCCTTAAACTAGCAAACTTAAACTTCTCTCCATCCACCATATCTTGGTTTAACAGCTATCTCTCTGATAGACTCCAGTCAGTCAAATGGCTCTCAGCTTTCTCCCCTCTTCTTCCCATTAAAACGGGTGTTCCACAAGGCTCCAACCTTGGGTCACTTCTTTTTAACATCTTTACCAACCTTCTCTACTCTTCCTGCCCTGGATCCTCACTGATACAATATGCAGATGATTCTACACTTATCACTATTGCCAAATCATCAACTCAGCTAAAATCGCACACACACAGTCCTCTTTTAATTTTGTAGAAAACTGGCTATCTGAAAATCAACTTATCCTTAACCCAAAGAAAACTGAATTACTACTCTTTCTCCCTAAAAACCTTAACCACATAAAGTCTTCCTTCTCATATCGTCACAAAATAATACTCAAATACAGGTGGATACAGTACAAAACTCTTAGGTGTTACTATTGATGATAGACTAATCTTTGATTTACACGTCGATAATTGTATCCGAAAAACACATCTCAAGCTAGGTCTCCTCTATAGAAACAAAAAATATCTTACCAAAACAGCAAAACTAGCCCTTTCAAATGCAAACTTCTTAGCTACTTTATTCTATAGTTCCCAAATTCTCACCAGCCTTAACACTGGACTACTAAACAAGTTAGAAACAACTTATAACAGGACTGGCAAATTTGCTGCCCAAAATTCTTACAAGTTGCATCACTGTCTTTCACTAAAATAACTAAATTGGCTAGAATTACCTAACCTGCTTCAGTATAATCAGTTTCAGATTATTCACTCCATTCTCTACAAACTCTTTTTCTGTCCAATTATCTCATCTCTAATCTCTCATTACCTACCCACTAGATTACTCTGCAGGTCTGAACAAGGCCTACTAAAAATCTACAAACCAAGGACCAATATGGGTCACCTAGTTTATAGCTTTAACCTTCCAAGGCTTGGAATAGCCTACCACTAGATATAAGATCCCTTGAACATCCCGATCAATTCAAAATCTCTACAAAAAATATCTTCATGAAAAATGGACCTGCCAATGTAATTATCCCCCGTAAACACTCCCCTATAACCTTCTACTTCCCTTCTCTCTTCCTTCCCTTCAGTGAACAAACTTACTACTTTATCTTCTCCTCTTGCTACATCACTGTACAAACATAACTAGTAAAATATTTCAGCTATGTAACTATTGCACTATTGTGTATATAATATGTAATTATGAATGTAGCTCTCTGATGAATGCATTTCTATATGTATTTCACTTGCCACAGTATAATGTATGACACTGTAATGCAGTAATGTGTGGTACTGATGAATGTATTCTATATATATTCAATATGTAAAATTTCTATTTTTCTGTTGAAGCTTTTCTGCTCGGGCCTCCGCTGAAAACGGGCAGTTGTAGCCCAGTCGGACAAACCCGGTCAATAAATATAAAATAAATAAATAAGTAATAAATGAGGTGAGATAGTGATCCAGGAAGCAGGCAGGTGTGTATGCAGGAACAGTGTAACCTGCAGAAATGTATTCAGTTACTAACTGAATACATTTCTGCAAATTACAAAATGGAAGCATGACAGCTCAAAAGAAAGCATATCTAGTAGGCATTCCAATGGCCAAAATACACGGCCATTTGGCATGAAAAATAGCTTAAGTTTTATAAAATAAAACTTTTTTTTTTGGCCGATCTTGGACGTTTAAGCATAGGGCAGCGGCACGCAAATGGTATTGTGCCTAAAATAAAAAAAAAGAATTGCAAAAAAGCATTTTTCAGGGAAATCTGCATTTGGTCATTATAGTCAATGGTATGCATAATGAAAACAATACCAGGGAACAGTGGTTGCTAAGGGGAAAGGTTCAGTGTGAGTGCAGTAACTATGGAGCAAAACAATGGGGTATGCATATGAGGGGAACCTTACTGCATCACACATTTCTTCTAACTTCCAGACTGTACCTAACTGTGTAGGTGCCCTAATATGGCCACATAAGTAGAAGTAAATTACATCAAAGGGGGTGTATTATGCTTGCTGTAAGCACATTGGAGCTCTGTTGCCTGAGTTTGCATGCAGCTAAGCAGAGCTAAGTGGGGTGTCCTACATAGCTTAGCTGTGCTTAGCTAAGCGTGTTCAGCCAGGGCAGGTCATTTCCTTTTCAGCAGTGCTTACACTCACTGAACAGGTTTGCGCGACATGCACTGGGACTTAAACAAACCATAAAAAAAAAAAAAAAACAGGAAATGGCAGCACTGTGTATATGTAAGCAAGGGGGTGTGTCCGAGGCTGTATAGCCTTGTTTACCTAGCCTAAATGGGTGTGTGCAGCGTGCACTGGGATTTAAACCACAAAAATAAAAAAAAAATACAGGAAATGGCAAGTGGAACAAGAAAAAAAAAGGGAAATAGCAGAATAGAGGCACTCAAATACAAGTAATAGAGCTGGCAGGTGGACTGTATCATACTCAGCCAATCATACAGGCAGCATCTGCAGCACACCACTATAAACTATGCAAACACCTTTCTTTCAGTCTGCTTTTTCCCACAAACTCTACACCACCGGTGTACACAGACAGGGAAATTTTACCTGACAAAACTAACAAAATGTTAGGGGCTGCTGTTGCTCTTATACATCAATATGTGGAAGAGGCTGAGGGTGGTGAAGAGGACAATGTTAGCAACTGCTCCAGACTTATGAAGAGGAGGAGGAGTGTTCCAGAGAGTACATTAAATTCCCCAGCACCCATGAGGAGCTGACTGGCAATGTGTGTCTCTTCCATCATGTAGCAGACTACCCGGAGGTACTGGGTGTCATAGACTGCACGGACATCCACATCAAAGCACCACCTGGTGACCAGGGTAGGGTCTACATAAACTGCAAGGGGCACCACTCGATCAACTGCCAGGTTGTGTGTGATGCCCAGGGCATTATCATAAATGTGTGTGCTGGCTGCCCTGGAAGCAATCACGTCTCCCACATCTGGCATTCCTCACAGCTATATTAGTGGCTTGTCAAGGGGGACATCCTTTATGGCCATTTAGTGAGAGCCGAGGATGATGACACCCATCAGAAATGCACACACACTTACACAAGAATGCCATAATGAGGCACACGCACAAACCAGGGTCATTATAGGGCATGTGTTTGGGATGTTCAAGTCACAGTTCTGCTACCTTGACATATCCGATGGAGCCTTGCAGTACTCTTCAGCTACATGTGCACACATGGTCATAGTATGTGCCATGCTACATGATATGATCCTGTGGAAACAGTTGCAGCAGAAACAAAATGGGGAAAGGCCACACAGCCCCCCACCATTGCCAAGGCCTCCACAGGCACAGAGTGACTCAGAGGAGGAACATCCTGAACCTGCCCCTGTAGGCAGACAGAGGCCTGCCCAGTATACCCTGGCCTTGGCAAAGAGGAAACACATAGCACATACACTGACAATGCAGGGCCCCAGGGACAGATCTCTCTCACTCTCTGATTCACACATACAGCAAAATGTATGTCAAACATCACACCACCTATACATGACCATGTATAGGCAGTGTATAGTGTGCATCCGACATAGTTAGCCCTCAAGCACCACTCTCACAACAGCTGCAGGCACAAGGTAAGCCAGTCTCTGTAACAAATTAAAATAATGGGGTGGACTTTTCTGATAGCATATCTGTGGTATTGATTAAGCATGTAAGGGAATGGGTTGGCTAACTGGGATAGCAGCAGACAACTGACAGCTATGTATGATAGCAGGATGTGTATCCCCAGTACTGCCTTACCCACACCATGTAGTACCACCCTAGTTGACAAATACCACTGCAGTAGATGTGGTGAGCTAATTAACCGCGGGAGTCATAGGCCACATGCATGGATGTCAAAGTGGGGTTCCCATATCCACCACCATCCCCACACAGCAGATCAGCTGTAGACAACCATACAGAAATGTCTGGCAAAGGCGCCCACATGGCAACACCCATGAAATCCCCACCCACAGACATTTACACAGTGATATCACAGCAGGTCTGGTGGTGGCAGTATGGCTTTGAAAGGTAAGAAGTCTGCATTTACAAATGTCTATGCCAGAACAATCAGACCTGTGGTTGATACTGTTATACATGTAGTCTGAAAGATATGGCACAACACCATGCTACATGGGACCAAAATATTAAGCAAATATCAGCAAGTCTGTGCAGATTGTAACCTGTACAGTCATGTCACCCCCCGATAGTCCCATAGAAATGCAGTAACATGTTTCTAGACTTAAGCAGCATCTAGCTGTCACCCAGACTGATGGCACAATAGTAACAGAAAGCAATGACAGTAATACCCACAGTCAACTTACTGGTGCCATTCCAGAGGTGTCTCCAGCTGGCAGCCTGGGAACATATGATCATCAGAATGCACTGCCCTGCTACAGATGGCCTGCATCTGTCACACCTGGCCTACAGGCCTCTGGCAAATGCCTATGCCTCACCCACAGTGCCCTTTAGGGAGTGTCTTGGGGTCCACAACATCAACATAACACAGTCCACAAAATGCAAAGAAAGGCCATGCTGACAACTGCAAGGAGGAAACTTCCCTGCCTCGGGGAGCCAGAAATCAAGACAAAGCCATGAATAATGGAGTGATGAAGGTCCAAAGAGAAGGACACCTGTGAAATACTGCCCTAATAATGTTATAAAGTTGATGGAATGATTTGTAGTAGTATGGAATGTGTGATGGGTATAAAGTCTGAAACTGCAATTTCAACTGTCTGTAATATCTGACTTCTAAGTA
The DNA here is from genome assembly GCF_019279795.1 of Protopterus annectens. Lineage (NCBI taxonomy): Eukaryota > Metazoa > Chordata > Ceratodontiformes > Protopteridae > Protopterus > Protopterus annectens. The sequence continues at coordinate 209,163,080 of NC_056735.1, forward strand.
ACTTGCAAAACACTTGTGCTGGAAAACCACACTTGTTTGGATAACCAACAAAATATATGAGTCATGAATGTGGACATTCTGTGATACTCTGTACAGTAGACAGGCAGGGCTTGGAGTGTAAACATGGGAATGCACCCACTGCAGGCAGGACTAAACCTGGAAGATGGTGACATGTCTGTACGCACAGAACCCTGGGCCACAGCCATGGGGAATAACACACCCCTCCCTGATCCACTCATCCTATGCAATATCCTGACCCCAACATGTGGCCATCCAAGCAAAATGAGGTGGGCCATACATATATAGTTTCATAGTTTAGTACTAGGCTATCTACCCTGAGGCATTTGCAAGCCTAGCCCTAGAGATGTGGCTTTCGCCACCCCATGTAGTGGTACTAAGGTGTATAGAATAAATTTAGAATACTGTGCCTTTGTCTAGTAGTGACACATTGAAGACCCCCTTACTTATTAAAATTAGTTTACTGTGCCTCTGTTAAGTAGCGATACAGGTGTGACCCCCAGGGTAAACCTACGATCTCCCATCTACTCGTCAAGATTTCTCTTGAAGAGAGTCAGTGAGGGGCTCTGCCTAACATGGACTGGGATTTTGTTCCAGAGTATGGGAATCCTCTGAGTTATGAACCTGTCCCTCCAGCATGTTCTATTCATGTTTGTACTGAGGTTTAAATCTTTGGCTCTCGTGGTTCTTATGGATTTTGATTTTTTGAGGTGAAACATGTCCATCAATTCCTGGTTGGACATGGCCTTGCATGTCAGACACAGATCACCTCTGAGCAGGCGGTATGCTACTGAATAGAACTGGAGTTTCTTTAGCCTGGCAGCATATGACATATGTTGGAAACCCTTGATCCTCTTGGTGAGGTACTTCTGGGATCTCTCCAGCTGTTGTAAGTGCCAGGTGAGGTACATACCAAATGGGGCATTGTACTCAATCATGGGCCTGATAAGGGAGGAGTACAGGGGCACGATGACCTCCTTTGATCTGGATGTAAACCCCTTCATGATAATGTGGGCAAGGTAGAAAGTCTTTCTAACCACTTTGGCAATGTGGGTGTCAAATGAGAGGTCACTATCAACTTGGGTCCCCAGGTCTCTGATTACTTTTTCAGTACTCAGTGGGTTACTGTCTATGTGATAATTTGTGGGTATTTTGTTTTTCCCAAAGGGGATGATTATACATTTCTTGGCATTCAGTTTAAGACCGTGATTCCGGCACCAGTTGTCCGTTTTGGTGAGGCCTTTCTGTAGGATGTATGTGTCAGCTGGAGTATCGACTATGGCGCCTAGTTTGCAGTCATCTGCGAACTTTGTCAGCCACAACCCTCCCATGTTTGCTTTCACATCTGAGAAGTAAATGCCAAACAAGAGGGGTCCCAGGACAGAGCCCTGTGGGACACCACTTGTGACTGGCTTTGAGTCTGACATGGCTCCAGCAATCTTGACTTTATGGGTTCTGTTCTTTAGCCAGTTTGCAACCCATCTTGTGACATATGGATTTACTTTTAAGCTGTTTAGCTTTTCTATGATCCCCGAGTGGGGTATTGTGTCGTAGGCTTTAGCCAAGTCCAGGTAGGCTGTGTGGACTGCCTTGCCCTCATCAATGGCTCTAGTGACTGTTTTGAAAAAGTCAACCAGGTTCAAAAGGCAGGATCTGCCTTTTACAAAGCTGAACTGGGTGGGATCAAGTGTCTGTAGGTCCCCAATGTCGTTGTTTATGAGTTCCATAATAATTCTTTCCATAGCTTTGCAAACCAGACTGGTCAAGCTTATGGGGCGGTAGTTCCCAGGGTCTGTAGTGGAGCCTCCCTTGTGGAGTGGTACTACTGTTGCTGTATGCCAGTGTTCAGGCACATATCCTGTAGTAAGGCTATGGTTAAATAACATTTTTATATGCGGGTTTAGCTCCTCTTGGAGTTCACGTATCACACAGCTGGGGATACCATCAGGTCCCACAGATGCTGTGTTTTTTTGCTTTGATGAGGGCGGTTCTCACCTGGACATCAGAGATGACAGGGAGGTTACATTCAGCTGGAATGAGTATTTCTTCTTTTGGAGGTGAGGGAGGGGAGAAATTTGCACTGAACCTGTCTGCCAGAATGTTGGCAATATCTGTGGGTACGGTAAATTTTTTGTCGTTGTGTACTAACTCTGAGCATATCTGAGTGTTTCTGCCCAGGTTTATAACATAACTGAAGAATGCCTTGTGGTTATCTTTAGTGTCCTTGGCGATTTTTCTCTCAAAGTTGGCCTTATGAGAGAACGTAGCTTTCTACTAGTGCTGATCAGAGATGCCTTCCCTTTATGGGATTTTGCTCTGTCTTGCAGTAGCTTCCTTCTTTTGTTATACAATTTGTTTATGGCTGGGGTCCACCAGACAGGACACTTTCCTTTGGTGTAGAGGGTCTTGGTTTTATTTGGGATTACATGATCCATGCATTCTTGGAGATGTCCGTAGAAAGCATTTGTGTAGGATTCACCATTGTGGAATGTGGTTTCCATTGGCCCTGAGGGCTTAAATGATACCATCTCAGTCTTGAGAAGTGTAAAGTCGGCTTTTGAGAAGTTTCTCACTGTAGTCCTTTGTGCTGGGGGTGGAGGTGGTAAATGTATATCCAGGGTGATTAGTTTGTGGTCAGATCTCACCAGTGAGGGCAATACTTCCAGTGTGGAGCATTTTGTCCCCATGTTTGTGATGATCAGGTCTAGTATATTATCCCCCCTTGTGGGAGAGGTGACTAGCTGTTCCATTGCATTTGAGTTTATGAATTCCAGGAACCTTTGGGCAAGGGTGTTAGGGCTAGAATAGTGCACCCAGTCTATGTTAGGGTAGTTGAAGTCTTCCAATATGATGGTATTTGGTGAGACATTCATATCTTCCAATGTCTTCAGGAAGGCTGAGTGGGGTTCTTGAGATTGGGAGGGTGGTCTGTAACATGCAACCAGTTGTATAGCAATTTTGCCTACCGTTAGCTGCACCTGGATGGTCTCCGATGCTTCATGAGTTGCCAGTAACCTAGAGGTGTGGGTATCCTTGATGAATATGGACACTCCCCCCTCCCTTTGTGGTTCGGCCCGGGTTTTGGGGCCGAAAAGTATGATACGAGGTAAAGCCTGGTAGCGCTGGGGTGCTCTCAGGAGCCTTGAACCAGGTCTCGGTTACAGCGCAGACATCGATGTTCTCCATACTGAGGAGTGCTTCAAGAGCCTGCATCTTGAGATTTAGACTTCTGGCGTTGAGCAGCATTACCCTTAATTTTTTTCCATTTTTGTTTTCTAAGGAGGTGGGTTCGTCTTTTGAGCCTTGCCTAAAAAAGGCACTATGGGGGTGGCAAGAGCCTTAGCCAATATCTGGAAACCCAGTGGTGACAGGTGCAAGCCATCCCTTGCAAAGCAGCATGGCTTGTCCAGCATGTCATCCCAAGCAGACAGACATTGGATTCCCCTAGAATGACACCAGTAATTGAGCCAATTATTAAAGCTGATCATCTTGTCTTTGTATTGTGGCATCATTCTTGGTGAGGGCAAGATGCTGCTCAGGGTCAGGGTCATACCAGCCTGGGCTACATAATCAGAGAGCTCCTCAATGTCTCTTTTCATGTAGTCCAAGGAGGTACGTCTCAGGTCATTCACACCGGCATGGACAATGATGGAGTCATATTTGTACATGCTTTTGAGTGACCTGAGTGTGTATGTTATATGGCGGATCCTAGCCCCCGATAGGCAGCTTACTATTACCCTCTCCTTGCTCAGCCTGGTAAGTGGGACGTCAGTGTGTCTGACTATAGAGTCACCTATCACTAGTGTATCAGGCATAGTGTTTGGCCTTAAGGGCTGTGATTTATTGACACACCGATTTATTGAAGTATGTGTTGCATGTGTTATGTTTTGAGGTGGTGGATTTTTGGGTGTCTGCCTTGGGAGCCTCTATTGTTTTGGTAAGTTTTTTAATAGAGCCTCCGAGTATGTTTTTGTGTTATTATGTGCTTGATTTGCAGTTGGGGTAGGTCTATGTGTGACTGGGTTTGTTGTGTGTGTGGTTACCTTCTCCTCCTGTCTGGTCTTGCCAGTCCTGAGTTGAGAGAGTTCAGCCTCCAGTTTGGCTATATAGTTGCATCTTTTACATGTATTTGTGTTTGTTGGGAGGAGGAGAGGGTCGTCTGTGTACATGAGACAATTATAGCATTGTCTCAATATTCCCAGATTAACCAGTTGAGCAGGAGAAGATGCTAGAAATCTACCACTCAATATGCTAGAATATTATAAGAGAGTACTGTGCCTTTAAGGGAAGTGGTTGGGGTGGTAGGTGAATGTAGTGCTACTTGAGTTTGAGAGTGCTTGCTTAGAAGAGTAGCTTAGAGAACAAGTGCTATGCTTATAATATAACGAGTAGACTGGTTATTCTAAGAGTAGAGCTTTCTAAGGGAAAATTTGAAGAGCAGACTTGGCGGAGCCAGGAAAAGTTTAACCCTGTTTAACCAGCGCTGCGCTATGTGCACAATTGCGCAAAGCCGCGCTAATGCAGATTTTAAACAGGGAACTTGAAAAGAGCTAGAAATGGTCCAAAACAACCAATTACTACAGCTCTTGTTCTGAGGTCACTTCCTTCAGGGACAGATAGGCTGCTCAAGGCTCCCCACTCCCACTGCTGAGCAAAGAAACTTCCTTCTTATCCAAGTAAGGTAATGGACAACACAGGAACTACACCACAGCCCAGAATACAGCAAAGCCTGTAAACTGGTCTAAACTAGTCAAGGAGAGGCGGGAAAACAAGGATTATTTTTTTGTTTTTTTTTTTTAGATAGAAAACACTCAGAAATACAGAAGGCAGCAATAAATCAGTTACACAGGCTAGCACACTTTAGTGGGCAGCCTCAATAGTTAAATTAAACAAACACAGATTTTCGATTAATTTTTGACCAGGTAAACTTTTAAGTGCAGATACTATAAAATGCAGCAAACAGTTAAAAAAACAGTATAAGCTTGTTTAAAATAAGCAAGAGAAGGTATTCCAAGTAAAAAACAGAAAAAAATACTTAAATCTGGAAAGTAGTCACTTTTCTCAGTTCTCTGTAGCTAGGACCACTCTGCAGGACCACGTGGAGCTGTTTCTGAGTAGTATAGCCAGAAAAAATGCTCTGAGGTGGATTTTAAACAGGGAACTTGAAAAGAGCTAGAAATGGTCCAAAACAACCAATTACTACAGCTCTTGTGCTGAGGTCACTTCCTTCAGGGACAGATAGGCTGCTCAAGGCTCCCCACTCCCACTGGTGAGCAAAGAAACTTCCTTCTTATCCAAGTAAGGTAATGGACAACACAGGAACTACACCACAGCCCAGAATACAGCAAAGCCTGTAAACTGGTCTAAACTAGTCGAGGAGAGGCGGGAAAACAAGGATTATTTTTTTGTTTTTTTTTTGTTTTTAGATAGAAAACACTCAGAAATACAGAAGGCAGCAATAAATCAGTTACACAGGCTAGCACACTTTAGTGGGCAGCCTCAGTAGTTAAATTAAACAAACAAACACAGATTTTCGATTAATTTTTGAATATGTGTAACAAACACACACTTCCTGGCTGGTCAAACAGTCTGACACACACAAGACCCTCTAAGGGCAGTCAACCATTGAGGAGAGCCCACTGCAAAGTACTGGTAGCTATAGCCAAACATATCTGCCCAGGACACCCCCCACATATCTTATCCCCTACAAATATATCTGGAGTCTGACTGTCACCCTGACCCTGTCTGACTTATATTACCCAACTTTGGACTGGAAATTAGATCAGGCCAGAGCATAAATTCACAGAGATTTCACCATTGTAATATATCCCCAAGGTGCTGGACCATTTCGACAGCACCAGCAGTCAATTGCTTGTAGGCACACCCCTCAACAGGCTGGATAGTGCAAGAATGCATATCATCTGGCCCATAAACCTTGTGTGTGCATCATCCATCCTGTATTCCTCTGATAAATCACTGTGATGATTTGAGGAGGTATGTCACCAGTTACTGAAACAGTACATGCCAGTGTCAAATGGCATATTTGACAGATGTCTGCTAAAACCAGCCCTGTAACCCTTGCAAACTATACATTACTGAGAGAAATTGTCACAATTATCGCGTGGCCCATTTTCCCCACATTTTGATAGGTTGTCTCTAGATATCCTGCACCAATAGGTTGATAGGTATGGCTGTAGCACAAAAAAAAACAGAACTGGAGTACAACAATCTCTGGAATGGAGTCCCATGTGTACTATAGAGGGACACACTAGGCATGCTCATACATGTAGAGAAATGTCAGTAGGATCTAGGAATGAACAGGCCTTCCCCACCCAGTGCACTTTCCATTACCCCACCTTAGCAGTCCTGAAGATGTCTGTCACCATAGCAATCACTTTTGTTAGGCCCAGCCCCATAAGCTCTGTGGCACATGTGATAACTACATAACATGATAGTACAAATAACTAGTTAAGTAGGAGGTCTATTCTCAGGCCTGGCAAATGTAAAAGTGTGTGTGTGTGTGTGTGTGTGTGTGTGTGTGTGTGTGTGTGTGTGTGTGTGTGTGTGTGTGTGTTCACAACTAAAAGCTTTTGGGTCCATTCAAACCCAGTACACCTCCCCTTTCCCCACTTTAGCAGTCCTGCAGATATCAGTCATCTTAGAAGTGCCTTCCATCAAACCTCAGCCCCAGAAGCTCTGTGGCATGTGTGATAACTGCATAACAAGATAGTAAAAATAACTAGTTAGGTAGGAGTTCTAATCTCAGTCCTGACAAATGTAAATGTGTGTGTGTGTGTGTGTGTGTGTGTGTGTGTGTGTGTATGCATGTGTGTGTGTGTTCACAACTAAAAGCTTTTGGGTTCATTCAAAGTCAGTACACGTCCTCTTTTCCCACTTTATCAGACCCATAAGCTCTGTGGTGCATGCAATAACCAGATAACAAGATAGTACAAATAACTAGTTAGGTGGGCCTTCTAATCTCAGTCCTGGCAAATGTAAAAGTTTGTGGGTGTGTGTGTGTGTGTGTGTGTGTGTGTGTGTGTGTGTGTGTGTGTGTGTGTGTGTGTGTGTGCATGTGTGTATGCATGTGTGTGTGTGTGTGTGTGTGTGTGTGTGTGTGTGTGTGTGTGTGTGTTCACATTTAAAAGCTTTTGGGTCCATTCAAACCCAGTACACCTCCCCTTTCCCCACGTTAGCAGTCCTGCAGATATCAGTCATCTTAAAAGTGCCTTCCATCCGGCCTCAGCCCCATAAGCTCTGTGGCATGTGCGATAGCTGCATAACACAATAGTACAAATAGCTAGTTAGGTAGGAGTTCTAATCTCAGTCCTGGCAAATATAGAAGTGTGTGTGTGTGTGTGTGTGTGTGTGTGTGTGTGTGTGTGTGTGTGTGTGTGTGTGAGAGAGACAGTTGTGTGTGCAAGACTGAGGGAGTTGTGTGTTTGTTTATAGGTGAAACTGTTTTATGCCATTCCCACCCATGACACTTCACAGTGCCCCACCTTATTAGTCCAGATGATGTCAGCCCCTTATCAGCAACTTTGGCCAGCTGTCAGCCCTGTAAGCTCAGTAGTGCATGTGATAAATGCTTAACACTACAGTACAAATGACTAGTTTGGCAGGGGTTCTACTCTACCGGCAAATGTGTGTGGGTATATATGTTTGTAAGTAGTAGTATTTTGATATGTTTTCCACCCACTGCTCTACTTTATCAGTCCTGCCGATGTCATTCCCCATATCAGCACCATTGGCCATCTCTCAGCCAATAAGCTCTGTAGCACATGTGGTAACTGTGTAACACTATGATACAAATCACTATTTAGGTAGGGATTCTACTCTCACATCTGGCAAGTGTGTGTCTGTCTGTAGGAGAAAGTATTTTGATAGGTTAAACCCCCACTGCGCTACTTTATCAGTTCTGCTCATGTCATTCCCTTCATAGGTTCACAAGTCTGTAGTAGGTAATGGCCCAGGAGCCTTAACAAGCCTAGCACATAGAAGGGCCCTGCCATTGTGCCACCCGATGTTACATCCCAATACCTGTATCGGGTATAGCCACTGCAGTGATCCTTGGGTTTAACTTTCTATTACCCATCCACTCATCAGGTTTCTCAAGGAATGGGGTCAGCTAGGTGCTCTGTATGACATGTATGGGAAGTATATTCCAGGGCATGTGCAGCTTCTTGGTGAGGGACCTGTCTAACCAGTATGTTGTGGTGATTGTGGTACTGAGGTAGAGGTCTCTACAGTGTGTAATGTAGATAGATTTATATGCAGCATTCCTAAACCAGCTGTGTCAGATATGGCTTTGTAAGTCAAGCACAGATAGCTGCTAGCTAGGTGATATGACACAGATAATAGCTTGGGTCTGCTGAGTCTGTCTGTGTAGGATGTGTGTTTAATGCCTAGGAACTCCTTTGTGAGGTGCTGCTGTGGCTTCTCCAGCTGTAGCAGGTGTCTAGTAAGGTACATGGCAAATGGGTCATAATACTTGAGGAGTGGTCTAATGAGGGAATAGTAGACAGTGATCATTACCTCTGTCTTCCTGGATGCAAAACCCTTTGTTATGCAATGTGCCATATAGAAGGACTTACTGACCACAGTGGCAATGTGGTGCTTGAAGGAGAAGTTGCTGCTAACCTGTGACAGCAGATCTATTATAATGCATACAATGTTCATTGGGCTCCCATCGATGTGGTACTTATTGGGAACTGAGTGTTTTACCAAGGGGGAATGATGATGCATATTGTGGTGTCAAGCTACAGGGCATGGTTTCTACACCACTCAGTTGTCTCAGTGAGGCCTTTCTATGAGATGTGTACATCACTTGTGGAGTCAATGATAGCTCCCAGCTTGCAGTCCTCTGTGAACTTGGTCAGCCAGAGTTCCTCTGTGTTGGGCTGGACTCCTGAGAAGTAGATGCTGGATAGGACACTACCCAGTACTGATCCCTGTGGGACTCCACTTGTGACTGCTTTCCAGTCTGACCTCGAGTTTGTCACTGTCATACTTGTATGTTATGTGAACCAATTTGTAAAACAAATAATGATATATGCGTTGATACCTAGTTTGTGGGGTTTATCAATAATCTCTCACTGAGGGATGGTAACACAAGCTTTGGACAGACCGATGTAGGCTGTATGCAGTGTCTTACTGTCATACACAGCCTTGGTGACTCAGTCAAAGACATCAACCAGGTTGAGCAGGCATGATGTGCCATTCAGAAAGCCAGACTGTGTGGGTCCAGAGTTAGGATATCACCTCTATCTTGGTCAATCAGGTCCCTGATGATGTGGTCCATACCCTTACATAGTAGATTTGTCAGGCTAAGGGGTCAAAAATCTATAGATGCTACCCCTTTATGGAGAGGGATGACTGCAGCAGTGTGCCATGTTTGAGGGACAAAACCTGAGGTGAGGCTCTGACTGACAAGGGCACACAGATTTGGTCCAAGATCACTTTGTATGCCACGTAGAACACATCCATGGGTATGTTGGTGTTCCATGGAAGCTGTATTCTTGCCTGTGGACAATGCAGGTCTAATCTGGCCTGCAGTACTGCTGGGTGTCTGCCATTCATATGCCATTGTGATTGTACACTTGTGGGGGGGGGAGAGAGATAAAGCTGGCACTGAATGTGTTGCAAAGACTGTGGCCAATAACTCCTGTCTCAGGACAGGTATTCGCATTGTGCGGTAACTCGTAGCACTTGTATTTAATGCTGTGGAGGATGTTGATGTAACTATTAAAGGCTTTTGTAATTGTTGTCAGTGTCTGCTGCATGCCTGCCTTCATAGATGTCTGTAGGGGATTCCATGAGGGGTCCTAAGTTGTGTTTGAGTCTAATAAGGGAGTTCAACAGTCATGGGACACCACCTTTTTTAGTAACAGTGTCCTCCTTCTGTTGTACATTTAGTAATGAAGGACAAAAAAACAAGCTAACCACACTGCTAAAGGAGACTCACAAAACAAAATGATCAAATCAAAAAATTATATATGTGAGTCAACCAACATGGTGCAGGCAAAATACACTACTAATAAATGTCAAAAAAGGACAGGATAACTGGTTTATTAAGAGAGGTTAGCGCTTTCATGGGGTTACCACTTCTTCAGACCAAATACAAAGTATACATTAAAACACATGTATTTAAAACACAGCAGAGCCAATCAGACAAAACCATTAAAAACAGACCAATCAAACAAATAACCTGATCCCAATCACCCCTACATAATAATGCTGGCTTAAGGAAAACCCCAATATTAAGTCCTGTGTGTTCATAAGCTCACAAGGAAACAATCCATTTTAGTTCACACATTTCAACAACATTGTTAAAGCCACCTCTTCTAATACGAGGGTGCAACATCTGTAAAACTCTGAATCTAAAAGAATTATGTGCTGGAAATGAAAGAGCATGGTTAGCTAGTTCTTTCATAGTTGACGTATGGTCTTACCCACATAAAAACCATCATAGTAGCAGCATGTGGCCAAATATACCAAATTGCTGCTCCTGCACATTGCTACAAACCTAGGTGAAAAGATACATCCTGTAATAGGATATATAAAACAAGGTTCGGTAGAAATAGATGAACATGCCTTGCAGTTATGGCAGAGGAGTGTACCAATCTTCCCAATAGGTTCAGATGGCAAAGGCCTCAGTCCATATCATAAAAGCCTTTTGATTGACATATTATTCCTAAAGGTAAAGGAAGGGCATTCCCCCACCACTTGTCTCACCTTGTTGTCAGCTAAGAGGACAGGCAAATTCTTTCTAATTATGTTACAATAATGTTGTACATCACTATAATATCTAATCAGTACCTTAGGGAAAAAAATTGTCCTGTTGGTCACCATTCAAAATACATTTGATGAATGACAAATATGGAGCTATTCTTGCTATTCTATATACCCTGCTATTCTTGCAGGATGGTCCTCCTAGTATTAGCTATCTGGGTCTGTGAGTACCCTCTTTCAAAGAAACCATTGCTCATTCTATGTACAGTTTCCTCAAACACAGAGTAATTGGTGCATAACCTGGAAGCCCTTAAGCACTGATCATTAAGTATATTTGAAAAAATATGTGGGGGATGCATACTAGAGTGGTGCAGAAGCATCAACTCAGGGAAAGAATACTTGAGCATCTAGGGAATATACATAATCATGTACCATCTAATGCTTTAGTTAACCATGCTCTTTCATTTCCAGGACATATTTTTTTTAGATTCAGAGTTTTACAGATGTTGCACCCTTGTATTAGAAGAGGTGACTTTAACAATGTTGTTGAAATGTGTGAACAAAAATGGATTGTTTTCTTGCGAGCTTATGAACACCCGGGACTTAATAGTGGTGTTTCCCTTAAGCCAGCATTATTGTGTAGGTGCTGATTGGAATCAGGTTATTTTGTTTGATTGGTCTGTTTTTAATGGTTTTATCTGACTGGCTCTGCTGTGTTTTAAATACACGTGTTTTAGTCTATACTTTGTATTTGGTCTGAAGAAGATGTAACCCCGGGAAAACACTAATCTCTCTTAATAAACCAGTTATTCTGTCCATTTTTGGCATTTATTAGTAGTCTATTTTACCTGCACTGTGTTGGTTGACTCACATATATAATTTTTTGATTCAGTACATTTAGTAATGGCAAGGGACCATCACATTGTCTCCTAGTGCTTGGAGGACAGTGTTTGTGTTCTGTTGGCTATTGGCTACTACCATGTATTCATGTACCTGTTTGTACAGTGCATATGTATATGATTCGACAGTCATGCAGCTATTTCCCATTGCCATGGGTGTAGTGAAGTCATTCACCCCTGTTTTTCTGGCTGAAAAGTCAGCTTTGGAGAGGTTTTGCAAGGTGGTTACCTTTGTGGGGGTGTGGCTGACGTGTTGAGTTCCATGTTGATTACAGCCTGTGTGGATCTCACCAGGTAGGGATTGACAATTGTGGATGAACAACAGTCACATATATAAGTAGTCAGCACAGGTCAAGGTTGTGGCATCCTCTACCAGGGGTCAGTATGTGCTCATCCAGGGCATTGGAAATGATGAATCCCAGGAAGTGCTTGGCCACTGTACTGGTGCTTGGCTACTTTCTCCAGGAGATGGAGGGGTAGTTGAAGTCTCATACTATGTCAATGTTGCATTGGACCTTCATAGATGGCAGGGTATTGAGGAATGTGCATTGACAGTCTAGGAACATCGATGTGGATCCATAGCAGGCTATGGTCTGGATTGCACTATTACCTCAAGGCAGTTGTACTGGAAGTATCTCCAATGCATTATGCTGGGATACTAGTCTGCAGGTGTTCCAATCCATAATGAATATGGAGACAACACCTGTGGAGGTGTGGTGTGGTCCATGTTTGGGGGCTGACAGCTGTGGAATGCGTTATAGCCTGATACTGCAGGGCTGCTGTCTGCTGCTTTGAACCACCTCTCCATTACAGCAGAAATGTTAATATTCTCCACTCCGAGTGCTTTGAGTGACTGCATCCTGACAGTTAGATGTCTACTGTTGAGCAGCATGACCCTCATATTGCATACATGTCTAGCTGTTATGGTGGTAATTATATTAGGAACACTGCCTAATAAGGTATAATAGGGGTGGCAAGACACTTAGCCAGTACCTGGAAACCCAGCACTGACAGATGTAGGACATCTGTGGCAAGTCATTGAGTTCTGTCAGTCATGTCATCCCAAGCAGAGAGATACTGGATCCCCTGAGAATGACACAAAGCATGTAAGCTGATGTTGCAGTCAATCCTCTGTTAGTACTGCAGCATTATTCTGGGTGATGGCAGTATACTGCTCAGGCTACTGTCACACCTGCCTGGACCACATAATCAGAGAGTTCAACCATGTCTCTTGTCATGTAGTCCAGGGAGGTGTGTCCCAGGTCATTCACACCCACATAGATACAGAGTGATACTTGTATTGGTTGTGGAGTGCCATGACTGGCTGTGTCATGTGTTGGATGCTGGCATGTGATAGCTATTTGGCTGTTACCTGCTCCATATTCAACTTAGTGAGTGGGATATGTGTGTGCCTCAGTATTGAGTTACCCATGATCACTGAATTGTGTACGGTGGTTAGCCTTAGGTGCTTAGGTTGTGGGGCACACTGTGTAGGTTAAATATGTGTCCCTTACCATGTCATGGTGTCTGACTGGGCATCTGTCTTGCTGATCTGTGCTGTTTGGGTAAATGTCCATTGAGTTCCTCTGTGAAGGTGGGTGTGTGGCTTTTCACTATATGTCATAGCTGTCAAAGTGGGTGTCATGGTGAGCTATGTGTTCCACATAGTGTGGTGCAGGTGTTTATCTTATCCTCTTGACCTGCTAGTCCAGTCTTTGCTGGAAAGTGCACATGTCCACATTGTGTGATATATGGTTAACTCTCACAGGTCTGAGTGTTTGGAGTTTAGAGGTGAGGGTTGTCTATGTACATGAGGCAGTTGCAACAGTGCCTCAGAATGGACAAGTGCAGCAGGTTAATGGGTAAAAGCACAGAAAACTGACCTTCAATCATGCCAGGAGGGGTGGACAAAACTAGTAAGTACTGGGGCTACTTCTGTGATGCACGAGTACTGCTGATGGCTCCCAAGTGTGCCACACTTATTGATACAATAACCTGGTGAAGTGCCAAGCCATAATGCTATTTGAAGTGCAAGACAGAAAGAACTAGCATGATGTAAGGGTGGAACTGAAGGCAGACGTTCTGCCACCTGTAATACTTTACCTCACCTGTGCAGTTATCAGCAGCTTTGGCCATTTAAAAGCTCAGCAAGCTCTGTAGTTTGTGCGGTAACTGCGTAACACTACAGTAGACATAACTAATCCTAATTCTAATCCTAATAATGACAAGTGTGTTTCTATGTATGTGTGTGTGTGTGTGTGTGTGTGTGTGTGTGTGTGTGTGTGTGTGTGTGTGTGTGTGTGTGTGTGTGTGTGTATCATGTACTGTCTGGCTTATACCATTTTTGACTTGTACACCACCCTTCACACTTCCCCTCGCCCCAATGAAGTACCTTTGGACGAGGTGAAAATGTATAAGCTCTGTGGCATGTCTGATAACTGCATAAAACTACAGTAGAAATAACTAGACAGGGAGGAGTTCTAATCTCAGTACTGACAACTTTGTGTGAGTGTGTGTTTGTGTGAGAATCATGTAATGTGTGGGTTATACCATTTTTGACCTGTGTACTACCCTTTCGACTTCCCCTCACTCTAATGTAATAGTCCTGTTGATGTCATCCACCTTAGAAGTATTTTTGGAGGCCATATAAGCTCTGTACCATATCTGATAATTGTGTAGCACTATAGCAGAAATAACTAGACATGCAGGTGTTCTAAGCCCAATGCCTGCCCCTGTTTGTGTGTGAGGATCATATCTTGTGTGGCTTATACCATTTTGGTGTGTGTACCATACATGGCTGGTGACCACCTCTTGCTCCCATAACTTTATATATTGTGGTAACATCATCTGCCTCACATGCAGGAAGTTAAACCATTGTACAGTCCTCTGCACAAATGTGTCTGGAATATCCAGATGCTTGCAACCTATACATGGTCAGAAGTGGTCTGTGTGCCTTAACAATGCCCATGTATGTGATATTGTAGCCAAATAGGCAAGTGTAATGACACATATGGCAGCATCATGTATCATACCTGACTGAAACATCATGCTGATACAATGTCTGCCACCTTCACAGGTGGCCAGCCTCATAGGTGCAATACATGAGTCCAGATGCTTGGTTTTACAAGTGAGTTGTTCATGTTATGGGTCACATTAATGGTAGGAAGAGGTGTGGACTGACATATTGTGGTTCTAATTTGTATGTATCAGAAGCACCTTGCATCTTAACAGGGGTGTGAACACAATTTATGTACACTCTGTATCACTAATGTGTCACAAATGTCCCTACCTTAGACCGTTTGTCCAGCCCATTTTGCTGGCCTCTGCGCAGATGTCTTGGCACTGACAAGTTGTGAAGTATGCTACAGGAATGTTGAATTCACATCAGATAGGCCCCAGTGGTGACCACTGTGAAGCAATGCAGTTAACCCCACCACAAGTGAACATACACATAAAGCAATATAGCTATTACATAAAGCAATATAGGTATTACTAATAGCTGTGTGCATGGTAAATTGCATGCCTTTCACATGCCTGGGGTATTGCCAGGCAACAACAGAACAATGTCATACTCACCAGCTTCAGGCTGCTGTCCCATATGCAGACCAGAGTGCCCTAGGTAGTTGTGAGAGGGAGATATTGTCAGCAGACTCACATGTGGCCTTGGCACAGGATGGATGCAGCATGTCTGCACATTTAAGTACTAACCCCAATAATACACAATGTTCTGTTCTCACCATCGATGTGCACCTCTGTGCATTAGAAAACCCCATCCACAACTGCAATTGGACCTGAGACGTGGATGTAGATACAATATACATGTATGTCTGATACATTAGTGTACTAATACCCACTATTACCCACTGGGCCCTTACCTGCACGATCACTGTCCATTGTGTGGGTGCCACCCACCTCCAGCATGTTGGCCTCTGTACTCTGGTATTGTACTGGGGTGTGTGCCCCAAGGCTGGTGGGGGCTCATATGCTGCAAATCTTGGTTGTGTGGTGGATGACAAAGAGAAATGTGAAGTCATTTGCATGATGTGGTGATGACTGTACCCAAGGGTGACAGAGTGGTGATTGCAGCAAGTGTCAATGGGCACGTTGGTGAAGGGAACAGAGGGTCTGTAGACATGATGGGTCTGCATGATGTTAAAAGGAATGCAGATGGTATGATGGTAGTGGGGTTTGCAAAACAGATGGACATGGCTGTGGTGAATATGTACTATAACACGAGGGAGGAGCATAGGGTGAGTTACAAGACTGCAGTAAGATGCACACAGGTGGAATACATCCAATGTAGGAGGGACAGTTTGAAGGAGATTGGAGACTGTAAAGTGGTGAAGGGGAAAGTGTATTTAGGCAGCATAAAATATTGGTCTGCAGGAGGATGTTGGTGATCAAGAAAAGGGGGAGTGTGAGTTCCACAGCAAGGATAACATGTTGTGAATTGGAAAAGGGTGATCGTGAAGTGGGGTTCAAGGAAGGATTAAGACACACTGAGTGGCACTGTCAATTTTCCACATAACTGGTGAAGTACAGCAGAGCTACTAAGGGAGAAGGTTAGAAAGGTGCATTGTGTGACATGTGGATGGAGGAAGTAGTGCAAGGAGACCTGGTAGTGGACTCTGGAAGTAAAAGACAGTATACAGAGAAAGAGGATGGGGAAGAAGGACTGTGACTGTCAGAGAAATGAGGAAAGTAGACAGGAGTGTGAGGAGATGAGGTGCATGGCAAAGAGAGATGTGGCAAAGGCTAAGGGTGAGACATATGAAGAGTTGTATGACAGTTTGTGAATTACTGGATAGTTGTATTTCTCTTTGCCATGTTCAGCCATGTTATTTGTTTTGCTAAGAGGTTGTTCTATGTCTGGCCATTATGTATGGCCTATCATGATTTTGTAGCAGTGTACTGTTTACTTATTTATTTGGACTGTGGGGGGGGCAGATGTGAGCATCATGGGTCCATTTGTATTCAGCTGTGCATGCTGCCCCAGTTATGTGTGGTCTATCAGCAGTATATGTTTGCATGGGCATTTTGAGATATGTATGCAGATATTTTCTGAGATATGTATGCATATATATATATATATATGTGTGTGTGTGTGTGTGTGTGTGTGTGTGTGTATTTGTATACACACACACACACACACATATATATATATATATATATATATATATATATATATATATATATATATATCATATGGATCTACTTCAGTAGATTGAACATATTACAAGTTCGAACCACATATGGCAGAGACCATATGTTCGAACTTGTAATAGTTGCATTTACATTTAAGCAATGCTGAAACCTGCTAAGCATAGCTCAGCCCTGGTAACCATTGATCACATTCCAGTCTGATAAAATAGCAGGGTAATGACATCTTTAATAAGTGTATTTAGTTTCCTGTACATAACATGCTTCAATGTGCTGTCATTACAGTAGGGAGGTGTGTGACTACACTGTATGGGACACCTGGATATACATGGGTAGTACTACAATCTTTTTTCTTTGTATTTGTTTTATACATGGGTAGTATCCCAGGTTATATGCAGTCACACTTGCATGTTACACTAGCTACAGTGCACTGGTTGGCAAAAATAGTTTAACACATACTGTAACATTACGTTAGTACTTTTAACAGTGCTTTTCCAAGTAAAAGTAGATTGCAGATTTTTGTACTAGAACCATACATCCCTGCATGCAAAGCTTGGACTCTGAGTACTGACTATCTTGTTCTTGGTGTTTGAGTTGTATGTTTTATGTATCTCCTATTGGATATTGATCTGATATTTTATGATATTAACTGTAGACTACTATATTTTTTGGACATGTCATTGAGGACTGCTGTCATGTAGTAATGACATACCTTTCAGTTTCATACTTCTAGCTTTCAAAACATTCATCCTAATGCATAACCTGTTGGCTATCTACTTTCTGTCTGTCCTGTGTGCAGATGTGCAGATGTCAGGTATTGCTAAGGCCATACCACTATGTAGGTGCCCACATAGTATTGTGCTGTGAGCATGGACACCGCTGCTATTTCTGACATATGGGACATTCCTTAATGTGGACCTTGCCACTTTTTCTTGCCTGTGTGGGAGACATTACAGAGGTGGTGGGCTGCAGATTCACATACAGTAGGTGGCAATACGTCACAGGACAGGACACGTGGAGACAGCCAAACAACATGGGAGACATATCCTCAGATTTCTGAACAGATTTTATGTCATCAGTGCTGTTATACACATGGTGGATTGATAAATTGACAGGGTTTGTGTGGGCATGCATTTAGTGAGTGACTTCATGACTGACAGAGATATGTCTCTGACATACCTCTCCACTGGCACACTGTCCACAAACTGGCCACATGTTTGCCTGTTATGTTTTGTCTGTTCTCCAAACAGTTGGTGTCCTTGGTAAATCAGTCGTGGACTCCGGGGAATGCAGTCAGTAAATACTCACATCTATTGGTATTACTGATGTCATATTCCTCATAAAGGAAATGTTACAACAAACCCAGTAACATCTGCAACTGTCTCAATGTATGACAGCAATATGTCTAATCTACCCATGTGTTTGTGCCTCTGTCCCCAAATGATGTCAGGCTTTGTGCAGATGTCAATGAGGCACAGACGTATTTATTATCATTATTTCTTCCCTCCATTACTGTTATCATCCCAGTGATGTAGTAGACCCACAGACATGTCAGGGAAGAGGCCATAGATATGAGTACTGAGCCTGTACATTCTGATGTGAATTGTACACGTGACAGGCCTGTATATGTCTGGCCATTTTTAACAGACTGTCATGATTGTGTACACATGTCATGTGTACATGTTATTTGGGCTGTGTATGGAGGGGGTGGATGTAAGTCTTATGGCTCCTTCTTTATCTGACTGTGCATGCTGCTCCAGTTTCTGCTGATCTATTGGCTGTATGTGTTTGTAGGGGCAGACTGAGACATGCCCTGTACTAAGGTCAGGATTCAGATTACACGGAGAATTGGGACTGTATATGTAGGGCTAGTATGTGAGCGGCAAAAAATGATGTATTTGTTCACACAGTCCATATACGCTATTGTTCACTTGACTTACTGGTATGTGACTGTGACTGTGGTAATATTGGTTGTGAGTATGCACTTGTACACTGGTGTCTGTTTGTCAGTGCTGTTACATCCCTGTAGTGCCTGATATATTTGCAAGTATTTGTGTAATTACCCATAGCAGATTTACTAATTCAATTACTTGTGCTATTTCACTAAATATATGTTAAAGCACACAGGAGGGTGTTACTACAGCAACTGTGTTAGTTTATCTACACAGTACTTCAGATACATCCCCATTTTCATGGCTTCCACCCACCATTTTGTCAGTCTTGGTCCAGATTCATTGCAGTAAGGGGTTCTGAGCATACCTGTCAACTGGCTGGATTGTTTCAGGATGTCCAGGTTTATTGCTCATATTTCTGGTCAGGTTTTACAGATTATTCTCATTTCTCTGGTAAATCACTGTGATGATATGTTTGTTGTCAGAAAATGAGGACATGCATTTCATCTACCTACCTCACATCCATCAGAATTTGTATGCTGAAACAAACTGTGTCACTCTGTCAAGAAGAGTACAGGGGGACAATGACCTCTTCCTTCCTGGATGCTAATGCTTTAGTACTGAAACCTGGTTCAAGGCTCCTGAGAGCACCCCAGCACTACCAGCCTATACCTCGTATCATGCTTTTCGGCCTCAAAACCCGGGCCGAACCACAAAGGGAGGGGGAGTGTCCATATTCATCAAGGACACCCACACCTCCAGGTTAGTAGCAACACATGAAGCATCGGAGACCATACAGGTGCAACTAACCATAGGCAAAACTGCTATACAACTGGTAGCATGTTACAGACCACCCTCCCAATCTCAGGAACCCCACTCAGCCTTCCTGAAGGCATTGGAGGATATGAATGTATCACAAAATACCATCATACTGGGAGACTTCAACTACCCTAACATAGATTGGGTACATTATTCTAGCCCTAACACCCTAGGCGAAAGGTTCCTGGAATTCATAAATTCAAATGCACTGGAACAACTAGTCACCTCTCCCACTAGGGGAGATAATATACTAGACCTGATCATCACAAACATGGGGACAAAATGCTCCACACTGGGGGTATACCCCTCACTAGTGAGATCTGACCACAAACTAATCACCCTGGATATACATATCCCACCTCCACCCCCAGAAGAAAAGACCACAGTGAAAAACTTCTCAAAAGCAGACTTCACTCTTCTTAAGACTGAGATGGTATCTTTTAAGCACACCGGGCCAGTGGATACCACATCCCACAATGCTGAATCCTTCACAAATACTTTCTATGGACATCTCCAAGAATGCATGGATCATGCAATCCCAAATAAATCCAAGTCCCTCTCCACCAAAGGCAAGCATCCTGTCTGGTGGACCTCAGCCATTAACAAATTGTATAACAAAAGAAGGAAGCTACTGCACGACAGAGCAAAATCCCATAAAGGGAAGACATCTCTGATCAACACTAGCAGAAAACTACATTCTCTCATAAAAACATCCAAGGCCAACTTTGAGAGAAAAATCGCTAAGGACACTAAAGATAACCACAAAGCCTTCTTCAGCTATGTTAGAAACCTGGGTGGAAACCCACAGATATGCTCAGAGTTAGTTCACAACAACAAAAAATACACTGAACACACAGATATTGCCAACATTCTGGCTGACAGGTTCAGTGCAAATTTCTCCCCTCCCTCACCCCCAAAAGAAGAAATACTTATCCCAGCTGAATGTAATCTCCCTGTCATCTCAGATGTCCAGGTGAGAGCCGCCCTCAGCAAAGCTAAAAACACAGCATCAATGGGACCTGACGGTATCCCGGGTTGCATGCTACGTGAACTCCAAGAGGAGCTAAACCCGCACATAAAAATGCTATTTAACCTTAGCCTTACTACAAGATATGTACCTGAACACTGGCGTACAGCAACAGTGGTCCCACTCCACAAAGGGGGTTCCTCTACAGACCCTGGGAACTACCGCCCCATAAGCTTAACCAGCCTGGTCTGCAAAGCTATGGAAAGAATCATTATGGAACTCATAAACAGAGACATTGGGGACCTACAGACACTTGATCCCACCCAGTTCGGCTTTGTAAAAGGCAGATCCTGTCTTTTGAACCTGGTTGACTTTTTTGAAACAGTCACTAGAGCCATTAATGAGGGCAAAGCAGTCCATACAGCCTACCTGGACTTGGCTAAGGCCTTCAACACAATACCCTACTCAGGCATCATAGATAAGCTCAACAGCTTAAATGTAAACCCTTATGTTACTAGATGGGTTGCAAACTGGCTAAAGGACAGAACCCATAAAGTTAAAATTGCTGGAGCAATGTCAGACTCAAAGCCAGTCACAAGTGGTGTCCCACAGGGATCTGTCCTGGGACCCCTCTTGTTCGGCATTTATTTCTCAGATGTTAAAGCAATCATGGGAGGGTTGTGGCTGACAAAGTTCACAGATGACTGCAAACTAGGAGCCATAGTCGATACACCAGCGGACACATACATCCTACAAAAAGGCCTCACAGAAATGGACAACTGGTGCCAGAGTCATGGCCTTAAACTAAATGCCAAAAAATGTATAGTCATCCCCTTTGGGAAAAACAAAGTACCCACAAATTATCACATGGACAGCAACCCACTGAGTATGGAAAAAGTAATCAGAGACCTAGGGACCCAAGTCGACAGTGACCTCTCATTTGACACCCACGTTGCCAAAGTGGTTAGAAAGGCATTCTACCTTGCACACCTTATCATGAAGGGATTCACATCCAGATCCAAAGATGTCATTGTACCCCTATACTCCTCCCTCATCAGACCCATGATTGAGTACAATGCCCCATTTGGTATGTACCTCACCCGGCATTTGCAACAGCTGGAGAGACCACAAAAGTACCTCACCAAGAGGATCAAGGGTCTCCAACATATGTCTTATTCTGCCAGACTAAAGAAACTCCAGCTCTATTCAGTAGCATACCGCCTGCTTGGAGGTGATCTGTGCCTGATGTACAAGGCCATGTCCAGTCAGGAACTGATGGACATGCTCCACCTCAAAAAATCCAAATCCATCAGAACCATGAGAGCTAAAGACTTAAA
This sequence comes from Protopterus annectens, assembly GCF_019279795.1. Lineage (NCBI taxonomy): Eukaryota > Metazoa > Chordata > Ceratodontiformes > Protopteridae > Protopterus > Protopterus annectens. Next base: position 209,184,903 of record NC_056735.1, read on the forward strand.
CCTCGGCACAAGTATGAATAGGACATGCTGGAGGGATAGATTCATAACCCAGAGGCTTCCCATGCTCTGGAACAGAATCCCAGTTCATGTTAGGCAGAGCCCCTCATTAACTCTCTTCAAGAGAAATCTTGATGAGTGGATGGGAGATCGTACGTTTACCTCAGGGGTCACATCTGTGTCACTACTAGACAGGGGCACAGTAAACTAATTCTATTATATAAGGGGACCTTCACTGTACTAGACAGATGCACAGTATTCTAAATCTATTCTGTGCATTTTTGTACCATTTCATGGGGTGACGAAAGCCACATCACTATGGCTAGGCTTACAAATGCCCCAGGGCAGATAGCCTAGTACTAAACTATGAAACTATGAAACTTAGATGTGCCACATAGAAGGACTTTCTGACCACAGTGGCAATGTGGTAGTCAAAAGAGACATTGCTGTCAACCTGTGTACCCAGATCTCTTATAACGCCTTCTTTGTTCAGGGAACTATTATCAATGTGGTAATTCATAGGAACAGGGTTTTCTCCAAAGGGGATGACAACACATTTTCTGTCAGTGAGCTTAAGGCCATGGCTTTGACACCAGTCACTGGGCTCAGTGAGGCCTTTCAGTAGGATTCCAGCATCACTTGGGTAGTTAATAATAGCTCCCAACTTGCAACTGTCTGCAAACTTTGTCAGCCAGAGTCCCTTCATGTTGGCATGTACTTCAGAGAAGATGATACCAAACATGAGAGGACCCAGGACAGAACCCTGTGGGACTCCACTTATGACTGCTCATCAGTCTGACTTGGAGTCATCTATTTCCACACTGTGAGTCTGATCTGTGACCCAGTTTGCAACCCACCTAGTGATATAGGGGTTGATGCCTAGCTTAGTGAGTTTTTGAATGATTCCTGAGTGGGGAATGTTATCAAAGGCTTTGGCCAGATCAAGGTAGGTTGTATGTGCCACCTAGCCTTCATCCACAGCTCAGGTGACTGACTCCAAGAAGTTGACCAGGTTGATTGAGCAGGTATGACCTACCCTTCACAAAAGTAAACTGTGTGGGATCCTGAGGCTGCAGATTCCCATATCTTTGTTTATTAGGTACATGATGATGCATTCCATAGCTTTGCATTATAGACTTTTCATGCAGTTGGGGCGGTGGATCCCAGGGTCTGTAGTCACATCTTGTTTGTGGAGAGGGGTGTCTGTAACAGTGCACAATTCAGTAGGGGCAAAGTCTGAGGTGAGGCTGTGCTTGAACAGGGCACACAGGTGACGTGCCAGGTCACTCTGTAGTTCATGTAGAACACAGCCAGGCATATTATCAATTCTCATAGAAGCTGTATTCTTGGCCTTGGACAGTGATGTTTTAACCTGTGCAGCAGTAATACTGGGTGCCTGGCAGTGTACTGGTATTGTCATTGGTCCTTGGGGTGGAGAGAGGGGTAAAGTTTGCACTCAATATGTCAGCCAGTATATTGGCAATATTTGTTGGCTCAGTCAAGGAGGTACCATTGTCTAGAAACTCAGCACAAATCTTGGTATTGCCATGGAGATTCTTTACATAACTGTATGAGGCCTTGTGGTTGTCTTCACTATGTGTTCCAATTCTGTTTTCACAACTAACTTTGTAGTATTTGATGAGGGATCTCAACTTTTAATTGAGGCTGATAAGGGTTTTTTTCCAGTCTTGGGCCTTCACCTTATTCCATATCAGTTCCTTCCTTCTGTTGTATGTTTTTTTTTATGGCCAGGGACCATCAGCTTGGCTTCCTTTTTTTGAAGGTGAGGGTCATGGTTCTATTGGGTATGGTGGTATCCATACATTGTGTATGTGTTCATAGTGCATTGCTGTTTGACTCAGCAGTCATGCAACTAGTTTTCATTTGCATGGCTGCCGTGAGGTTAGCCACCTCTATTTTTAGGAGGCCATAGTTAGCTTTGGAAAGGCTTTTCATGGTGGTTACCTGTGCAGGGAGGGTAGAAGGGCTGTGGATTTCCAAAGTTGATTACTTTGTGCTCAGATATAACAAGGGAGAAGTTGACTATTGGTATACAGCAACAGTTGCCCATGTTAGTAAGGACCAGGTCAAAGTGATGGGCAAGGGCATTGGTACATGAGTAGCTTTCCCAGTTAATGGTGGGGTAGTTGAAGTCAACCAGTATGAGAGTGTTAGGTTGGACATTAATATTCTCCAGGATGTTTAGGGACATGGAGTGTGAGTCTTGGGACATGTTTGGGGACCTATAGCAGTCTACAACCTGAACCACTGTCTTACCCAATGCTAGCTACACCTGCAGGAACTGTAATGTATAATGTTGGTCTACCACTTTGGAGGAGTGTGCATCCTTTATGAATATGGAAATACCACCACCTTTGGAGTTTCAGTCCAGGTTCTGCAGCCAAAAAGTGTGGAATGGGTTATAGGCTGGTAGTGCTGGGGTGCTTCCTGCTGCCTTTAAACATTTCTCTGTTACAGCACAGATGTCATTGATCCCCATTTTAAGGAATACTTCCAGTGAGTGCATTTTCAGATTTAGACTTCTAGGGTGCAGCAGCATGAACTTCAGATTGCACGTGTTTGTAGCTGTTATATATTGATGTATATATTTATATATATATATATATATATATATATATATATATATATATATATACATATATATGTATTGATTCATCTTTATATATATATATATATATATATATATATATATATATTGATGTATATATTTATATATATATATATATATATATATATATATATATATATATATATATATATATGTATTGATTCATCTTTATATATATATATATATATATATATATATATATATATATATATATATGTGTGTGTGTGTGTGTGTGTGTGTATGCATATATATAGATATAAATTTAGATGTATATCTCTCTCTCTCTATATATATATATATATATATATATATATATATATATATATATTATGTATAGATTTGTCCACATATATGCATCTCCATACATATATACATGGATTTATAGAGAACATGACTGATCTACGGACTCCTTCCCCTACTGTTGAATGGCTACTAACTGATATGGTTGGAAAATCAACACAGCTTTATCGAGCACAGGTGGTATAATGGTACAATGTTTTGACTGTAGTTTACAGGACCCAGGGTTCAAAACTTGGCAGGACTTATTATTTTGTTTCAAGGCAGAACAGTTGCTGCTGAGGAGTTTGGGATAAGGGCAATATTTAAAAGAGGTCCCTAGTTTGGACCCATTGACCCCCATTTTGACAGCCTTTGGACAAATATGTTGCAGTAAGAGGTTCAGAGTATGGATCTTATGTCTGCACCATACACACACACACACACACACACACACACACACATATATATATATATATATATATATATATATATATATATTAGGTACATATAGAGATATTTATGTATATGCATGTATTTATTTACTTTTATATATATATATACATACATATATATATATATATATATATATATATATATATATATATATATATGTATATATACATATTTGTATATTTTGTATGCATATCTCTACATATATTACATAGTAATGTTTATATATATATATATATATATATATATATATATATATATATATATATATATATATATATATATATATATATATGTGTGTGTGTGTGTGTGTATGCATCTCCATACACATATACATTTATATATATGTACAAAACCTGACCAATTTTAACAAACCTTTTCCCTACTGTTGAATGACTCTACTGAATGATATGTTTGAAAAAACATCAGAGATTTCTACAGCTCAGATGACCTAGAGGTAAATTGCTGTGGTTATGGTGTGTAGGATTCTGGGTTCAAGACTTGTAAGAGCTGATTATTTTGTTGCGGGGAAGAACAAGGACTGTTGGATACAGAGTTATTAAGGCACTTTTAAACAGTTGTAAGTGGGTTTGTGCGGCGATAAGCAATGCTAACTTCTAGTTAACTATGCAGACAGACAGCCTTAAAAGTGCTTAATCTGTGTACGCATTGCTTAGCACCACGCAAACAAGCTTACTCCTGCTTACTCTCACTTACCTCCATGCTAATTTCTTTAAAAGAAAAGAAAAAAGGGGCGATAGGAAAGTAGTGAAAAAGGGGGTATGAATAGGGAAAAACAATATGAAAGATCCATAGCTGTCCATTTTTTCTACAGCAACTGCTGTGCGTACATACTGAATTTTGAGGTAGGTTTGGACACTCAAAATCCTGAGAGGGGGTAAGGACAACAATAAAGTGTTGTGAAGCCAATTAGATCAGATTACATGTTTCCAGTGTACACATGTGCAAAATGAACAGCTGTGTATGTGGTGACATCTTTTTTGGGAACAAATTGCCATTTATTTTTTTTAAGGTGAGAGTAGGATGATGGGGAAGGATAGTAGGTATATTTGGGGAGGTAGGTTGGGTAGGAAAACAGACAAGACTGACAGGATAGCATACAGGGGCAGTATATGACACATGTGGTGGGTAAACACCTTGGACGGGGAGGGTTGTTTGGTAATTGGAAGCCCACCTGCCCCTGAATGGATAGAGTAGGACTGAGTTCCCCACCCATGTGCAGTCACCACTACACCTTCACGGCCTCAAAGGTGGCTGTGCTGCGGGCTGAGCAGGAGGGGCAGGCTGACCCTCTAAATGCACCACGTGGCTCTCAAGCTGGTGTAGCAGATCTCCCAATTCTTTGTGGTGCTCCCTATGCACCAGACCTCAGAGCCGGCTTCTGGTGACAGGATCCTGACAGTACCCATGCCCAATGGTGGGACGAGCCCCCTCCCCTGAGGCAGTTCCACCCAAAGGTGGTGCAGGACCAACAGACGAGGAGGTCCTAGGGTGGGTCCCAGATGTGCTGGGGCCTGGTGCCATGGCCAGATGAGGCGGGAGAGGCAGATCCACTGGGATCAGTCTTCCCAGATGTGCTATGGTGTTACAGTTTTAGAACACATGCTGGTTAGTTGTAGAAAACACATTCCAGCATTAGTTATAACAGCATACATGGGTATTCCCATTAACCCAAAACAACAGATTTGGAACATTTGCATAGCAAACAGAACACATACATATATGAAACCACAGTGGGCATTACACCAGTATGCAGGTTAGAGTGATAGCAACAGGCCACCAATGCTAGTAATTGAACATGAAACATTACTTGGAAAACATTTCAATATTTGTAGAACAATAGGACACATGTCCCAACAGTCAATTTGGTGAAAAACATACCCATTCAGTTATGTGTTTAGATTATTGGTGAAGATAAGGTAGGGAGAGAGAGAGATGTCAATTAATAAATGTAGATTCTTGCAGTGCTCACAGCTTTAATGATCATTGCTCTAATCGTTACTCTACAGATATTATTACAACAACCTATGGCCTTGGGTAGGGCAGTGGTATGTTTGTACACAGTGTACAATTACAGCCTTCTTATAGCTTCTTTATACATTTTCTTACCTGGCAGACCTGTGGAGGTGATTTCTGTTAACACTACCTGCTTGTTTCTACCCATATTCACATAGTCAAAGTTACATATATGCACTCATACTGTGTGTGTGTGTGTGTGTGTGTGTGTGTGTGTGTGTGTGCGTGTGTGCGTGTGTGCGTGTGTGTCTGTGTGTGTGTGTGTGTGTGTCTGCGTGCTACTGCCATACTCTGCCTTGATTTCTATCAGTCACCCTGGTTGATGGCAGCAGTGAAAAAAGCTGTGACAGCATGACACTTGAACATTTCTTAGGGGAGATTACATGGTGTATGTACTTATCTTGCTGTCATTTTCAGCCTTGGGGTTGGACTGTGGGTTTTGGACACAGTATAACTACTGCCTTCTTAAAGCTACGTTATACCTTTTCTTACCTGGCAGACCTGTGGAGGAAATTTCTGTTAACACTACCTGACTGTTTCTACACATATTTACAAAATCCTAGGTGAAATTGTGCATACAGCTTGCTACCACTCCTGGGATTCGAACCATGCCTGTTTGTGCATAAAATACAACACAAGCTATTGAGAAACTGCTCTTTCTTCCTTGAATGTTTTCTGTCTAATAGTTTTTTGATTGTACAATCTGACCTTGTAATTATGACATTCTTATACATACATTCCTATACATACCTTTTGACATAGAACAGTGTGGAAAACAGTGGTTAACACAACATTACAATTCAGATATCAAATCTTGGTGCATGAAACATTTCATATCAGTTAATCTCATGTCTTACAAAGGCACTAATTTTGTCAGATGTGACTTGATTGCTTAATGCTTTCAGAGCTATAGTTGCTGTGCATAACCTGTACACATTTCAATTCATACAATACCAAAGTAAACACAACCAGTCCAGGATTTTGAATTTTATTGGCAGGCAGTTACAGTTTTATTTATATGTAACCTATATGAGACTATTAATGTAGTATTGTCTGGTTTATTCAGTACTACCCATATCCATTTTTAATACTGCAAGGTGATATTCTACTCCTTTATATTTATTTGGTGTGAATACTACAAGCTAGATTGTTACTCACCAGCCTCACGATGCAGCCTTAGCAGCCTGCTTGCATGGGCTTCCTGGTTCACAGACCACACAGCTGGAGCAGTAAAGAAGATAGAGAAACATTTATGCATACCTATCCATCGCATACACAGGCTGGACTTTGGTAAACAGTTATTGATATTAATACTTACACACACCTGGGACATCCCTCTGCCATGCATCTTGGACCCACTGGTCCAAGAGCTCCCTCTTCCTCTGCTTCAAGTTGGCAAAGCGGTGCTGGACTTGCTCACCAGTCCGAGGGATGCCAGTGGCACTGGTTAGATCACAGGCAAGACTTTCCCAGGCCTCTGCTTTGTATTCGGAGCCCTGGTACTGGTCTTGCAGTGGTCTCAGATCATGTTTTTTTTTACAAGGAATCCAACCATGACCCAGGACTCCTGTATGCCCCAGCACTGCTCTTGAAAGTGCACATCCTCTCCAACACTAGGCCATAGTGCCTACAGTGGGGAGCTACAATGGGTTATGAGTTGTATTCTTACCTGTGAGGTATAAATATGGCCAGTTTCCCACCCTATGTCATGATTGGATAGTTTTCAATATCCTAAGCTAAGCTAAGCACCGGGCAAACCCGCTTAGCTGGTATATGCATTGCTTAAAGGGGTAGATGCTAAGCACTGCTTACTAGTGTGCACATCCACCTAGCTATGCTAATTCCTGCTTAGAATTTACATTTAAGCAATGCTTATACTGGCTAAGTATAGCTGAGCACAAGTTAGCATTGTTCAGCTTTCCTTTTACAGACTATCAGTATTGTGGGGTTCATTCCTCATAAATTACATATTATGATATGTATGTCTACCTTCTGTAACATCCCCTGTGTGCTTTCATTACAATACATTGTTTTGTTGCTATGCTGTATAAGACAGTTGTGTGGAAAGGCTCACCCAGATTTTGCTGCAGTTTGCTGTGAGGGAAAGGTTAGTTTGCTTTTTATATGTTGTGTTTTCTATTACTTTATTGTCTTTTTCTATTTTGTATACTGAGATTTGTTTTCTTTACACTGTGTTTTACTTGTATTCTGCTTTTAACTGCATACTAAAACTTGAAAAGAGACCACAGCTCTATCTTGTGTGAGTCAGACAGAAATTCTTCCCATCCGGTTACTGTTGTGTTCTTAAACACCACTGTCTTTCTAGTTGCCTGACCATTATGTTAATTTGACCATATATCTCATTTCCTCTCTGCTTTTACTGGCTGGTGTAAGCACAAAATTATCATTTTGTGAAATCACTCCCCTTCAACTATTTAAATTTATTGGCCACCCTACTGTATTCCACAGTACCAGAATACAAAAGTGATGACCCCATTTCAATCTATCTTGCTGTTTTAAAAATATTGACTCTCCACTAAAACTTAACTTTTTAGACAGGTAAAACTTAAGTTACCTACTTTCACATCTAACTCCTCTAGTGCACATTGCAGTGTTTAGGATAAACTATTTTTTTCATCTTACCTTTAAACATCTATTGCCAGACCACCAGTTATTGTAGAGCCCACATTCTGCCTCTCAGTAGTCATCTTGGGATTAGTGCTTCTGTTTTCTCTTGTTGAGAGAAGGAGTGCAGGTACATTATTTCCTGGAGACTGCTGATCACCAGAAAGCTTAATAACTGCTTTATAGGTGACAGCTTAGAATCTGTGTTTATATTCTGATCCTGCTGAGAGTAGGAGCGTAGTGCATTGATTCCTGACTCTTTCTGGTTGGAGGGTGAGTGTCTGTGCTTAACATACCTGATTGGTCTGGTTGCTATTCACGGCATCTACCAGAAAAAGGCTACAAGCCTGCAGACCCTTGCATCATCTGGGACAAGACTGTGGATCACCAAACAGGCCGTGGCCTACTTCTCTTCTTGAGATTGGTGCTAAAACTAGCTAGTTTTTTGCTAGAACTAGCCAGTTTTTTAGTTTCAGCACTCAGAACTGTTCATTGTGCTCAGCACTTGCTCAGAACTCATAAGCACTAAATAAACTACAAATTACTACAGCACTCGACTTACCTCACTTGTCAAGAAGAAAACAGTTCTTAGTACTTAAATTAATAAGCACCTATCCAGGCATGTCCATGGGTCAGCTCCCAGTGTTTTCTCCTGTCCACCTAATGAATCTAGGCATCTTGGGCAATATAGCAATTGTCTCATGTACACCGACAACCCTCTCCTCCTACCACCCAACACTACAACCTGTGAGAGATGCACTTACATAGCCAAACTGGAAGCCAAGCTCTCTCCAGCCAAGACTGGACTAGACAGTCAAGAGGAGAAGATTAAAACCACACTGCACTCAACACATAGTCCTTCAAAACCCACACTACCAAAACCCACACATAGAAACACAAAGCACACACCCACATTCATGGAGGTTCTCAATAAAAATCTGCCCAAGCAACAGAGACCTCCCAAGCTGAAAAGCAGACAACCACCACCCTCCAACACTACCCAAATGACACATAGCCCAAAAAATCAGTGTGCCACTCAACCTCAGCCCATAAGGCAAAACAACGTACCCAGCACAGTAATCATAGATGACTTTATAGTCAGGCACACTGATGTCCCACTCACCAGGCTAAAGACAGAGAAAGTTACTGTCAGGTGTCTGTTGGGTGCCAGAATCCGCCACATAATGCACACACTTAGGTCACTCCACAACAAGTACAAATATGACTCTGTCACTGTTCATGTTGATGTGAATGACCTGAGATGTACCTCCCTGGACTACATGAAGACAGACCTTGACGAGCTCTTGGATCTTGTAGCCCAGGCAGGTATGACCCTAGCCCTGAGTAGCATCCTGCCATCACCCAGAATGATACCACAGTACAAGGATAAAATGATTGACTTCAACAATTGGCTAAGTTTCTGGTGTCATTCTCAGGGGATCCAGTATCTGTCTGCCTGAGACGACATGGTCAACAGACCATGATGCTTTGCCAGAGATGGCCTGCACCTGTCGCCCCTGAGATTTTGGACACTGGCTAAGGCTCTTGCCACCCCTATAGTGCCTTTTTTAGGCAAGGTTCAAATGCTAAATTCACCACCATAACAGGTACAAGCAAGCAAACTCTGAGGGTAATGCTACTCAATGCTAGAAGTCTAAACCTCAAAATGCACTCACTCGAGGCACTCCTTAATATGGAGAACATCAACATCTGTGCAGTGATAGAGACCTGGTTCAAGGCTCCAGAGAGCACTCCTGCATTACCAGGCTATAATTCATAACACACAGTTCGGCCACCTAACCTGGACTGAAACACTAAAGGTGGAGGCGTGTCCATATTCATTAAGGATATCCACACCTCCAGACTAGTTGCTCAACATAATGCATCCAAAATTATTCAAGTACAACTAACACTGGGCAAGATTGCAATCCAGGTTGTAGCTTGTTACAGATCCCCCACTATGCCCCAGGATTCCCACTCTTCATTTCTTAAGATACTGGAAAATATTAAGGTACAACCCGATACCTTAATTATGGGCAATTTCAACTACCCCACCATCAGCTGGGAAAACTTCTCATGTGCCAACTCATTCACTCAACGTTTTCTGGAATTCATAAATTCTGATGCCTTGGATCAGCTTGTCCACACCCCCATCAGGGGCAGCAATATCCTGGACCTGGTCATTACCAATATGGGTAACTGGTGTTCCATGCCAGAGGTCAACTCCTTGCTGGTCAGATCCAACCACAAGCTAATCACTCTAGACATCCATATCCCACCCCCACCCCCCCATTAAAGAAACCACCGTCAAAAACTACTCCAAAGCCAACTTCATGCTTTTTAAGACAGAAGTGGCAAACTTCACGACACCCATGCAGACATACAATAGAGGTATGACTGCTGAATCTTACAAAAATGCACTGTATAAGCACATACATGAGTGCATGGATTGTGCCATCCCCAACAGCACTAAGATGCTATCCTCCAAAAAAAGGAAGCCGATCTGGTGGTCTCCTGCCAGAAACAAACTCTACAACAGAAAGAATAAGCTGTTGCAAAAAAGAGTAAAATCCCAAGATTGGAGGAACTCCCTGGTCAGCCACAGCAAGAAGCTGAGATCCCTCATAAAATCCTTCAAAGCCGGTTATGAAAATAAAATCACCACTGATTCCAAAGACAACCACAAAGCATTCTACAGCTATGTCAAGAATCGCAATGGCAATACTCAGATCTGCTCTGAGCTACACCACAATGGCACTAAATATACAGAACCAACCGATATTGCCAACATCCTGGCAGATAGGTTCAGTACGAACTTTACCCTCCTCTCACTCTCCAAAGGGCCCATCTTAATACCAGAAGAATGGAAAGCCCCTATAATCATGGATGAACAAGTAAAGGCTGCACTCTCCAAAGCCAAGAACACAGCATCCATGGGACCAGACAACATCCCAGGTTGTATACTGCAGAACGAACTGGCACCCCATCTAAGTACCATGTTCAATCATAGCCTCACCTCAGGTTATGTGTCTACTGAATGGCGCACAGAGACAGTCATTCCACTCCACAAAGGGGGTGCCACCATGGACCCTGGAAACTACCGCCCCATTAGCCTGACAAGCCTGGTCTGCAAGGCATTGGAACATATCATCTTGGAGCTTATAAACAAAGACATAGGTAACCTCCAAACCTTAGACCTCACTCAGTTTGGATTTGTAAAAGGTAGATCATGTCTACTAAACCTGATTGACTTCTTTGAAGCAGTCACTAGAGACGTAGATGAGGGTAAGGTAGTGCACATAGCCTATCTTGACCTCGACAAGGCTTTCGATACCATCCTCCACTCTGGAATTATAGATAAACTCACTAAATTGGGCATAAATCCCTATGTTACAAGATGGGTGGCCAGCTGGCTAACTGACAGAACCCACACAGTAAAAGTAGCTGACTCCAAGTCCGACTTCAGACCAGTAACAAGTGGAGTACCACAGGGTTCGGTCCTGTGTCCTCTCCTGTATGGCATCTACTTCTCTGAAGTGCAGGCCAACACAGAAAGTCTTTGGCTAACAAAGTTCGCAGATGACTGCAAACTGGGAGCTATAATAGAATCACCTAATGATGTAGACATTCTACAAAAGGGCCTCACAGAGACAGATGCTTGGTGTTAAAGTCATAGCCTCAAGCTCAATACCAAGAAGTGCATTGTCATCCCCTTTGGGAAAAACTTGGTACCCATGAACTACCACATAGGCTGTAGCTCACTAAACACTGAAAGTGTGATGAGACTTTGGGACACAGGTGGACAGTAATCTCTCCTTTGATAACCACATCACCACAGTAATTAGGAAATCCTTCTACATGGCACACCTCATCACAAAAGGGTTCTCCTCTAGAAAAAAGGAGGTAATTGTTCCTCTCTATTCATCCTTCATCAGACCCATTATAGAGTACAATGCCCCATTTGGCATGTATCTTACAAGACACCTACAACAATTGGAAAGGCCACAGAAATACCTCACTAAGAGGATTACTGGCCTCAAACAGATGCCATACGCAGACCGTCTCAAAAAACTCCAGCTCTACTCCGTCGCATATCGCCTACTCAGAGATGATCTCTGCCTAACATACAAAGCTATGTCAAACCCAGAGCTATTGGACATGCTACACTTAAAGAAATCCCAATCTCTCTGAACCACACACTCCAGGGACCTAAACCTTGTCACCACAATAAACTGAACATGCTGGAGGGATAGATTCCTGTCCCAGAGACTTCCCATACTCTGGAACAAACTACCCATTCATGTCAAGCAAAGCTCCTCATTGGCCCTCTTTAAGAAAAATCTTGACGACTGGACAGGAAATAGAAAATTAAACTCGGGGATCACTTCTATGGCACTGCTTGACAGGGGCACAGGAAAATAATTTGTCTTGCGTGGCAAAAGCTAGGGAACATTTTTGCCTAGGCTTATACAGGCCCCTGGGCCGATAGTCTAGTACCTGCCTATGAACCTATGAACCTATAGGGGTTTTACATCTGTACTACACTGACACTTCACATTTGGACTTGCTATACTACCCTGGTTAACAAATATATATATATATTATTCACTATCTACTGATAACAAAATATATTTTCATTTTTTTTAACATATAAAAATGAATGGACTGAATGGGGACTCTAAATACAAATGCCTGCTTACTAAGCAAAAGCTATAACCACTACGCTATTTCACTTTACTCTCTTTTGGCTTTATATTTGTATTTAGCTCATTGGGGTGTGTAAACTAGGCTGAGCATAGCTGCGCGACCTGCACTCCCACTCAGCTATGCTTAAACTTTATTGCAGACAGAAAAAAAATTACATATGTGTTTTATTTTTATTTACTGTAGGGGTTTGCACATTGCTTTCTGTACTGTTGCTCTTACAAACTTAGAAAGTTGATAGAATACATAGGGTTTGCATTAGCTTAATGTTTTGGTCCTGTGGAGTCAGGGAGGTGCACATTTTAGGAGGAACACACCAAATTATATGAGTCAACTATCTGTACACATTTCAAAGATAGTTGTGAGATTAGCTCCACGGTACATAACTCTCAAATGTACAGGTTTTTCACAGAATGTTCAGATTTTTGGCTCATATTTTTGGGCTGTTCCTCTTTTTTCCTGGCAAATCACTGGGATGATCTCAGAATTGAAGTCACTAAATAATGACATAACATTTGAGTTTCAGACTTCAAATCCTTCAGAATGTTAAGATGAACCCTGTTACTCTCTAGCACCTTAGTTTAGTAGAGCAATATTTAGGGGGGGACACTGTTCTCCAACACTGTAGGGAAAACTTGGAACCTGCTCCCCAGGGAACTGTCATCTCTCTCCTGTACATCTCTATTCAAATAGCAACTTAAAGAATATCTTCTAACACATTGGCTATGCCCTTGCACAAATCCTGACTAAAAATCTCCTCCTTCATATTTTATGTCTAGTTTTCTTATAACTGCCATTTTAGCTTCCATTAACCTCTGAGAATATGTGCTGTTCAGCCTACTAAAGTTACTACTAACATTGCCTTATTTGAATCTGCTGCAGAGCTTAAACATAGCAAGTTTTCTACTGTATAACCATGCCTCTACTTCAGATATATTGGGAACCGTAGCTTGTATATAATTGTAAAGTATATTAGTACTACGCTGTTATGTCAAAATCTTGTTTTCTAGTTGTAATATGTACTGTTACTTTAATTGTAGTGGAGCTTTTCTCCCCGGGTTTCTACTGAAAATGGACATATGTCCAGCTAGACTAGACCGGTCAACAAATGTAAAATAAAATAAATAAATAAATAAATAAATTTAAAAGAAGTCCCTATTTGTCCCCCATTTTGTTAAGCTTTGTCCAGCTTTTTGGTATTAAGAGGTTGAGAGGTATGCAGATCTGGACATTCTGCATAAATATGTATGGTAGAGAGGTACAGTATGCATTTGCACCATTTCCGGTTTCTGCAGAATGCCAAAGTGCAGTCTGGCACTTTAGCAATACAGGGGATGTGTCACAGTAGCTGTGACACACCCCCTGTATTGCTTTCCTGTTTGCCAGTTTTATTTGTGTCCGCGGACACTAAAAATGATTTATTTTACATTTCAGTGCCGGCGGACACTAAAATACTGGCATAATATTAGATCTACACTCTAATATTATGCCATTACTGCTTAGAAAGTGCCGTACGCACTTTCTGAGTGCAGGGGGCATGTTTAGTGTTTGTGCACTGCACGGACACACCCCCTGTGCTCGTACACGGATCGTGTCCGTGTAGAGCATACAGCAGTGTGCCTTCATTAATATGCAAGGTGCGCTGCTGTTCTACACGCTCATGATCTGCACCCTGCAGGAATAGCACTATTCCTGTATGGAGCTTAATGAATCCTGGGGATTATTCTGTTATCTCAGCCCAGCTATCCACCTGGTACATTTGTTATTTATTTGCATGAAGGGTTCCTCTGTGCACAGCCCATTTTCAGATGAGGCCTGGGGAGGAAAACTCCACACAGAAGAAATTCAAAATACATGTACACATAATCCATCCATTTTCCAGTAACTGTCTTTATCCTTTATAAAAACATTGTCAGTACTTTGGAGCATATCTTGGCAGCCTTTAGGTACAAAGCATTGCAACATATTTTAGATAGGGTGCAGGTCTGTTGCAAAATGCACCATCTCACTCACTCATACACTTCTCTCACACCTGTGGACAATTTGGAGAATGCCATTTCATCTACCACATGTCTTTAAAAAGTAAGAGGAAACAAGAGCACTTCCTAGCATTGACAGTTCTGTGCTCCCTCTTTTCCTATCTTTCCTGTCCCTTTGTTCCCTTTGCTATTCTCTATTTATGGTCCCTCTGCTCCTTTCACTCTGTACTTAGACCACTGTTAACCTGTTGTCCGTCATACGTGTGCTCCCTCTTCCCTGTGCTAATGGTGACTCTGCTCCTGCTGTCATTGTAAAAACAGACTCAGGCACACATACATAGACACATGCAGATAGACACATGCACACATCTGTGCATTTATCCACACCTAGCTAGTGTAGTACTTACCTATGAACCTATGAACATGTACACATGCACACACACACACACACACACACACACACACACACACACACACACACACACACACACACACACACACACACACACACGCCCCCCCACACACACACACACAGACAAACATACACACATGCTTTCTATGAAACACATATCAAAGTCACAATCAGAAGCTCCAAAGACAGCACATAGAGGGGAGGAGGGAGGTTCTTTCACTTCCGCTTCAGCTTTATTTAAGTGTCTCTTACCAGTCACTTTACAAGAAAGTATGTAGAACATAATAGTAAATACAAATATATAACAATGAATAAAATATCAAACACGCCAATAAATCCAATATTAAGAGTAAAATAATATTCTTGGGAAACACTGCTCAAAAAATAGATAACATTTAGAACAGGATGCATAGCTGAACCCCCCCCCCCCCCCAAAAAAAAAAAAAAAGAAAATTAGCTTGAACTAGTTATTTATCTCCTTATCATGGTGTGTGTGTGTGTGTGTGTATGTGTGTGTGTGTGTGTGTGGGTGGGCTATGCTACATCAGTTTTGCACATGGGACTGCTTCTTCTGCGTATTTAATTATTGCAGACTTTTGCTGACCTAAAAAGGAATGTTGCTGTAAAAGCCTTTCAGTGTGAAATTAAACTTAGAACTTTACTGAATGGCAACATAATGGCTGAGCAGCTTATCTTGTTTATGTAGAAAAAAAAAGTTGGTGAAAGTGAGACATCAGTGTTTCAAATTATTTTACTGTTCCTGGCATCTCATTTGTTACTTCACTCATGGTCTCAAATCTCAATAACATTAATTTATATAGTTTGCTATCTTAGAAACTCTGAAATTTGGTTCTTTGGCCAGAGTGCTACATCTGACAAATGTTATGCTATTCCACACCATCACTGAGATAAAAACCCAGTTTCCAACCAAGAGGCTTTCCCATGTCTCAGGTTATCTCATTGGAGGCAGGGGGAAAGGGAAGTACTTTGCTGCTTGTTTTGAACCAATCTGCTACTGCATTCATTTAGTAAATCCATATAATTAACAATACGTGCCTAAGAGGGTGACCTTCCACTTTCTAACATGCATAAAAATATATGGGGGTGAGATGGTGTAGTGCAGTGCACACGGCTGGCACCACTATCTGTCAATAGGGCAGGGGAAGTAGACCAGCTTGGAGGAGTGTCCACTATGCTAACAAGTAGACCAGCTAGGAGAAAGTGACTAAGCCTGACATCAGTGCAGAATGCAGCAATAGACAAGAATAAAACCTGCAAATTTCTTATACTAGAGACCAAGTGCCATGGCTTGGCAAATTTATATTTTTATTTTTTACATACATCCTTTGTACTACTTGGCAACAGCCACAGGGGCACACTGAGACATAGCTGCTTAGAGTTACAGCTCCATCAGCATTCCTGTTACACTTGCTCTGGATATAGTAAGGCATCTTTACCATAGTACTACAGATGTAGCTCATGTCATTCTATAGCCCACAACATTTTGGATTAGCATTAGCAATACATGCATACACCCTCCTGTCCACTCAATATGAAATGCAGGCATAATGCTTTCATGTAGGTTGCACCCCCATGTAATTATGAATGCATTTATTGATTTTGGGGTATCACTTTCCATCTCCTGACTTTATATTAATGCAACATTCATTGCCAAATGGTTAAGTTCCTTTCCATATAGTTTTACAAGAGTGCTCATTGTCTTGTTTTTTATTTCTCTCGCCATATATGGTAAAAAATGAGAGCTGTTACTGTCCATGGTCACCCTGCTTTAGTCCCTTATAATGCAGCAGGGCAATGTTCATAGATTAATGCCTCCTGCTTCTCACAGATTCCACTATAAGCATGACTCGCATTGCCCGGGGTCACACTACCTTGCATCCTACATAATGGGAAATAACAGATGTCACAGTTCTGGGTCATCCCCTCCCATCCATTATAATGTAAAGTGACAGTGTTTACTATCCAAGACTACTCCCCCCATTGTGAAAGTTTGGCCCTCTTCACTGTATATTGTATTATTACTTGTTACTTGCAAGGTGTAAGACACCTCATTTGGAGGTATAGTTAATCACTCTAGTACATAGTGACTTAACAAGATGTACTAAAGCTATTTTATGAACATGTAGCCAATTTCCATCTCATTTGAATTGCACTACATTTGCTTGATGTCAGAAGAAGAAAGTAAACCCATCTAATCTGGAGTTCAAGTATATTTAACTTTCTACCTCCTGTCCATCTATAGCTCCTCTCTCTGTCTATCCTTTTACACATCCCATGCTCTTTTGAATGTCTCTGCGGTTTTCCTCTCCACCACCTATTTAAGTAGTCTATCTTTTGGGTTCACACCCTCCTCCATGAAGGCGTACTTCTGAGGATTCAGGGAGTAGATAGTCCCTGAAGTCTGTTACCTGTGTCTCCTCTTTCCTGTTGTTCCTGCTTATGATGACCTCTTTTGCATTTTTTCTCACATGAACTTGTGCATCCATTTCAAGTTCCCCTGTTCCTAGGCAAAAAGAGTTCCGGGCACTCTATTCTCTTGCCATATTGTTTCTGTTCCATAGTTCTCACCTTTCTTATGGTTAACCTCTTGATTCCTTCCAGCAGCCTGTCACCTCTGCTTGTGTGCCCTCCAGAACTGGAGACAGTATTTGAGATGGGGTTTGGCCATGGCTCTGTAAAATGGAAATATTACCCTTTTGGTTCTGAGTATCTCCCTGAGAATATGCTCCATCATTATGTTTGCTGCCATTACTGTCCTTTTACTGGACTCATAATGATCCAGCATGGTATGATCATCATCTGCCTCTCCTTTTCCTCCTCTGTTGTCATAATTTTCATGTTTTCACTTTCCCAAGTTGATACTTTACACACCCAAGCTCATGGCACAAGTGTACTATTAGCATTTAACTTTGGTGAACGTTAGTTTCCACCTTTATATCCAATTTGTCAGCTTTTCCAAACCCTTTCTTAGACTCTTAATCTGTCCTTCACTGCTGAAGGTCTTTGTGTTTTCAGGAAAGAGGTTGTTCATGTTCTCTCTTCCCTTGAATGTATCTCAGACAAACAGACTGAAGAGCACTTGACCCAGGACAGATGCCTGCATTACTCCACAAATCAGTTTCCTTATTATCACTATCATTCCTCTCACAGGATTTTCACCACACAACAATTTAGCAATCCAGTTCCTTAGTTTTGCTGCTACCTTAAAATCCTTCTGCTTTCCTAACAGACAGTTGTGCAGGACCAAGTCAAAGGCTTGGTTTCCAGACAGTCCACATCTTCTGTTACTCCTCTGTCAAGTTCAGCTCAAGCTCAGTGAAATAACTGCAGCACATCTGACTGACAGCTTCTACTGACCATGAACCTACACTGTGTGCTGTCCTGTCCTAGAAGCTGCTGTTCTCTGGAATTCTCACAAACACTCAAACACACTCATTCAACCAAAATGCCCAAACTTTCATACATGAGAATGTTTTAGCATTACTGACTAATCCTGCTTACGTCACATACATTATTCAACATTTAGATGATTGCTGCCCTCAATAATCTACAAAAAATTTGTTAAAAGATAAATTGAAAAAAATGACCATGGAACAGTGGATCATTTCTTTGTCCTTGTAGCTACTAAAGGGGTCACTAGAGCTTGCCAGCTGTGTTTACATGTTTTATGAGGAGAAGCCACATGACTGTGCAACGTGGAATGTCTTGTGGGAATTGCTGTAAGAGCATGGCATCCCAGGATCATTCAATCCCTGTATTTAGTAGGTGGAGTTCATCATCATTCTTAACATTGTCAGATATATTTAAGGCGGATATAGAACTTAACCATGGATGTGTCTTGTCTTGCCTCTTGTCTGTGATTTTCATGGACACAATATCAAGTTACAACTGAGATCTGGAAAGTGTCTTATTTGAGGACATGAGTGTTGCACCTCTGTTGCTTGCAGATCATGCTGTCCTCTTAGCTTTAAGTGACTTTGATATCCAGAATGCTCTGCAGTGAATCACTGTTGAGTCAGAAACAATGGGATGAAAATCACAACTTCAAAGTCAGATTATATGGTTTTCTCCCAGACAAGTTTGGACTGCTGTCTGCAAATGAGAGAGAATCAGCTGCCCTCTTGTCCATGGAAAAGGTAGAGGTGGTTGGGAGATTGACCAGTGGGTGGGTACAGTGGTGTCTGTGCTGCAGGTATTCTACCAGATTGCGATAGTGAAACAAGAAATGAGTTTACTGTCCAGTCTATGCTACCATCCTCATTTGGGTCTATATCATGAAATCAAAACGGCTAAACATCGAACACCGTTTCATCGACCACTTCATATCAAACTACAATTTACGCAAACGGCCAGATCACTGATTCTTTTCCTAGGGAAATAAAAATCGCTTGGCTGTCGCTGAGAATTTGCCATTTTCCCCACTGTAGTGGGATCTCGGATTCTTGAAAATCAGATTAAGCCCCTTATTATACAATTTACAATGAGTGACCTTTACTTGAAAATCAGATTAAGCCCCTTATTATACAATTTACAATGAGTGACCTTTGTTTTCTATAGTCTTCAGTAGATAATGAGATGGTTACCTTTGAAGGCTGCATTTGTTTTGCAAGGATAGTGTACCTTAACTCAGGTATAACTCCAGGGTAAATATTCACAGCATTCAACCTTTGTATGTCGTTTAAGCTTTTAGCTTCATTTATGCTGCTACTAGTCCTGTTTCTAATTTTTAGTGATACCGTATCACCAGAAGTATTACTCACATTCATAACTGCTTATATTCTGTAAAGCTTAAAAGAAATTATACAGATCTGCTGAGACAGCGTCTTTGACCATGCACTTTCATCACCAATAAACTAATTGCATTCTGTTTCAGTGTATTCCCCACAAGAATTGCCGTATTGGTCTACTAACACAAAACAGAAAGTGACTGGAATACAGAAGTAATGTAATACCTTTTATTGGACCAACATAGGTTTTACAATTACTTGAGCTTTTGAGCTGGTGTGGGCCCTTAGGAGTTAATAAGTTACTGATGTTAAATACAATGCTTACATATCCACTTGAGCCTAGAGAGGGAAGTACCTCATTTATTTCCAATTGACTAAAAAAGTAATCTTGAAAAATACTAGTTTGGAAAAAAAAATGCAACTTGTACTGCTGCAGAGACAGATATCGTGTGTAAGTATGTGTGTGTGTAAGTGTGTGTGTGTGTGTGTGTGTGTGTGTGTGTGTGTGTGTGTGTGTGTGTGTGTGTGTGTGTGTGTGTGTGTGTGTGTGTGTGAGAGTGTGTGTGTGTGGCAGAGAGTGAAACTGTAGAAGAGAGTCACTAAATCCTATAGAAATCAAAGTTTGGCATGTTACATTATATATAGTGTTCATTTAGCAGAGAAGATAACACTCAAGAGAAAATGCTAAAAGTAAAGATGTGTAGGGAATCTACCTAAATCTGGAGAAGGAAAACAAGAAGTTATCATTTATAAGTTGTTAGTCTGTCTAAACAAGCAACCTTTGTTAGGCAGATGTTTTGGTTAAGAGAAAATATGAATTATCAATAATGTCCTGTTCACAATGATGAGAAAGGCAGGGACTACCGAAAGATTAAGATACAGACATGAAACCTGCAACAATCCAAGATACAGAACATGTCACGTGATTTTTATAGATTTCTACAAAACAATTTCACAGAACAGAAGTTTCAAAGTATAGGGTTCATTTACACACACTTCCCAAAATGTGGTTTCAAATGCAATCCAATGGAGACTCACGTGGCCTACCATTTTTTCAGGGTCTGATGTCTATGTATCGAAAACACTATCTCCTTGCTTTCAAAACTCTTGAAAAGTGTCCTTTTGTTCTTGCCCTCGTGCAGTTTTAATGAGTTCAATGGTGACTGTCCATCCCCTTTTCCTGTTTATTGATGTATCATATCTTCTACTGCCTCAGCTTCTGTGCACCATTCTTTAGTCTCACCACCAACACCACCTTCTCTAGAAATTTCCAAGCATCATTTAGTGTAACTGCTGTGACTTCATTCTCCTCTATAATATAGCTGTTCTGCTGTGGAATAGTAATAAGGCCCCGGTCTCAATCTGCATATATTTCTGCATTGCCTCTCCACAGGACTTTCTTTTCAAAATTCCAGTGAAAAATCCTCTTCTGGCTATACCCAGTGGCAGAGAGATAGCTGATTCAAATCTTTCCCATGCTTTTGTTTTAAAATGTTAAGTTCTGTAATTACTTTTTAGGCCATTTCACCACACAAGCTACTTTCCCTATGTTATGTGCCAGATACAACAAATGGCTCATGGTCTAAGGACAGCTAAGCATCTTTGCCAGTTCCTACTGCAGACTGTAATGTAGGCTGAATCCCCTGGAAGCAAGTCCATTATCTTGAGATTGTTTCTACACAAACAGTTTTTCTGAATACACCTCTTCATTCTGTCTGCTGTGTCTCTCAGTGTTTGCACCTCCTCAGTTACCCCTACACTTTAGTGACTTACCGAACAACATTTAACACAGAACCATGCTCTTAGACCCTCAGTGTTTGTACCTCCTGAGTTACCCCTGCACTTCAGTGCCTTACCAAACAACATTTAGCACAGAACCCTACCTTTAGACCATCTCAGTGTTTGTACCTCCTCAGTTATGCCTGCACTTCAGTAACTTACCAAACAACATTTGGAACTGAACCCTGCCCCTAGACCAGAACATATCACATAAATTTTGCTTAGAACAATTACACACTTAGTACACTGAGCACTTTATATAACCTTCCTGTCAATTTGGATGGGGATGACATTTCCCATATATCCCTCTCATTTACCAAAACAATGTCATCTTCTGTAGAAGCATGGACCATTCTCTGCATCCTTTGCTAATCTTTTGCTTACCTTCTTTAATTAGCCTTCCTCCATCTTCTTGTCCCTGTCTTCATCCTCTTATATGTCTTGTCTTGTGTCCAGTTGCAAGCTTCTGACTCCTATAAAGGCACATTATCCCTTCCCCCTTTTTGACTCTTCTGCTATTCTTTTGGTGGCTCTGGGAAAATGATGGTGTGGTCCAAAGCTACAGTACCACTTCTGTACCTCTTCATTTTGTTTTGCAGTGGTGCAACTGCTAGAAACATAAGACTCGACCAGATTAAGTAGGCAAGGTCTACCCTTGACAAAACTGAACTGGCTTGAGTAAAGAGCTTGTATGTTGTCAATGTCCTTATTTATTAATTTCTTAATGATTCTTTCCATAGCCTTACAGATGAGGCTGGTCAGGATTGTAGGTCTATAGTTGTCCAGGTCACTATATCCTACCTTTGTGCAAGGCAATGAATGTTGCAGTCCTCCACTCTTCTGATACAAACCCTTATTGGAGGCTGATACTGAAGAGCCTGTGTAGGGGGGATTAACAGGTCTTGTTTCAGGTTGACCTGTAGGCATCTGAGTTTGTCATCAGGTCCCATAAAATCAGTGTTCTTGGCTTTGGATAGTGTTTGAAAACTTGCTCCTGGGACATTTCATAGTGTGTGCTGATGCTGGTCTGTGATCTGGGAATGTGTGTGGGGGTGAAGTTAGAGACAAATTTATCCTCTAGTAAACTGGCTATGTCCTCAGGATTTGAGTATGTCATTTTTTTACTATTAGTTTTGTACAGTTTTGTGATTATTTCTGAGGTTTCTGACATATTTAAAGAAGTCTTTGTGATTATCTTTTTCCTCCATGGCTATTTTACCTCATATCTAGGTTTGGTAAATTTGATCAGGGACCAGACTTCCCTGTTAGGTTTGACAAGAATGTTTTTGGCATTTGGTGGCTTACATTTATTTTTACATGCAATGAGCTTTAACTTTTATTATAGAGCCTGCTTATATTTGAGTTCCACCACAGAGGTTGATTTTTAAATTTGGCATTGTATTTATTTTGGAGGTGGGACAGATGCTTTTATGCAGCTATTTACATGTGCATAGAATTTGGAGTTAAAGAATATCGCAGTCATAGAGGGGTCTTCAGGGTGAAGGGAATTCTGAATTTTGCCATGTCATCATTCAGTTTTAGTAGACTGGCTTTAGTATAATTTCTGAATGCTGATTTATTGGAGGATGCTTCTGTCTTCAGTTTTATGATGACTGACTGAGCTATGGTTTGATTTGACTAGGGAAGATGTTACAACTGGTAGGGAACACAGTTGTCCAATATTGGTGAGAATGAAATCCAGGATTTTTCCTGTTCTAGTAAGGGTATGGGCTAGCTTTTCCAGAAATCTTTGGACATACATGTTAGGGGATGTTTATGTTTCCCAGTTGATAAAGAAGTAGTTAAAGTCCCCTATGAGAGTGATGTTTTTCTGAATGCTTAGGGCTTCCAAACTAGCTGAGTAGGATATATGGGCCAAGGGGACATAGTGGGGATGCTATAGTCAGCTATGGTGTGGTAAGGGGTTTTGTTAATGACAAGCTGGGCATAGAGGAGTTCAAGGTCATTATATTGCTTAATAAATCTGGAGGTGAAATTTTGTTTTCTGAATAAAGAGACCCCACCGCCTTTATTTCCTTCATCTAGTGTGGTAGGTCTGAACATGTGGTATGCATTGAAACCTTGCACTGGATGGGGTGCTATCAATATTCTTGCAGCAGATCTTCATAACAATGCATATATCAATGCCGTCTAGGGTTAGGAGTGCCTGTAGGGAGTGTAGTTTTTTGTTAAAGCTCCTAGTGTTGAGCAGCAATACCTTCATCTTCTATGAATTTTGTTTTGTTATATTGGAAGCATTTGAAGACTGACTTTGCCTAAAAAGGCATTATGGGATAGATAAGGTTTTTGCCAATAAATGAATACATTGGGGGGACAGCTGAAGGCCATTCATGCAAAGCATTTTGCACTGTTTACCATGTCTTCCCAGGCAGATGTATACTGTGCCTCCTTGAATGACACCAGAAGCTAAAACAATTCTTGAATCAAGAATGTTCACATTATGTCAACATTGTAGGTGAAGGTAAAGTGCTACTCAGGGCTAGGTTCATGACAACCTAGGACATGTTCTGAGAGCTTCATCATGTCTCTCTGTTCATATAGTCCAAGAAGATATGTCTTAAGTCATTTACTTCCATGTGTACTATGACTGTGTCATATGTGTGCTTGTGGTGTAAGGATTTCAGTGTGAGTATTAGGTGGTGACTCCTGGACCCCAATAGGCAACTGACTGTGACCCTCTCCTTGTTTATCCTGGTGACCCTCTCTTTGCTCAGCCTGGTGAGTGGTGCATCAGATTACCTTTAAGCTATTCCATCATATAAATTAGTTTGGGTCTACTTCACTTCACCAAAATCCCATTTCACTGACATTCATTTCACTGAGACCAAATCACCTAAAGTTCACAACACTGACAACTCATTTCACTGAATTTCATTTAACTGAATTGTAAGCTATAGACTTGATGTAGCAGTGTGTAGAGTACTGTGCTGCAAGTAAAAGGTATATGCCCTTTTACCCACGGTAGTGCGACCTGTAGTTAGTATATATAGTAGAGGGGTGTTGGGGGCCACAGCCCCCCACGTTGGGGGATGTGGGGATCATAGCCTCCCATTTTGTTTGGTTTTATATGGTCTGTTTTGTGTTGAGGATAAATTAGTAGATTTTAAGTTGTGGAAAGAATAGTCATTAGTGTGTTTGTTTGTGTATGGTTTTCTATTTAGTCTTGTGAAATTTAGCATTTTAAGCTGTCAGTGAAATGAAATTCAGTGAAATAAGTTGTCAGTGTTGTGAACTTTAGGTGATTTGGTCTCAGTGAAATGAATGTCAGTGAAATGGGATTTTGGTGAAGTGAAGTAGATCCGTTAGTTTACATAATATACCTACTGAATATCATAGACAGGTTATACTTTAGCTAACTACTCTTTATTACTCCTTATGACCCTTCATTTTCCAGTTATTTCAGTTTCAGTTATTTTCCAGGGATGTCAACAACACCTAATAATGCAGGGCATTCCACACTGAAGCTTTGCATTTTGTAGACGTGAGTACACACTTGGGTAACGCAGCACTTAGCATTATTTCATGCGACTCAACAACTAAGGCAACTTAACACTTCTGAACTTTAATTAATTTATTTCAGTTTGTTAACCAGGTATGTGGGCTTGTCAGCAGACCTTTTTCAGCTATGACCCAGGCCAATTGGCATAAAAGTATACAGCCTTACAGTCATAAATGTAAATCAAATATGTGAGTGACATAAAAAGACGCACACACACACACATATATATATATATATATATATATATATATATATATATATATATATTTATATAAGAAAATTAGAATAACAATACATTGCACATAACTAAAATGCAATATTGTCAAGGGAGCTATTTACAGTAATTGAACTGTACAATCATATTGTGTCAACTTTTGCAAATTAGAAATGAACTTTTCAAATGATTTTATTTCAGTGAAAGTGTGTTACAGAATTATATTTTACATGCAGCTTTATGAGGACTGTATTACAGAAGCAGGTCCTGACAATTAGCATTTTGTTTTATTTTTGAAAAAGAAATGTCCTTTTGAACTGCAAAAAGTAAACAAGAAGGAAAGAAAAAAGTAAAATGGTCTTTATGTTATCCTGCTATACTAAGTGCTGCCAGTAGATGGTAGTATAAGAATAAGGATTTCCTATTGCAAGTTTCCCCACAGAAAGCAAATTCAGATGAAAAGTGCATGTATCAGTAATGGAATCCTGTATCTACAATGATTACTTTGACCAGCAAAATGATTAAAATCTAGATATTTCAGAGATTCGGTAGCAGCAAACATTATGAAATAAACTGCATTTCTTAGCTTTTGGGCTCATTTTTATTTAGTAACTGTTTTGTATCAAAAAATGTACATGTATGACTGGGAGAACTTTTTTTGATTAGGAGATTTTTTTAATTTCCACAATGGCTATCATGAGAATCCTTTTATATTATATTGTTTAAAAATATGAAAGAGAAGAGATGTTACTGGGACTAGACTATAGTGAAGTCTAAGAAAGAAAGAAGCTTCAATCTTCTTCTTTCAGCTTTTCCTGGTTAGGGGTCACCACAGTAGATCACCTGTCTGCTCATGATTGGCAGTGGAGCTTTACAGTGTCGCGTTGCCAGCCCAGAAACCCAACGTTCCACAGAAGGCACACATATGCACCCACTCACAACTAGGGCCAGTGTAGAGTGTCCAATCCATCTACAACATGTCTTTTGGGATGCAGGAGGAAACTGGAGCAAACCCACACGACCACAGGGAGGACATGCAGACTCCACACAGAAAGCACCTCAGCCAAGGATTGAGCCAGGGAACCTCTTGCTGTGAGGCGGCAATGCTAACCGCTGCACCACCATGGCCACCCAAAGAAATAAGCTTCAATATAAACCAGAAAAGAATTACAAAGTGGGACACTGGGAAAAGGGTAGTGGGGCACTCGCATGCATCTTCTGCTTGCTTGTTGCTATTTATTTATGAGTGCTAAAGTGGTTATCCTTGAACAGCATTGCTAGACATTCTATACCTCTAATACAAAATGCCAATAGCCCCCTGACACTGCATAATACAGCCTTTGCTGCACACACCTTCACTTAAGGTGACACCGATAATTAATCTTTGCTTTCTTTGTTAGAAGCTGGTATTACACTGAACTGAGAAGTTCATCATAACTACAGTTGGTACATTCAACATGACAAGTCCAGCACTGCCAACATCTGTATGCAGCTCTGTACCCCTAAATTTCCCTAAGTTATTCATTTGTAATTGTGGTTCATGAATGACATTTGGAACTTTTCTAAGTAAATTACATTTCTTTATCCCATCCTTAAAGACCATATGCAAAGTTTGTTTTGTAAAAAATGTTACCAACATAAGTTATGGTATGTGATCAAACAATAATATCCAAAAGGATGGATGTTACAGGGAAATAATGGACTACTCAGAGGTTTTCTGAGGCCTCATGCCAGCTGTCAGGCCTTAACACCATTGGAAGTTCCATTCTTGCCCTATAATACTTACCCTGGGGGGCATTACTGTACTTAGAAAATAGGTTACATGTAAAATTGTTTTGTATTTTTTATTGTAATTATATGCATTTTTTATATTTTTGATGTACAACAGTTCCGCTGTCAGTGCTGCAAAAATGGTGTAGGATATGCAATCCATGTGGCAGATTTGTATGTTGACATGAAAACACAGACTTGTTTTTATTGGCTCTTTTCATACATTAATTCCCAGTTGTAGAATGTTTGTTCTCCAATAGGAGTGTATTTAATATTCTGTCCATTTTTCAAAGTAACTACTCACTTTTTGTTTGCCATTATTATACATTATTTATGTACATTCCTGCCCAAAGAAATGAAGAAAATGTTTTTAAAAAGCAAGCACACTGATCTCGCACATTGAGTACTTAGCCTCCCCCACATAATTTAATCCTTTGTATTAATACTTAGATGGAATTTCTGTTAGTTTTATTAGAGCTCCACCCTCCCTTTCATTCATTGATGTTATGATGGTAACTGTTATGCAAACATTCATTGTCTGTGTGCACAGCAGTTATGTCAATCTTAAATCTTGGAAGCTAAACTTTTTTCTTGCATATTTAGTTTTTAAATTTAATTGTAGCAGTGTTTTACCAGTGTAAACAACAGTTAGTTTCTGCCAAATATTTTAAAAGGTCCATCGCAGCATAAACGAATGCTTGCACCTGACCTTTAATAAACTCCCCCCAACTTCACTATTGCTCATGACCTTTAATAAGCTCCCACATTCCCTTCACTATTGTAAATGATCTTTAATAAATTCCCACACTCCCTTCGCTATTGCAACCGACCTTTAATAAACTCCCCCCTACCTTCATGATTGCAAATGATTTTTAATAAACTCCCACATTCCCATCACAGTAGATTATTTCACCCTTCCTTATTACTTTCCAATGTATTTTCCAACAGAGTGAAGGTCTCCATCCTAGTGGATCATCCTGCCATTACATATACACAGGGACCAAGAATCACACTGCGGTATGACCACTGCTGGACGTTAATCTTTCTTTCTTTTTCCAGTACAACTTCTTCCACATAAATGATTTCAGATTTAGAAAAATTTTCTTTTTTTGCTATGGTTCTTAACTTGATTTTCAGCTCATATTACAGAATTCTCCCTCTGCTTTCTTACTCTTCAGGTAGGCGTTTGCCAGATAACTGCTAGAATACCCAGATTCCCATGTTACCATGCTTCTTCATCTCTTCACCCAACCCAGATTTTGACCTGCAGTATAATTTTTTGTACCAAACACAGGTGCCCCATCAGTCTGAAGACAACATTCTTGACGTCTCTCTTTTTCTCCTCCTCTTCTTTCTTTAATTTCTTGATTATGTACTCTATCCCACCCCTGTTTCTAACTTAGATCACCTTCTTTCTTTTATGTCCTCTTGTCTTTTCTGTGTAACCTGGATTCAGGTATCACCACATCACAATCCTTATCGCCTGTGTACCATTATTTTAAGACTTGCAGTGGCAAGGCCCCTTTCCAAGAGGAACAAATCCAACATACTTATTTTGTCTCCCAAAGATTTAATATTATGTAGCATCTGCTTCGTGCACACATTCTTCCTTATCCATTTTGTTATCCTATATCCTTCCTCTACTATCTTTCCATTGCAGTCCTCATTTTCATTGGACAGGATTCATTTTAGTATAATCCTAAAGTCTAGCTTTAAACACCAGCATATATTCTATCCTTATATATGTATGGACATTGCTGTATTATTCCTGATTTTTCAGTCTGTTCTATGAATATGTGATTAACACTCCAGTTCTTCAGCCAGACATTGATTTCCCTTATCACGTTCCCTTTATTGCATTACCCACATAACACATGAGCAGTATCATGTGAAAACTGGTACATATCTGTGTGCCGGGCTCACAGAAGAATCTCACAAAAACACGGAACCTTGAAGACTTCTAGAAAGTGGTGACAAGATATGGGACAGTAGCCTATTCCAAAGGACTGTGGTAGGACATGAAAAAAACAAACTGCCACAACTTTCCAAAAGTGCCTTCAAGATAGCTAGCAGCCTTGCACCACCAGTTGACAGGAGTCAGCAGACTGGGACACAGGGCCTCAAGAACCTTTTTAAATTAGTAGGACCAAAATCATGCAGGGCACCGCAAGTGAGTGTTAATATGTTAAAGACACAACATGCTGTGACTGACAGTGCAGATCCTGAAGAAAGGTTGTAATATGATAAGCTATTTGATTACCAGATAGCAGTCTAGATGCAGAATCCAGCACCCAGTGCAATCGTGACAATTTGTGACAATTTCTTATCCAACAGCCCAAGGAACAGAGTTGTTACAGTAGTCCAAGCTGAACAACACCAACGTTTTTACCAGCATCAAAAGGTATGACCCGGTTAAGCAATGTTTGTTTTGGGCAATATTTCTAAGATGAAAATAGGAAGTCATGACAGCCATTGATTCTAGACCTGAAACATCATCTTGTTATCAAGAATTATTTCAACGTCACACACTCGAGACAATTTCAAATTAACTGTTGATATAGATTAGCAAAGGTGACTACAGTGGAATAGTTGGTAGATGAATTGTAGCATGCATGATTCATACCTCGGTTTTGGTTCTTTATACTGTCTACCTTTAATTCATACTACTATCTACATAGTATAAAAATGCACGCGTGAAATATAGAGCTGTATGTATGTTTAACAGGTTCATATTCAAATGTAGATTTAAATTTATGTATTTACAAAGAAAGAAAAAACAGTAACGTGATAAAAAATCAAACAAAGGAAAAAATAAAACTCTTAAAACTGTAACTATTAAAGTATAAAATGCAAGGCGTTACAGACAGGACAATAAAACAAAGTATAGTTAGTATGTAAGTCTGGCATATCACTGCAGTCATATCATGTTAGGTCATACATGCATGGCTTCAAGGGCTTCTTATAGCTGTCCAGTACAGAGCACTCTTGAAGCCATAGTGGTGGTACATTTCAAAGATTGGCACCCAGATATAAAAAGGAGTATTGCTAGAGTTTTCACACTCATGGAACAACTAGCAGCCTCAAGGAGGCAACAAAAAGGGTACATACAGGGTGATGAAGAGCCAGCATCTCCTTAACATGGGAGGGAATCAGGTTGTATAGGGCTAAATGCACTAAAACCAAGGTTTTGAACAGAATATGAGAACAATCGGGTAGCCAGTGGAAGATTAACAAAAATGGCAGCAACTTGAAATATGGGGTACCCATCAATAACAATGCCTCAGATTCTTCACTAACTGCAGACTATCAAGCTTGGTGTGTGGCAACCTTGGTTAAAGGGCACCATATTCATCAGACTGGAAAGAGATCAATGAATGAACACCCACTGATGTATCCTTTTTAAGAATCAAGTGATAATTGCAGTTACAACTGATTGGATTATAAAAGGAGGCCTTGACAGTGGCTGACACCTTGTCCCAGTATGACAGTCTATATCTGAAGATCATCCTGTGATCAAGGCAAACAGACTCCAAACTTACAGTTAAAAATAAAACAGGGAACAGAGGGAGGAGTTGTAAATTCTTTTAAGGTACTATGAACATCCAAGGCCACAGTCTTGGCCACATTAAGTTTTAACCAATTATATTTTATGAATGGATGAAACTCAGATGATACACTTTTGAGGGAATGAGATGTACAGATGTGTATCATCAGCATTGTTTTTGATAATGCAGGTCTTTCATCTACTCCCATAGATAGAATAAACATAAGGCATGAGATGGACCTCTGATGCTCTCTGAAGCCTGAACAGTGAGGGGAGGATGAATTGGTACTAGATATGATGTACTTTGGATATTTTCTTGAGAGACATTAGGCAAATTAGTCTATCAGGAAATACTTCATAAAGACTAATGTCAAGTCAAGAGGATACAGTGACCTACTATGTAAAAAAAACAGCAAGGAATACCAGAACTGGATAATACTGATGACCTCTTGACATCAGAAGATTATTCAATGATGTAGTGATGGCATTCTTAGTAGTTTGGCGAGTCCAAACTATATATAGGCATACACCATATTGTCATTTACTGCTTAGCTGTGAGGCTCCAATAACTCTTGCCAACTGCAAATGAACAGATCTAGCACTGCAGTAAATCCCTGACCAGACAAGTAGACATTTCCCCACACCTTAATACTAAGTCCATCCAAATATTAAACAAACTGAACACTAGTCATAGTCACCTCTGTCCACACTGAGTCATTCCTTTCTCAAAAAATGTTTTATTGAATAATATATATTAATAAAAAAAATTATATCCATATATATGAACATTGCATTGATAAATAAAAAGCACATTTTTCATTAACAATAAAATTCAATAACATCAGCTATTTATAAAGGTGTCTACTTGTATAAACAAGATGTCAAGTATATAAATTTTATTAATTTTTGCTTCAGTTTATGATTCCTTAGCGATTATTCATTGTGTGTTTATTTAACAAGTTCTTGAGTTTGATTTATGAGTTAAGTGCAGGAATTGTTCTGATGGTTCTTTCTTTAATTGATAATATCTCTAGTTAACAGGTTTTGGTTGCTATATTCAGAAATTCTTTGATTGAAGGTGTTGAGTCATTCTTCCAATTTGTTTGTGGCTACTTTTCTGACAAAGGACAACAGACTCCAAAGAAGGGGATAATCACTTTTCTTGACACAAACAGGAATTGGCTTACTGAAGAGGATTAAGGAATTGCTCAACTTAAAATTATCAATGAACAATGCCTGCAGGAAAATGTCAACATCCTTCCAGAATGGTTTAATTACATTACAGTCACAAACCATATGTTGCCAATCAGCTCTAGTTTCTAGACCACACCTCCAACAGTTAGTTTTCTTTTTAAACATTAGTTCAACTTTATGAGGAGTAATGAAAGTTTTATGAAGGAATTTCCATGAGAATAATTTCCATTTTAAAGATATTGTGGTTTGAGCTGAAGAAGAGTTTGTTTGTCTTTCAGCTTTTCCCGGTTAGGGGTCGACAGAGCAGAACTCCGGTCCACTAATGATTGGCAGTAGATTTTCACAAATGCTGAGGTACCAGCTCCACGTTCAACCTTCAATGAAGGCACGCCCATTTACGTATGTCTTTCGAATGCCCACCCAACCATGGGGAGGGCATGCAGACTCCACACAGAAGGCACTCCCCGCACTCCAGCCGAGAATTGAATGGGAGAACCTCTTGCTGTGAGGCAACAACACTACCGCTGCACCACCGTGGATGTCCGAGTTGAAGAAGAGTATATCATAGTTTTCTCAGTACTATTAGGGTGATAGTTATTAATAGTCCTAAAATAATCCCAATAACTGTCTTTACAATAATTTATCTTCAATTTATTGATCTTATAGATTTTAGATAAGATTCCTTTTTCTGTGATATCCTGATGCATGAGTAATATTGATAATTCTACAAATTTTAGGTATCTCTTTTTTAATTGCTGTATGCATCAGATTTATTTTTTTCACACAGAGCCTACAATTTTGTATGTCTAGCCACATTTCATTATTTATATTGCATTTATTCAAAATATAATCTAGAGTATTTAGTTTTTCTTTGTTCATAAACTGATACCAATATATTAATTGGTTATCTTTAAAAGTATTCATTGTGAATGTATTAATTGAATTAATATTGTTTTGTGTATATGCTATGGGAAAAGTCAGAAACAGACATGCTTTAAACTCTGGATCTTTGTATATGATATTTCTGAAATTGTTCATTGTTGTGAGGATAAAGTATGAGTTTATCATTATAGTTTGGTGTTCTAGAATAAAGTCTTTTAATATCCAGAGAAATTATTATTGATTAAATTGTTGTAATGTTCATACTTTGCTTGATAACTTTTTAGGTACATACTTTCATGTATATCTTTCTACTTAGTGGAGTAATTCTTGTTTGTCCATCAAATAATTGTCTTTATAATTGTTGAAATTGAATTCAATATTAGGTAAATCTATTCCACCATATGTCCAACTCCTTAAATGATGTTTAAGTGCTAATCTGGGTTTATTGGGATACCAGAGAAACCTAAGCATTAGAGTACTGAATTATTGTATGTATTGTTTTGGAATGGGTAAAGCTAATGACTGTATTACATACAGTATTTTTGGTAATATTATCATTTTTATTATTAAACATCTTTCTTCCATTGCAAATAGAAATGTATTCCATTTATTAATAAAAATTTTAATCTTATCTAAACATGTGATGTAGTTTATGTTAATTGTTTCTTTTATACTCTTAATTAATATAATTCCAAGATAAGTGATTTTATGATCTTTTACTATATATTTAGAAAATATTTTGACATAGCTAGAGTATTGGTATTTATACATAGAATTTTTGTTTTATCTTCATTAAATGACAGTCCAGATTTAGACTGGAATTTTTTAATAGACTTAAAAAGACAATTGAGGGAATTGTTATTATCTTTTAATGTCAATAGTATGCCATCAGCACATAGAAGTATATTTGAATTCATAATGTGGTTAAATTGTACTCCTACTATTTCATCATCAAGGTAAATAGTAAAGGGGACAACATACATCCTTGTTTTACTCCTTTGGTTATCTGTATTGATTGCGAGACATAAGAACTTATTTTTATGTAAGCTAATGAGTTACCATAAAGATTTCTTATAACTTGTTGAAAATCTTTTGAAAAAGTATATTCCTTTAATATCAACAAAAGATAATTCCAATTAACTGTATCAAAAACACTACTGATGTCTAGAATTTCTATGGTTAAATTGTCATTCATATTGTTGGTATAGTCAATTGTAGTTTAAATTATTTTGATATTATCATGTGTTCCTAATTTTTATATAACCAGTTTGATCTTTATGAATTAAGTTAGGTAAGAATTATTGAATTATGTTTGCTATTATGGACATAAATAACTTGTAATCAACATTTAATAATGAAATTGGGCTGTATGAAGTGCATTTTGAAGGATCCTTGTCTGATTTCAATATGGAGGAAATAAGTGTATATTTCCAAGAAGGTGGGATATTTACTATATTTTTTTACTATGTAGAAATTATGAATTAATATATTTAAAGCAGTTTTGGGCATTAACTTCTAATGTTTGGGTATTATACCATTGTTTCTTGGAGATTTATTTAGTTTAGTTTATTAATTTAATTTGTAATTTCAGTCATTGATATGGGTTTTTCAACTGTTCTCAATTGTAGATCTGTCATCCTACTTTTGGTGTATTTTCTAATAAAGGATTTTATTGTTTCCTGTTCATCCATCAATGGATTATTTTGATTAATTTTAATAAAATGTTTTCTAAATTCATTAAGAATATCTTCAATTGCAGTGACTTTTCCTTTTTTATTTTTGCTGTACAATTCTTTAATATGCCTTGTTTTGGTCATTATTTTTGTTCTAGAGGCTATTTTGTGTAAATATTTTGGGTTTATGGTATGATTTACTAATTTTCTTTTTTCTAAATTTATTTTAGTTTTGTGATTTAAAATTTCTAAATATTTATTTTGCAAATTATTTAATTCATTTGACTTATTGGTATTGTCAATTTATGCTTCTAGTTTTAGTTTATCAATTTTTTGTTGTAAATCTATCAAATCCTTATCCCTTTGTTTCTTTTTATATGAATGCTAGCTTAAAATTTTCTCATTTAAATAGGATTTAAGAGCATCCCATACATATACGTTTGATATTTCTGCTGTGTTAAGTTCTGTGTATGTTTTGATTTCTCTGTTAAAGAACTCTTTGAACTCTTTCAGATTAGTTACATAAGATGGAATTTTTTAATGTGGATATTTTTATTATTGTTCAAATAAAATTCAAAAGTCATAGCATTGTGATCTGAAATTGGACAAGAAACTATTTTAACGTTATGTAAATAAGTGATTAAATCATTTGAAACAAAAATCTATTTTTAAATGAGTACCATGTCTATTTGAGAAGTGAGTAAAAAAAAGGAATCACTGCTTAAATATTTATTTGTATCTTTAATATTGAGAAGATTATTAAAATTTATTAAAACTTTAGTGGCTTTTTCATTTAGAATACAATTAAAGTCTCCTGCTATAACAAAGCTTCCTTTTGAGTACTGTTGTAACTTATCTAATTGACATCTGGCAGTTTTAACACCCATTCCTGGTATCTAATAAATATTGCCATAAGTATATATCTTTGAGTCAATTAGATTTACTAGGCAACACATACCTTTATTGTCACTATAAGTGTTTAAAATATTTGGTAATGATAGAGTATTTTTCCAATGAATAGCTTCCAATCTTATTTTCTGATCAAATTAGGAACTTGCAATAACTGCATATTGTTTATTATTAAGTCTCACTATATATATAATTTGCTAATTATTTATTTTGCAACCACTATTTAACCCATTTATGTTGATTGAAATGCAAGTTAAGACAACAAGTTATTTAAGGTAATTTGAGATAGAAAGTATAATGATTTATTGTACCTTTAAAAATGTTTGTGTTGATAAGAAAGAACTCAAGAAATTTATGAAACTATTGCTATTCAATTTGTATGTTCTTGTATACACCTGAATAAAAACAAACAATCTAAAAAATATGTGGCATAAAACAAGTCTGTAACCTTCTCCCCATGGAGTATAAAACTCCAGACTTGAATAGTGGATCTATCCAAGGCATTCTACTTAACAGTAGAAGCAAAATTAGTTCAGCCCAGCCATATTATTAGCAAGTTGTCCCATTATACTTAAAAAGAAATTAAAGTATTATAAGAGTTATATCAACTCTCTTATTGACTAGGTCTCTAAAACTTTAATAATTTGCTGCATTGATAAATTATAATAGTTCTCTATACATATCATACAGAAACATCCTTTAACATATATAAACATATATTTGCAAATACATATACATATTTACATACAATCATCTATACATACAGAAAAAGTTTTCTATAAACTTGAGGCAAAACTTCATGTATAATAAGTAATTTTGTTGATTTGCAACCAGTAATACAGTAACAGAGAGTTAGTAATAACCTGTCTGCTTATTTAAGACATATGACTGCTTATACGCTGTTTAAACTGTTAGTTTGTTTTTCCTATATAGAACGCTGTGCATAGCACACATCTTGCCATATAAATTCTAATGACTAATGACTTAAATTTGTTGAGATACTAAGTATGAGTTACATTTAAAAAGATTAGCAGATAACTAAAGAACTACTGTGAGTTAACTGAGCTCCTATTCTAAGAACCAGTATATGTATTTTGATACATGAAAGTGTTTATATATAACTTGCAACCTAAATATTAATATTGAAATAATAAATAATATATATTAATTTGTTAGTGAATATCATCAATTTCCAAGAAAAGAGATTTTAAATGCAATTGATCAAACTTATTCAATTGGCAATAATCTGAAGTGCAATCCAAAATCTGGAAGAAGTTGTTAACATATGTCCCATATTACTTCTCATTGTAACAATTCTGATTGAAAATTATTCAACATACATCAAAAATTACAGCAATTTAATGTCAAAGAAGTCTACATTTTTCTTTTCTCTTCATTTGTTAGCTTAAATTCTGATATCCTGCTAATAACTAAGCTTGAATAATTACAAATTAATATGTTTTATATAAGAGTAAAAGCAAGTTGGTTGGTCAATCCAATGCAATAAAATGTTGAAAAATGATGACCAAATGGAGCAAGCTAAAAGAACTTCCTTTATTTCAACAAATAACACAAGTACTGAGTACTTTCACAGAATATATCTGCTTCATCAGGTGATAGCATCTGTAATTTTCATCTAGCTGTTTTTATACTTACTAATTAATACATTAATTGAATAATCATCTAGTTAAAATCATTAACTTTTAAAGGTGTATTTCTTTATAAGCTTCAAATATGCATGCTC
Organism: Protopterus annectens; assembly: GCF_019279795.1. NCBI lineage: Eukaryota > Metazoa > Chordata > Ceratodontiformes > Protopteridae > Protopterus > Protopterus annectens. Next base: position 209,221,992 of record NC_056735.1, read on the forward strand.
ATATAAACATAAACATAAAAATAGAAACAAAACACATTAAAATACTAATAAAATGTTTAGTATATTCACGTAATACAATTATGTAAGTGATTTAATTCAGGTTTAAGAGAAAATATTTCATTGAGACCGGGGGGGGGGGGCATACATGCATTAAAGTGCAGTATCCACTTATTTTCCTTTCTTTCAGTATGATGTCCCCACCTCTCTTTGTTAGAGAAACATTTTCTGAAATTAAAAATTTAAATACATGCTGCTCAATTGTATTCAATATATGTTTATACAGAGAGTTAGTAATAACCTGTCTGCTTATTTAAGACATATGACTGCTTATACGCTGTTTAAACTCTTGGTTTGTTTTTCCTATATAGAACGCTGTGCATAGCACACATCTTGCCATATAAATAATGTTGTTAATATTGCAGTTTCTATAAGCTTTAATAAAGAATTCTACCTGTCTCGAGGAATCTATAAAACTAGAAAATTAATCTCAAAAACCAAAAGCAGTAGGTAGAGTGAAGGAGGGAACACAATTCTTTAGCACTTTCATCCAAGTTTATTCCTCATGAACTTCTTCAGAAAATGTTAAACCTCTCAAAACACACCTCTTTTAAATTACATAAATCATCACATAACTTTTCATATAATTTTTTAATTAAAGGCATAAAATCATACCATAAGAATAAAACTGTCATATTATATAAATGACAATAAATCATTCAAAATGTCATTTTATAAAAACATACATCATATATACATATTTTTAGACGTTTGTTTTTATTTTGTTCTTATTTTAGTGCTAAAAAGCAGTTAATATTAATGCATTAATTCAGACCAGGAGCTCTATCAGCCATCAAACTGATCTGCCAAAAAGACTGCTTACATTCCAGAATCAAGTTGATATTACCTATAAATTCCAACTGAGGAACAAAATCTATTACTGAAAAAGTGAACTTCTTAAAGTTCATACATTGGGTGGCATGCCTAGCCAAAGCATTTAAAGTCCTTTTTCTTTATAGCAGGTGTGTGCTCATATATTCTTCGCTTTAAACATCTGATAGTTTTCCCGATGTAATAACAAAAACAGGAATTACTTATCTACATTTACATCATGCAAAATATAACGAAGATTCAGTTTTCTCAAAAAAGGTTTAAAATCAACTATCAATCTATTGATGTTAACAGAACTACTAGGTATATAGGAAAAACCTTTTTTCAAGACTGAAATCACATCTTTAGATAAAACACTGTCAGATAAGTTCAAAATGCGAATTTCAAAGTCTGAAACAGTTAATTTTTCTTTTTGTTATTTTTTCCCCTTGTTTTTGTCTTGTTCTGAACCTGGTTTGACCGCTTGGGAGTCCATTTGTTGCCGCCCTAGTCCACCAAAAAAGGACCTGACCCTCAAGAGTTACCTGAGGATGAAACAACCTTAGCAAATGTTACATTGTTATTGTCAGAGACCATGGAAACTTGCTGGACAGTATTGTTGTTGTTATTAAGAGCATTGTTCTTCATCATAACATTGTTGTTCCCAATTCCATTATTATTACAGTTAACATCAATCTGAGTAGCGTTATTGTCATTAGTGATGTTAACATTAATGTTGTTCTCTTGAAAAGCCTGCCGACGTTGCAAGGGGTAGGCTGCTTTGTTAGCATAGGCCAAAAGATCCCTTCGCAGTTTAGACTGCTTCCTTGTAACTACGGAGGCTCTATGTCTATCAGCTTTGGCCCCAATGCTACTATATAAGTCAGAAAGTACATTGAAACAGCAGTGTCCTTTGAATTTGTTGTCCAAAGTTGCTATGTTCCCTTTAACCATGTCAATCTCTTTCACATGTGTTACAAGCACACTCATCATGTTAATGCCCATCTCATTAAATAAGTTGACTAACTCAATGTAAAACGGGTCACCAGCATTCACACAGTTAGGAAATTTTGATAGTCTCAGTCCAGAGGATCTGAGGAAGGCACATGCTGAAAGCGCTTATCCTGTTCTTGTTTTTGTTGTATTAAAGTTCCAGTTTTATGTCTATGGTGTTACGCTCCTTTTTTATTTTCTTCTAATTTGTGTACTGGAGCGTCCCTTGGTGGTGCTACTGGATTTTGGTACTGACATCTTCATAATGACTTGTAGAATTATTATTAGGAACAGTACTTACATTTTTGCCATTTGATTCAAAAGTAATGTCCAAGAAAGGATTGTTTGCTTCCTTGAATACATAATCCACAACACTGCCATCTAAGTGTACAATTCTGTTCCCACTTGGACTGCTGCAGTCATTTGCGAATGAATTAATGGCATCGTTACCCTCCTGTCATTGCTCAATGTTGTTTGTGGACCCCAATTGTGGTTGAGAGTGAGAAAATGCAACCAACATGACTGGACACTGCTATTGAGACCCACATAGTCTCGAAAAGCCATCTTGTATGGCTCCAGTAACTGTCCTGGCAAGTTGTTCGGTGAACACTGTAAACTGTTACACCAAATGTACTGAGAGGTTTAGCAAGGTGTCCTGTGTACTGTCTTCTGAGGCCATCCCACTCTGGTTCAAAGGTCAAAAACAAAATACGTAGAAACACACACCAAACTAGAAAATGAATCTCAAAAACAAAAGCAGTAGGTAGAGTGAAGGAGCGAACACAATCCTTTAGCACTTTCGTCCAAGTTTATTCTTCATGAACTTCTTCAGAAAATGTTAAACCTCTCAAAACACACCCCTTTTAAATTACATAAATCATCACGTCTTTTCATATTACTTTTTAAATTAAAGGCATAAAATCATATCATAAGAATAAAACTGTCATATTATATAAATGACAATAAATCATTCAATATGTCATTTTATAAAAACATACATCATATATATAATTTTAGATATGTTTGTTTTTATTTTATTCTTATTTTAGTGCTAAAAAGCACTTAATATTAATGCATTCATTCAGACCAGGAACTCTATCAGCTACCAAACTGATCTGCCACAAAGACTCCTTACATTCGAGAATCAAGTTGGTATTACCTATAAATTCCAACTAAGGAACAAAATCTATTACCGAAAAAGTGAACTTCTTAAAGTTCATCCATTGGGTGGCATGCCTGGCCAAAGCATTGATTCATAGGTTCATAGGTAGGTAGTAGGCTATCGGCCCAAGGGCCTATGTAAGCCTAGCCAACAAGGTTCCCTGGCTTATGCCACCCAAGAAAGTTATTTTCCTGTGCTATTGTCGAGCAGAGACACAGAAGTGATCCCCGGGGTGTATTTCCTATTTCCCATCCACTCATCAAGATTTTTCTTGAAGAGTGCTAATGAAGAACTTTGCTTGACATAGATGGGTAGCCTGTTCCAGAGTATGGGAAGTCTCTGGGACAGGAATATATCCCTCCAGCATGTCCTGTTTATTGTGGTGACAAGGTTTAGTTCCCTAGAGCATGTAGCTCAGAGGGATTGGGATTTCTTTAGGTGTAGCATGTCCAACAGCTCTAGGTTTGACATAGCTTTATATGTTAGGCAGAGATCACCTCAGAGTAGGTGATATGCTATGGAGTAAAGCTGGAGTTTTTTGAGGCGGTCAGTGTAGGGCATTTGTTTGAGGCCAGTAATCCTCTTTGTGAGGTACTTCTGTGGCCTTTCCAGCTGCTGCAGATGTCTTGTGAGGTACATTCCAGAAGGGGCGTTGTACTCTATAATGGGTCTAATGAGTGTTGAGTAGAGGGGAACAATGACTTCTTTTTTCCTGGATGAGAACCCTTTTATGATGAGGTGTGCCACAGACTTCCTGACTACTGTGGCGATGTGACTATCAAAGGAGAGATTACTGTCCACCTGGGTCCCAAGGTCTCTTATCACACATTCAGTGTTAAGTAGATTGCTGCCTATGTGGTAGTTCATGGGTACAGAGTTTTTACCAAAGGGGATGACACTGCACTTTTTGGCATTGAGCTTGAGGCCATGGCTCTGACACCAGGCATCTGTCTCAGTGAGGCCCTTCTGTAGGATGTCCACATCATTTGGGGACTTGATTATGGCTCCTAGTTTGCAGTCATCTGTGAACTTCTTTACCCAGAGGCCTTCTGTGTTAGCCTGTACTTCAGAGAAGTAGATACCAAACAGGAGAGGTACCAGGATGGAACCCTGTGGTACTCCACTTGTCACTGCTTTGAGGTCAGATTTGGAGTCTGCAACTTTTACAGTGTGGGTTCTGTCAGTGAGCCAGTTGGCAAACCATCTTGTGATGTAGGGATTTATACCTAGTTTAGTGAGTTTAGCTGTAATTCCAGAATGGGGGATGGTATTGAAAGCCTTGGCGAGGTCAAGATAGGCTGTGTGAACCACCTTACCCTCATCTAAGGCTTTGGTGACTGCCTCAAAGTAGTCAATCAGGTTCAGGAGGCATGATCTGCCTTTCACAAACCCGAACTGGGTGGAATCCAGAGTTTGGAGGTTACCAATGTCTTTATGAGTTCCATGATGATACGTTCCATGGCCTTGCAGACCAGGTTTGTCAGGCTAATAGGTCGATAGTTCCCGGGATCAGTGGTGGCTCCCCCTTTGTGCAGTGGGATAACTGTTGCTGTGCATCATTCAGTGGTCACAAATCCTGATGTGAGGCTATTATTGAACATAGTGCTTAAGTGGTGAGCCAGTTCATTCTGAAGTTCATGTAAAACGCAGCCTGGGATGTTGTCCGTTCCCATGGATGCTGTATTTTTGGCTTTAGAGAGTGCAGCTTTTACCTGCACAGTTGTGATTACAGGGACTTTGCATTCTTCCTGTATAGATATGGGCCTTTTAGGGGGTGAGGGGGGGGTAAAGTTAGCACTGAACCTATCTGCCAGGATGTTGGCAATATCAGTTGGTTCTGTAATTTTCGTGCCTTTGTGCTGTAACTCAGAGCAGATCTGGGTGTTGCCATCGAGATTCTTGACATAGCTATAGAATGCTTTGTGGTTGTTCCTAGAATTAGTGGCATTTTTGTTTTTGTAGCTAGCTTTGGAGGATCTTATAAGGGATCTCAGCTTCTCACTGAGGCTGACCAGGGAGCTCCACCACTCATGGGATTTTACTCTCTTTTGCAACAGTTTCTTCCTTCTGTTGTACAGTTTGTTTATGGCAGGGGACCACCAGATTGGCTTCCTTTTTTTGGAGGATAGTGTCTTGGTTCTGTTTGGGATAACACGATACATGCACTCGTGTAAGCACTTATAGAGTGCATTTGTGTAGGATGCAGCAGTTGTAACTGTATTGTCCATCTGCTTGGGTGTCATGAAGTTCACCACTTCTGTCTTAAGAAGCATGAAGTTAGCTTTGGAGAAATTTTTTACCATGGTTTCCTTAATGGGGGTGGGGGCGGGATGTGGATATCAAGGGTGATTAGCTTATGGTCAGATCAGACCAACGAGGAGTTGACTTCAGGTGTGGAACACCGGTCAGTCATGTTGGCAATGACTAGGTCTAGGATATTGTTGCCCCTGGTGGGAGTGTGGATAAGTTGATCCAGGGCATTGGAGTTTATGAATTCCAGAAAGCATTGAGCAAAGTAGTTGGCACACGAGTAGTTTTCCCAGTTAATGGTGGGGTAGTTGAAGTCTCCCATTATTAGGGTGTTTGGTTGAACCCTAATATTTTCCAGTACATCAAGAAAAGAGTAGTGGGAATCCTGAGGCACAGTGGGGGATCTGTAGCAAGCTACAATTTGAATTGCAGTTTTGCCCAGAGTTAGTTGCACTTGGATAACTTCGGATGCATTATGCTGAGCAATTAGCCTGGAGGTGTGGATATCCTTAATGAATATGGACACATCTCCACCTTTGCTGTTTCAGTCCTGGTTACTTGGCCGAAAGGTGTGGTATGAGTTATAGCCTGGTAGTGCAGGCGTGCTCTCTGGAGCCTTGAACCAGGTCTCAGTCACTGCACAGATATCAATGTTCTCCATTTTAAGGAGTGCCTCGAGTGAGTGCATTTTGAGATTTAGACTTCTAGCATTGAGTAGCATTACCCTCAGTTTTTGCTTGCCTGTTCCTGTTATGGTAGTGAATTTGTTATTTGAACTTTGCCTAAAAAAGGCACTGTAGGGGCAGCAAGAGCCTTAGCCAGTAACCAAAATCACAGGGGCGACAGGTGCAGGTCATCTGTGGCAAAGCATTGTGGTCTGTCGACCATGTCATCCCAAGCAGACAGATACTGGATTCCCTTAGAATGACACCAGAAGCTTAGACAATTGTTGAAGTCAATCATTTTGTCCTTGTACTGCAGTATCACTCGGGGAGATGGCAGAATGCTACTCAGGGCTAGGGTCATACCTGCCTGGGCTACAAGATTGGAGAGCTGTTCCATGTCTCTTTTCATGTAGTCCAGGGAGGTATGTCTCAGGTCATTCACACCAACATGGACAATGACAGAGTCATATTTGTACTTGTTGTGGAGTGACCTGAGTGCGTGGGTTATGTGGCGGATCCTGGCCCCCGACATGCAGCTGACAGTAACCTTCTCCTTGTTTAGCCTGGTGAGTGGGACATCAGTGTGCCTAACTATAGAGTCACCTATGACTAGTGTGTTGGGTATGTTGTTTTGCCTTATTGTTTGTGGTTGAGTGGCACACTGAGTCTGTGGGCTATGTGTCATTTGGGTTGTGTTGGGGGATGGAGGTTGCTTGTGTTTCTGCTTTGGAGGTCTCTGTTGCTTAGACAGATTATTATTGAGAGCCTCCGCGAATGTTTTTCTGTTACTATGTGTGGATTTTGGTGGTGTAGATTTAGTGAGACTATGTGATGAGTGTCGTGTGGTGCAAATGTTTACCTTCTCCTCATGACTGTCAAGTTCAGTCTTGGTTGGAGAGAGCTTTACCTCCAGTTTGGCTAGATAAGTGCATCTCTCACAGGTTGTAGTGTTGGATTGGAGGAGAGTGTTGTCTCTGCACATGAGACAATTTCTACTTTGCCTCAAGATGCCCAGATTCATGCGATAGACAGGAGAGAACACTGGGAGCTGACCCTTGGACATGCCTGAATAAAAAAATATTTTCCTCTAGATAAGTGAGGAAAGTGAGTAATGGAGCTGTTTTTCTCTAAGCAAGTGAAAAAAGTAAGTACCAAGACTGTTTTCCTCTAGGTAATGAGGAAGGCTGAGTGCTATAGTAATTATTAGCTTATTTAGTGCTTACAAGTTCTGAACAAGTGCTGAGCATGAATAAGCAAATGTAAGTCCTAAAACTAAAAATCTGTATCTGCACTAGATGAGTTACAGGACAGAAACAAGTGCAAATGCAGGCTTTCAAATCAGAAAGTTGAGAGAGATGGAAGAGATTGCCCAAACGGCCAGTAACTACAATTTCTGGGCCAGAACCACTCCTTATGTAGTAGACAGGTTACCTAGTGCTTACCACTCCCACTGATAAGCTAGAAGGCTTCCCTCCAACACAGAAAGGCTTCGGGGGCTCAAAGTTTACATACAGTCCTGGATACAGCAAATCTGTATCTGGAACACTAGTTACAGGAAATGTAGGAAACAGGCTTACAGTTTTTTTTTTGTTGCAGAAAAGTAACAAAAACAGTAGTAAAAACAATTCATGTGCAGTGCAAGATAGCACACTTGAGTATGTAGCAATATTAGACCAAACACTGTTTAAAAAATCCAATTAAATTAAAAAGGACTAAAAGCAAGTGCAGAAAGAGTTTATTAGATAGAATGTGGTAAAGAGATGGGACTGGGGGAGTGTCCCAGATCAAATCTACAGTGGGGGCGGGCAACTGCAAAAGCCATCAAAATTAAACTACAAACCAAAAATAGGGTGGGTGGGACAAAACAATTTCAACAGAGATCTAAGCAACAACTAACAGTACAAACTAAAACCAAATAAATATACTCAGCTCTGTATATTTGCAGATTAGTCTCTCAGAACAGGGAGACAACAGTTTCAACAGAGATCTAAGCAACAATTAACAAACTCTAAAACCAAAAAATATATACTCAGCTCTGTATATTTGCAGATAGTCTGGAAGGTAGTCTCTTAGAGTCTCAGAACACAGGTTCCAGCAATTAAATGCAGGCTATTACTAACAGGTCAAATTTTATGCAAGTGATCCTTGAGTTAGATAACACACAAGCTGTAAAAAACAGTTATACCAACTGAAGACATGGCAGAAAGGGGGTGGGGGTGGGAAAACAGTTTCCCCACCATTTGGGTAAAATCCTTTTTCTTTATAGCAAGTGTGTGCTCATATATTCTTTGCTTTAAACATCTGAAAGTTTTCCCTATGTAATAACAAAAACAGGAATTACATATGGCCACATAAACTATATTAGAACTCTCACAATTGAAACGTTTGTTCACCCAAATGGTCCTATTGAGGTGTCTGATGAATGTGCAAGATGTATTACTAATGTACATACATTGTTTGCACTTCTTGCAAGAGAAAGTCCCTCGAACACTATTTTCATCAACCAATACTGACATGTTTCCCACTCCATGTTCCAAAATGGTCTTAATGTTCTTGATTCTCCTGTAAGTGAACTTGAGTTGTGCACCAACAATCTGTGTAAGTTCTCTATTACCCATCAAGACCTTCCAATTATCCTTGATAATATCTTTAATGACACCCATCTCATTAACAATGGGTATGGGGAATGAAATGGTGAACGTAGTGTTGTCCTTCTCTTTCCTCATTACACTTACATCACTTACTCCCCTAATGATAGGCTTGGTAACAGTCTGTCTCAAAATGAAAACTTCATTTTGTATGCTTGTAAGCCAAACCTGATCATACCCTCTCTGCTCAAAAAAATGAGTCAGCATAATAATCTCCTGCATAAAGGTATCATCATCAGATGTAAGTCTACTGAGACAAATGAATTGCCCCTTAATTACCTCTTTCTTCATATGTCTAGGGTGTAAACTGTCTCTGTGCAAGTATTGATTAACAAATACATGTTTCCTAAAGATTTTACGCACAAAAATATTACTAGAGGTATCAAAAGCCAAATGCATATCTAGAAAACTAATGGTCTTACCAAAACTCCCCACAGAGAATTCCTAAAAATTTGTGGTCTGGTTAAGGTCCTTCACAAAAGACTCAAATTCTTTCTCCTCACCAGTACACATATCATCAAGGATAATTGGAAGGTTCTCTGTGGGGAGTTTTGGTAAGACCATTAATTTTCTAGACATACATTTGGCTTTTGATACATCTAGTAATATTTTTGTGAGTAAAATCTTTAGGATAGATGTATTTGTTAACCAGTCATGACCAAGACCTCACTTGCAATAGACAACTAGACCTACTAGCCAATGAATCTGAACAGTGGGGGGTATAATAAACAACAAGCATTAGAAATGAAGGATGAAGTCATGTCTAAGCGAAATAATATTTACACACCAATCTTCTCTCATGAAAGTGCAGTCAGTAAAATGAAAGAGAAATCAAATATACATAAGGAATGTAAATACATCATGAATTATGATCAAAATACCAGAAATATAAAGCACATTATATAGAAGCATTGGCCCATGTTGTCTCTGATACCTGAAATTAACAGCATAGGTGCAAATCCCACTTTTATATATAGGAAATGCAACACTATAAAAAACAAATTATGTTACAAAGAACAACAAAACAGTAGTTCACTTTAGAAGAAATATGTAGGAACATATAGCTGTGGGAAGTGTGTATGCTGTAAACATATATATATTAGTAAGAGTTTTATAGATTCCCCGAGACAGAATTTTTTTATTAAAGCTTATGGAAACTGCAGTATTAACAACATTATTTATATGGCAAGATGTGTGCTATGCACAGCGTTCTATATAGGAAAAACAAACCAACAGTTTAAACAGCGTATAAGCAGTCATATGTCTTAAATAAGCAGACAGGTTATTACTAACTCTCTGTATAAACATATATTGAATACAATTGAGCAGCATGTATTTAAATTTTTAATTTCAGAAAATGTTTCTCTAACAAAGAGAGGTGGGGACATCATACTGAAAGAAAGGAAAATAAGTGGGTACTGCACTTTAATGCATGTACCCCCCCCCAGGTCTCAATGAAATATTTTCTCTTAAATCTGAATTAAATCACTTACATAATTGTATTACGTGAATATACCAAACATTTTATTAGTATTTTAATGTGTTTTGTTTCTGTTTTTATGTTTATGTTTATATGAGTATGCATATTTGAAGTTTATAAAGAAATACACCTTTAAAAGTTAATGATTTTAACTATATGATTATTCAATTAATGTATTAATTAATAAGTATAAAAACAGCTAGATGAAAAGTAGCAGATACGTTCTGTGAAAATACTCAGTACTTGTGTTATTTGTTGGAATAAATGAAGTTCTTTTAGCTTGCTCCATTTTGTCATCATTTTTGGACGTTTTATACAAGAGTGACATACATATTTTTCACTATGCATTCTTTAATACTGTGAGGCTAGTATAGCAAAACTGAAGTAATGTAAAAGTCTTGGAAGGATAAGTTCTGTATATTTTTTATTTACCCTTTTTACCAAAGTCCTTTATGAAACATTGAAGAAAATGTTTAGAATTCTCTCATATTTATATATATTACTTATCCAAAAATCCTTTAGTTGCAGGTTAATATTTTGTAAATATTGTGAAAATCTACAGTCCAGATAATTAATATAAAACTTAATGACATTTCCCTAAATAATTACATTTGTTGACAATTTTTCAGAAATGTATTCACATACATATATCTGCTCTCGGTGTATTGACATTAATTTGAGTTGCAGCATTTTTCCAAGTCCCATCACTTGTCTTTAGTACTCTTAAAATTTAGACTGCTATTATACAGTCTAATATGTGACATATCTTAAAGTATGTCTTATTCATGTTCTCAAAATACCAGGACTAATATTGGTGTCCCTCCTATTGTTTATTCATGTGACTGTAGCATTTTAAATCTGCCTTTAAGATATAATATCTTAAATATTTTCTGTAAATAGACAACATTGTTTATATCTTGAAAGTTAAGTATCTTTCTTGCTCTGTTTCATTATATTTACCCATCAGTAACTAATCACTAACTCATTTGACAAGTATCTCCTGTTTAAATCTACTTTTCCTGCCTGTAACAGGAATCCATCTTTTAGTCAGTCAGTCAGCCAGTGGTGGCTGTCCTAATGTGTTTGTCTATTCAGTATAACTTGTTCAGTCAATGCCTTCAAAGTCAGAAAATAATTCTTATAAGTTGTATCTTAAGATGAGGATGTTAAATATCCTAAATATGCTTTATAACAGACGTATATAAAAGTATTTTAACATGAAAAACATTTGCTATATTTAGACATATATAACTCTTGATATAGGCATATGTCATCATAGCTCTTTAAGAATTTAAACAAATCCTCAGCTATCTCATTATTTCTATAAGCTTATATGCAGATCTGTTATTGTCTTTTTTATTATGCAACATGTTTAATATTTTTAAACTTCCAGAATTGGTTTATATAGTCTTCCCATATTTTTTTCTATTTTTTTTAATCATTGAGAAATAAGTAATACATATTTATATATAAACTTGTGTCTTGTTATATGTGAGATAACAGGTTAAGAGCTCTTGTAATACAAACACCACTTTATTTAACCATATATATCATATATTTTCTTTTCTTTCTTTTCCTCAAACTCAAAGTCTAACAAGATGTCACTATCAATAATACTTTCAACTTGTTTTCTATGCTTGTATATATTTGTTTTCAAATATCTTCTTTATTGGTAGATAGTAAATTTGTAATAACTACAAAACAAACAGATTGCTGCATCACAGTGTTTGATTTGTGGCAGGAAAATTAAATACTACGTTTGCACGTGCAGAACAAAAATCTTCACTTAGGAGCTGCTTCTGTAAGTGTCAATGTAAACAATGTAGGTGCAGACTTTACAAGTAAGTAAAACTCTGGAGTATAAGAAACATTGCCCCAGTCATCCCCTCATTCAGTCCCTCACATTCTCCCTCTCTTTTTCCTTTTTTCTTTTCTTTCCAAAGACCCTAGCTCCCTTTCAGGGTCCGAGAACCTGATCTGCAATTTTTGGCATTACCAAACAATTTAACATTTAACATTCCGATAAAGCCAATATCCTAATCTATGAAGAAGCACAGCTGTCTAAAGAAAGCATCAACACCCCTGCGTCTTAGATAAATAATCAATGCATCCCATTTAGTTGGCAGCACCAGCACCATTCCCCATTCATTTATTTAAACTTCAGGCCGTCCAAAAACTCCAAAGAACCAAGTCCCAAGTCGCAACACATGATCCGTGTCCCACCAGAAGCAAGCAGCACAGCAGATAGATACAGGGCTCACAAACCCAAAGAGTCTCACCATACTCAACAGCCCAACAAAAATCTTTAAACAATACACAATACCAGTATAATCAACGTCCACATGTGGCTCCATGTACATCCACTCACTCCATCTCTTAGATGCTCAAAACATCCACAAATATCCTCACATGCTATCCCAACCAATTGCAAAACCAACAAAAGGCATGCTTCCTCAATATACAAAATCAGCACGTACGGTTATGATGATGGCCCAGGATGACAATGGACATAAGCTTCATTTAAAACATCCCACAAACCACGCTTCACTACCAGTAGAAGTCATCACCACATAGCCACTGTTTGATTTGTCAGACCAAACAAAAAGTTCAACCAATCAAACTGATTTTAACAGCAGAAAGCTACATTTCTCTCTCTCTCTCTTTTTGAATTAATATATAGTCAATAAGATCTTATTATGTTTTAACCCAGTAGTTTGACATATACTATCTTTTAAAAAGAGCAAAAGGGAAACCAGCATGTCAGAAACAGTGATGTTATAAATGAAAGCTAATCTTGTCAGTACAGCTTTCTGTTCATATTTATCCAATAAGTGGGAACATCAGTGGTTATTTTAATCAAATTACTGTAGTTCCACAGAAGATATGGAGCTACTATTAATCATTTAATTAACATATGCATATAGTGATAAATTAACGACAAGTAAATTAAAAAAATAACCATCATGACAGTTCTTTCATTTTTCTAGTGGACTGTGCATCTAAAATATGTCCCTTAACCCAAACCCTTAAGTAAGAGGCTAACAAATGTTCAGTTTTTAATAAACATAGTATAATTTGGTATGTAACTATATTAAATAAAAGTAAGTAAGTGAATTGAAGTTACCGTTTAACATCCCTTTTGATCTTCCTTCTGGTGAATAAATGCTTTAATTTTTTGCCAATAATGTGAAGACTATATTATGTATAATTGGTATGAGTCCTGCAAAACAATGCAAGTATATTATATAAATGAAAAGCAATTTTTCTTTTAATTTCTTCTTTTCAAAATTTTTCCATCCAGTTATTTCAGCCATTCTCTTCAAGGAGCTAATATTCCAATCCATATCTTCAGGTTGATAAATTATTTTTTTAGTTTTTATAAATGTTAATGCAGAGTCTAAGTCCTTGAAGATTTTTGTATCATCAGGAAGAAATATTTTAAGTCTTGCTGGAAAAAGCTCGTGGACTTTAATCTGTTTTTTCTTCAGTTCTTTGATTAATGGCAAAAACATTTTCTTTTTGATAAAACTGTTGAAGAATAGTCATTGTCAAATCTTATTATCCAGCTTGATAGGAAATTTTGTCCATGCACTTTTAAGAATTAATTCTTTATCTTGTGATGAAAAAAAAAAGACTGTGACAGATCTTGGAGCAGTATTTTAATCAGATGAAGTAGTAGCAAGGGATCTGTGTGCTTTCTTGATCCTGTTTGACATAACTTCATGTAATTCTAGTGTGCTAGAGAGCCAAGATGTCATGAATTACCTTCAATTTTCTCCAGTAAACCAGAAATGCGGATATTATTTCTTCAAGATCTGTTTTCCAAGTCATCAGTTTTGTTCAATAAAAGTGTATTCTTTAATAAATAGTGTTATTTTCTTCTTCTGACAGTCTTTTCTTCACATTATTCAGACCCTCTTCTATGCCTATTTGCAACTTCTGTTGATTAAGAGACTCCTGAATTAGTTCCATCTCCTTTGTGCACTTGTCTTTGAAGTTGTCTTTTTTAATATCCATTTTATCCATTTTTGATGACAATTCCTGGATATCAGTCAAAACTATTTGAAGTTCCTTCTTAGGTGAACTGTCTTGAGAGTTTGCCTTAGAATAACTCATCTTGTCAGTGTAGAGAATTGTTTTGACAGGAAAAAATAGGAATATCCAAACAATTTGTATATGTTATCGTAGAAAAACGTTTCTGTTATTAATTTGTTCCAAAAATAGAGAAATACAGTAACTAAGAAATAAAATTTCCTATCAGAAATATGAGAAATACAGCAGAGCTGAAGAATTCTTCTTCTACCTCCTCTGCATCTTGGCCATGGCCCACACTGAGTCATTCCTGTTGAAACCATGGACCAGCACTTCCCTACCACTTCTGTATCCAGTCTGATGTGTATCTTGGGGCAGTGTAACAATTATCTCATGCTGTCTGATAATCATCTATTACTCAAACAGTATAACAGAGTGTGTAAGATATATATATATATATATATATATATATATATATATATATATATATATATATATATATATATATATATATATACACACACAGAGAGAGAGAGAGAGATACATGTACATATATATGTATATCAGATGTCTTTGGAAGCAAAAATCTCATACACATTTAACTCAGATACCAAAATCATCAGCAGCACACCACACATCACCAAGGCCATCAAAATTCATATAATCCATTATATGCTAAGGTTTTAAAAATTGACTTTCCTAAGCCTCAAAGACCACCAAAACATAATTCAGGCACAAAGTACACTCAGTAAGTTACACCTACCTCCTGTCATAGCACAAGGAGTCCGAAATTCAGTGATGCTGAGCCAATATGGCAGGCATCTACCCCACCAAACATTCTAGTTATAGATGACTCCATTGTAAGATATACAGGTGCACCTCTTACCAGGCTAAGTAAGGAAAGAGTGACAGTTAGTTGCTTGCCTGGTGCCAGGATCCATTAGATCACACATGGGTTCAAGTACTTGAACAACAAGCACCAATACGACTTTGTTATAGTACATGTGGGTATCATTGACTTGAGATGCACCTCCCTATGTGGACCACGACATGATGGAGTTTTCAGACTATGTGTCACAGGCAGGTATTGCTAGTACTGTAGGTAGTACTGAGCAGCATTCTACCTTTTCCAAAGATGATACTACAGTATGAACAAAAAACGATTGACATTAATAATTGGCTTAGTTTTTTTTGTTATTCTAAGGGGGTCCAATATTTGTCAGCCTAGGAGAATATAATAAACACACCATGCTGCTTAACCAGGGAAGGTCTGCATTTGTTCTCTCTATGGTTTTTATTTTTGGCAAAGACATTGTTCACCCCATAGTCTGGTTCGATTCTCAGCTAGAGCGTCTTCTGCGTGGAGACATGCGTGAATGGACGTACCTTTGTTGAAGGTTGTGCGTCAGGGCTGGTAACTCGGCATGTAAAAATCAACTACCTATCATTAGCAGACCGGAGTTCCGCTGTGGCAACCCCTAACCGGGAAAAGCCGAAAGACACAACAACAACATTGTTCACCCCATAGTGCCTTTTTTAGGCAATGCTGACCTGATAAACCTGCCATGCAATATTCCTGGCTGCATCTTATATAGCATGAAACATGATTTAGCCATCCCCATAACAATATTGCTCAATCTCAGTCTAAAGGTTTTGTATCAAATGAAAGTCATTCCTTTGTATAAAGGAGGACCTTCCACAGACCCAGGCAGTTACAGACCCATAAGTCAGACCAGCCTCATATGCAAAGCTGTGGAAAGACTTATTATGGAACTAATCAGTAAGGACATAGAGAACCTTCTAACAGTGGACCCATCTCAGTTTGGTTTCAATAAGGGCAGGCCATTCTTACTCTACCCGGTGAATGTTTTTGAAAAGGTCAACAAAGCAATGGATGAAGGTAAAATGATACACACCGCATATCTCAACCCAGCCAAAGCTTTTGACACAATCTCCAATTTAGGCATAGTAGAAAATCTAAATAAACTGGGAATAAATCCCTATATCACCCACTGGATTGCCAGTTGTCTCACAGATATGATGTACAATATCAAAATAGGGGAAGTTACCTCCATAATGAAATCTGTCACCAGTGGAGTTCCCCATGGTTCTTTGCTGGGACCTCTCCTGTTTGGCATCTACTTCTCTGAAGTAAAAAACAAAATTAAAGGGCTCTGAATGATTAAGTTTGCAGATGACTGTAAGCTAGGAGCAGTCATTGAATCCACAAATGACTTAACCATCCTACAGGAAGGTTTGCCACATACAAATAACTATTGCCAGAATCTGGACTGAAACTAAATGCCATAAAATGCATTATTGTATCATTTCAAAAGTTGTCTACCCTGGGAACTACCACATTAACATTATGCCCATGTGAGTTGGCCAATTTATTCAAGATGCGGGAACTAAAGAGGACAGTGACCTAACTTTCAACCAACATGTGTCTACTGTTGTGAGAAAGTCCTATGATGTGCAGCTTATAAACAACAAAATATGTGTCAAGATCTAGACATGTTATTCTCTCTCTTTACTCATCCCTTGTTAGTTCAGCCATTGAGTATAATGTCCCCATTAGAGTATAACTTTCCAGACACATGCAACAACTGGAATGTCCTCAGCTACAAAGCCTAAACAATATGTCCTACATGGACTGATTCAAAGTTCTACCACTGTACTCAGTATCCTACAGACGACTAAGAGGTGTCCTGTATCTAGCATACAAAATAACCACAGAATCAACACTGATTGGCCTACTTCACACCAGCAAGTCAAATTTCATCAGAAATACTTGGCCCACGTATGTAAACCTCTTCTGCAACACCAACAGAACAGTTTGGAGGAACCAGTATATCTCACAGAGGATACCACTGCTCTGTCTTGTACTCATCATCCACATAAAATGAAGCTCATCCCTGTCCATATTCAAGCACAACTTAGATCTGTGGATAGGTAATAGAAATTTTACCCAAGGAGTGTCCCCTGTACTACTAATGGACAGAGGCAGCTCCTATATGCTTTCTTCCATTCATACGTTCCCTCAAATTATCTGTAGTGTGAGCCTTGTTATTCTCACAAGGGGTAAGGTAAATCTAACAACAAGAAGGCTAGGTTAATTCAAGCACAAAACTGAAATTAACTAAGGTTAAAATGGTCCACAAGTTCAGCTATCTTAGCCCATATTTGTGAAACTATGAACCTATTGTGTATATTATTGTCAAAACCATAACGTCGTCTGTTTTCAGTATCAACCAAAGGTTTTTATCAAACTTACATAACCAAAGACAGCTAATGCCATGTGTTTGATACACAGTGTGTGCTTACTGTTGATGTACAACTTTCATTTGTAAACTCTAGGTGTTATGGTGATTTGTATCTTGCATAATGTTTTGGGCACGTTATTGACACTACAGGAAATGCTTAATTATCTCTGACAGAGAAATCAATCAGTAGTGTCAGAAACACATTATTCACAATGACTAAGGCAAGCAGTGGGTTTGGAACACTTCACAAGTACATCTTTAATCACTTTTCCATGATTGGTATACTTACTTGTTAGAGTGAGAAACTGCACGTTATGTTGTATATTGGCAACCTTGACTCGCACATATTAAAATAATATGTTTTGATGCTTAAGTGTTCATTTAGGTGACTTAAATAGGTTGTGCACCTGAGCACAGGCTAAACAGCATCAAGCTATGAAAGATATCACTTACACATTTATATGGATAGCCAAAGCCTTCAGGACATCCACTGCTGAGTACTTATCAGAATCAATCCAAACAATGTTTCCATGCATTTCAAAATAAAGCACTATCAAGGCGGACTCATTACCTTTTCTAAATATCCAATTTTCTTTAAAACATTCACTAAGACATTCTTTCAAACATTCACTGTAGAGAGTTATGATCTGGTCTATGATCATAACCACATTATGTATTCAAGACATGGATACCAAGAAGTTCATCTCGAGAGTGAAGACCTGATCAAAGCCATTTTAATTACACGGAGTTTTATCTACTCCATGTACCAGCTGTTACAAAAGAAAAAAGATGGAGTGTTTTATTGGCTTTGAAAGCCTGTAGAGCACTTAGAGAGTGCTGTTGCAATGACAGAAAGTAAGGAAAAAATCAGAGACATTTCTCAAATAAATTTGTACCTGATAAAACCAGAAAAGGACATCTCAGTGTTGTGGAATTGTGGAACATTTTGAGGCAATTAAGTCTTCTCGGGATTTAAAATTAATGAAGACAAAATAAAGTTTATACCCACGCATGACTTGGTTCAGCAATGCTCATATATATATATATATATATATATATATATATATATATATATATATAGGGGTATGATAAAATAAAGTATTTATGAGTATGGGCTAAAAAGATTCATTATGGTATCTACGGATATGTGAAAGAGACTGGAAAAAATAATACAATAACAGAAACTGGAACCTCTTGTTTGTGGATATGGATAGCAAGGTGCAAGTGGTACAAATGTTTTAGTTCCTTTAGCTACAGTTCACGCATATTTTTATCAACTAGAGGAGAAATTGTGGACAGTAGATAATAAAGAGTTGAAGAAATTTATCTGGGAAGGGAAGAGGGCAAGGGTCAAATGAGATACATTGATCTTCTAGTTGAACAAGGTGGTTTAGTATTACCTGATTTGAAGAGATATTTCAGACCTACACAGCTGCAGCTCATATACATAACACAATCAGATAGCTATAATTCAAAGTGGAAAGAGATGAAGATGAAGTGGGGTAAATTCAATAAATAAGGAGAGAGCAAGATGTTGGATGCAAATCTTTTAAGGAGAATGACAACAACCATACAGAATATTATAAAGTAGCAGAAAGTATTCGAAGAACTAAGTCAACAAAAGAATGCAGAAAGGAGATTCTGCCGATACAGATGACTGCAATTAGAGGTACAGAGAATAGGCAAGAGGGGGCTGGAATTTACAGGAGAATGCTTGCAAAGGAACCAACATATTGGGAGCAAATAACTAGAGAGGAGAAGGTAATTAGAGTGAGAAGAGGTTAGTATTTTTGCTTGGATGTGTGTGCCTAGCTATTTTTATATCCCAAACAGACTCCAAATAATTTTTCCTCAGGTAGATGGCAAATGTCAGAGGTGTTGGCAGACTTTAAAAAATTTCTTACAAAGTTCTCTGACAGAAATATTGGACGAGCAAATGGTTGTAACTAAGGAAATTGTTTTCTGAGCTTCGAGAATGGATCTGAATTGCCTAGACATAGTAAGGCCTTGTTATATTTAATTCTGGTGACTGCCAAAAAAGCAATTACTAGGAAATGGTAATCTAAGTCTAAATCAACTGCATTTGAACTAGTGAATATTGTAGCATAGATAAAATAACTGGATCTGGTATCTTTAGAAAAAAGGTAGGAGCAAATTACATAAAAAATGGAAATTGTTGGAACAATACTTGCAAATTAATGTTCTGGTGGAGGACTAAGGTTTAAGGAAAGGCGGGAACTGATCAATTTATGTAATGTATTAATGATAATTGTATAAAAGAATATATGTGATATATAATGTTTATATCTAAGATCATGTTAACATGGTTTGTTTTCTTTTATATAAATTTATATTTGTCTATGTCTTAAGTGATAATTCAATAAAGGTGTTAAAAAATTCTGAAGAACATTATAGAATTGGAGATATGGTCAATGGCTTCCATACACTTCATTGAACAGGGTTTTGTTTAGTTCACTTAATTTAGATTGAACTCTCTGATCACTGTTTTCCACAGAAAATCATTGCTGGTTTCATTTCTCAGATGTGCCAGATGTGATTATTTTGTTTTGAGATATTTTGTTATTCTTTATATTTTTGCAACTGCCAAGTGGAGTATGCGGGGGTGTTCCCACATGACTTCCTCTTGAAAAAAACATATTTAATTTTTGTTGTGTTAAGCTTCTTACCACTTGAAATGAATGAGTTGGTTCATCATGAAGTTGTAACTTGAACAGATACTTGCAGAGTGGCCACTCGCTCTTGTGAGGCCATCTTGGAAGTGTCATACATATTTATAGGTATATAGAATCAATCTTGAAGCTTGTAACCTAAAGTCATTTAGGAAGCAAGCAATAATGCCTAACAGGTTGTGTGTTAATGTGTAAATAATGCATGCCCAGGGGGTGTTCTGAGGCCCACCACCACAGGCAGAGGGCCTGAGATTTTATTATTATATTACACATGGTCAAATGCAAAATTCAGTGACTACATTTGTTCATGTGTAAGGCCTTTCCAGGGAGTACACAGTGCCCTTAAAGTTATAAGCACACTCTGGAGGTATAGGCAGGGGACGTACATAGTATTTATTGGCAGTAATACTGCAGGTTCCAAATGCAGTTTTACCCAAGTAGTGCTGCAGGCGAGAATGAGTTAATGACTGCCTGTGCCCTTTAGTGTTTGACTATCTACAGATATGCTTTTCTGATGTCAGTAGATACTGACTGGTCAAAGTTTATAGTGTTGCCTACCATTCTTCCTAGATCTTTAATGTTGTGTTAATTTTTATGACTTCAGCATATGTTTAATCACAGTTGATGCCCCTTTTGCCAAGTTTCACAATTGTACATTTACTATCATTAAAGGTAAGGCAGTTTTACTGTTTTTTCATGGTCTGTTTTTCTCCACTGCTTTCATCTTGACAGCCACCCCAATGCCTCAAGTCCATTGCTGGGTTTACCAACCCCTCCAATCTACCCCAGACTATTATGGATATTTTTGCTATGGCAAGAGCAGAATCTAAGTATGTCTTGGGAGTTTGCTGTTTATGTTTGGCTGGGGTTTTCTAGTTTATGCCCTACTCCCAGTAATTCCCCCATTGCTATGGCTGTGTGGTTCTGTCCAAGGGATGAGTGTGCAATGGTGACCTGCACCATTTCTTCCCACATCTGCTGTAGCTCAGCCATATCTCCACACTATTTCCCTCTTCAGACCACTCCCTACCACTGATGTATCCAGCATCCACCAGGGATTGCCTTTTGGGGAAAGCCCACAGAACTGTCCACCACCCCAATCTGCATGATCCATCCCTTCCTACTACTGTCTCAAGCACTCAGGTTTATATTTTTTTGTAGACCATCTCAAAAGTCATTAGTATCGTTTGCTGAAGTAGTTATGTTATCATTTTGCAGTCATTAACATATTTGACTATCCACAACATTTTTTCTGCTTTTATATCTGAGAAGATTAGTCCACAGAGAAGTGTCCCCAGTACAGGGTCATGTGGGACACCAATGGTAATCCATTTTAGAATAGACAGCTATCCACAACCCCGAGTTTTACTTTCCTTATTTCTTAGACAGGCTCTTACCCAGTGAATTACATATAGAATGACATTTAATTATTTTAATTGGTTAGTTATTCCTTTATGTAGTAATGATATGTCTAGTGCCTTAGTGATGTCAAAATAAGCAACATTCACTGCTAACTGCTAATAAATTGCTGTCATTATCTTTTCAAAAATGCTAGAAGACTCAGATGGAATAATCTCCTAATAACAAACTATACTCTTAAATATCCAGTAAAAGAAGGTCCCTACATTATTTTGTATGGGTCTCATATGACTACTGGATATGTTAATAAGTCGAAAATTGTTATGGCCTGATATGACACCACTTTTAGGAACTGGTACTCTGTTCAGATGATGCACAACCTTGTAGCCCTTCTACCAGTTTGTTGAGAGACTGCTCACACAGGTGAAATCACAGAAAACTACAATATTATTTATTCTATATTTTGCTCATATGCATGTTTTTGGTTTCCTTAGTAAGAGCTACCTGAATCTTTGTGCTACTGGACTAGTTTTACCTTTAAAATAAAATGCAGTGCCTCAACCTCAGGCTTCCCAGACTTTCTGCTGTCCCTATTATTGCACTGTTTTACATTATTTAGTATTGGGCTCTTATTTCTATCAGTCTGCTGAGTTTTTGTAGTTTTAGGTATTAATGTATTATAATACTTAATCAGAAGTTTAAATTATGTTGTCAAATGGTATGTTTTCTGTATATATTTAACAGAGTGTGCTGCAGATATTATATCATTCAGGATATTAAAATATCCAAGGGACAGCACACTGGCACAGTAGATAGCATTGTCACCTCGCAGTAACAGCTTTTTCTGGTTTGAGTCTCAGTTGGGGTGCCTTCTGTCTGGAGTCTGTATGTCTTTCCTTTGTTCATGTGGGTTTCCTCCAGATGCTTTGGTTTCCTCCCACATTCCAAAGACATGCAGTAGGTGGACTGGACAGTCTCAGCTGGCCATAGGTATGAGTGTGCATGTGAGTGTGTGGTATGGAAGAAGCCATGGCAGGGATACCCATCCAGAGGTGTGAACATTGGTTCTAGATGATTATCACTGTTGAAGTGGCACCCTGACCCTGTATGCAAAAATAAGAAAAGGAGTTGTGGATGGATGCATTAAAATATCCAGAGTACATCAACACTGTTGGATAAACGATCTGGAATCAGAGCAGTTAGTTGCGCTAGCTGCTTCATACGTGATGTTACAATACTAGTTTGTTCCATTATTACCTGTACTCTGATGGACAAAGTTCATAATAAAGAAGGTCACTGGATCTTTGCAAGCTTTTCAGCTCCTATTGGCACCTGTTTGCCAAGTAATGTTTGAGCACGAAGACTGATGACCCAAGTCTTTTTTTTTCACCCTGTCTTTTTTTATGCTTAATAGCTCTTAACTCTGTTTCATCTACCACTGGAGAAGATGACTTTAATGTTGTGATCAGCTCTATGGCTTGTCACCAAGTCCTTAAGACAGTGGCATGTCAATGACCAAGGTATGATGTCAAGTACAATGAGTACTTAAAATATTACAGAAGTTTGGAGGGAGGTTAATCAGATGTGTCTGGCTATATTTTTCAAAACTTTGTATCTAACTATTGTAGTAGACTCAGTTGTATTTCTGTTCTCTACCTACTCAATGTCTGCAGATTAGTCTGTTATGGTTGTTCCTCCAAATATGAGCTGAAGATGCAGTTATCCGGATATATGTACTACTACCTGCAGTCAACCAATTGATAAATGAAGAAAAGATCCATTGATACTTGAGAATTCAGAGACAAATAACCTCTTGAAATACATGGCTAGTTATCTATCTTGCTCTAAACACTTTTCATTATATACATATACTTACAAATATTTCAGGCATGGGCATGAATGCCTTTCTAGCCTGTCAATATACCAAAACCCTTGTTCCCATAATAAGTGTCCAGGCTGTTCTTAAAATATTTAAACTAGTACATACTTTAATGTAATTTGGTAATCTGTTCCCTGCATCAGCTGCTCTCTCAGAGAACCAATTAGTACAATTTTCATTCCTTTAGACTCTTCTACATAGATTGTCTGATGATTCTCTAGTACTTTTTGATAACCCCAAGCATTATCAGGTAGTTGTCTCTAAATGCCCTATATACCTGAGTAAGATCTCCTCTTAGATGTCTATAAGAGACACTGTACAAGTTCAGATATTTTTGTCTTTTATAATAACTTAAATTTTCACATCCATGGATGCCTTCTGTATATTTTCACTGTACTCTTTCCAGTTTACTCATGCTTGTTTTCTTATAAGGTTTCTATATTGTTATTCCAAACTCAAGTTTGGGTCTAATGTAACTAACAAACAATGGCTTCATCTTTTCTGAATTCCTAGACTTTATAAATGTTTTTCTATGTCCTATAGTTCTATAATTATTGTTAATTGGTTAATCGTCACTGTATAAGATATTTACTTGGTGGGAAAGTTTCAGATTTGAACAAATATCCGTCTGCATTACTGTCAGGTCATCTCACCATGTGAACCATGGGAACATTATTGTAAGGGGTGCAGCATTTTCTTTGAAGCCTGCTGTAAAACTGTTTTAGGGATAGGAATGCACATTATAAGTTAATGCATTCTGGAGCCTTAATACAGCAGTGAGGGTGTAAAAGTCTTTCTGGCAAGGTCTTAGGTCACATGCTGAGAGTGTAGCAAGGGTAGCCATGCAAATCTTGTGTAGGAACAAACACAGTAATAATATTAATAATATCAACTTAGGGTTCAGGTATTTCTATGCTTTGTTATATACAGCAGATGAGCAGGGCTTTAGAGGTTCTTGAGGAAAATAGCTTCCCTGTCCTGCACAGCTTGGCCCTTCTGTATATCAGTATATCAAACAAAGACACCTTATGTATCATTTTCTTGGAGCAGGTGTTACATTTCTGAGGACAGATGGGTTATTCACAAAAACTTTCAAGCTTATTGTTCTCTCTGTGTCAGTTGTGGCTCATAAAGCTATTTAATCATGTGACTGTGACTAGTTCATCCCCACAATTTTTACTAATGGTCCTGAGTATAGTTCTACTAAAGTCAGGAAGAGGCTTTAGCAAGTTGCAAGTACTTCTACATTCCTTTAGATAACAATGAGGCAATCATATATTGAATGATCTGGTGTATCTCATTGCATATAGCCTAAGTATTTTTGTTAGCATATGCTCAAGTCCTATTATCTCAGCACTCCGACTGCAATGCTTCAGGGTCTCACATAATCTTAACCACAAATAATTAACAACCACAAGAAAGCATTACCTCATTCATCTGAAAGTCCTGGCTACTTTTGGCTTTAACTAGCTCATAGTTCAGGTCATCCATCTCCTGTTCAACTTTCTATAAGTGAGCATTATCGATATTAATAAAACTCTGCCAGACTAAATCACCAGAATGGGATCCCGTTTGCCCACAGTACTCTTTGTTTAGTTCCTGAACTGTGAACTGAATCTGTTTTCCAGAATCTGCATCTCCATGGATGACAGCCATCTTGTGAATGAGTTGAAATACTAATATTCACAAAATGACTGCCTTTTGTTGTTTTATGGCACAGCAAAAGCATTGAGGGTCATTATATGCTTATCAGAAGACTGTCCACTAAGCTTAATGCATTGAAAGCTGAGACAGTTCTATCTAATGTCCTTGTTTCCACTGTAAAAAGTCCACTGTACTGCTGTAATACTCGCAAGCAAACCCCAAGAAACCTCAGTATTTTCACTCACTATCTGGTGCAAACTGTGCAAAATCTTAACTTATAGCCATTGTTGTCTAACCTTTTTGCTAGAACATAGTTGGAGGAGACTGCATCTGACAACCTTTGATAGGATATGTGTTATTAAATGATATGTCTTACACTTTTGCATTATGTGCTGTTCTGTAATCCATTCCCTTTCAATTCTCCCCTTTTGCATACAACTCAGAAGCTAATTTTGTCTTTTGTATGGGATGGGCAAAGAAATAAAGTACCAGCAGAAATTGTCGACAGTCTTTCAAACAGATCCCTTCTCTTCTTCACTTTGGAACAAATTAAAAGCAGGCATTTATTGGTGAGCAGCCTTCAGCCTTCTTGATATCCATTTGCAATATCAGGGCCTGCTAGAGCAAGTCACCAAAACAAGGAGACTGAATAGCTGAAAAAACAGACTTACATATATCAAGTCTGAGAGGGCCATTTGTCAGAATATTCCTTTTTCTCCATGGTATGTCAATCTCAGTGTTAGTATATATAAGCTGGGGGGTGATTAGCTTGCTGCCTATATTAGGGTGCAGGGAGGGTCTTGACCTCCTGCAAAAATGAAATTTAAAGGAGGATGTCAATTTTTGAGAGTTGCTGTTCTCCTTTGTTGTTTTTTTTTTTTAATCAACATTTTGAATGCCAGTATTTCACTCGACAGATGATATTCCTTGCAGTCACTGTCATCAGACAGCCGTTTGGTACATTCATCACCTCCACTGAAAAAGTCTTACTCAGTCGATTGCTTTAGAAATCTTGTAATTTGCATTTAATCTAATTAATCAAAAATGTGGGTTATGCAGCATAGTAGAGGTATATATTTGTCCGTGGAAGGTCATTAAACTGTATACTGAACACCATAAACTGTTGTGGTTGCACTGGCAACAGGCAGTTATTTTGTGTTAGTGGACATCCGTGACCTCTAAACCCTTGGCTTCTTTTTACTTTTAAAAGGGAAATTTAGCTTCTCAATTTATCAGTTTTGGAAGTAATGTCATGTTATTTTCAGTTTTCTGCTGCTCGGCCTCACAGACTCCCTGGACATTCCTCTGCTCCCATTACTGCTCTATTGCAATAACATAGAAATATCACAGACAGCCTTGACAACAATCTTCATGTCCTAGATTTATGAGACTCTAATGATAAAAGGTTCCTTATCCCTCAATTTATTAATTTCCTTGCACCATCAAAGATGGGAGAGATGAGTACTTCTTTTTCATTTGGTATTAATTTTATGGATGGCGCAGTGGTAGCATTGTCGCCTCAAAGCAAGAGGTTCTCCAGTTTGATTCTCAGCTGGAGAGCCTTCTGTGCGGAGTCTGCATGTCCTCCTTGCACTCATGTGGGTTTTCTCCAGGTACTCCGGTTTCCTCCCACATTACAAAGACATGCATCTACAGCATTTCTACCCAGGCCACCACTGAAAATTGGCTTTGTTCCAAGTTGGACATTCCCAGTAAACAAATGTTAAATAAATAAAAATAAATAAATAAATAAATGCTTAGGTTCCACTGTTCTACATTTCTTTGTCTTTAAAATTGGAAGCTTTTTATATTTGATGAGCACTGGTTTCCAGTCCACAGCCTTCTGTTTAAATCTAAATCTTCAGCTGTGTGTGTGAGGGTTCTCCATGGCAACAGCCTGATTCAGCTTACAGGTTCTAGTGCTACCCATTAGTGGTTGTGCTAGGGAATATCATGACAAGATGTGCCTCAGACACCTTAGGAATACATACTTCCTATGCCTTGCATTGATATGGACTACTGCAATCTACCACATGTTACAGCTTTCCCCAGCACACCAGAACATGGGCAAGTCAACTTACCACAGCTCTCAGGGAGGTAATAGTTTGGTTCTAAAAGATACCCTCCACAGTTAACAGAGATTTTACAGAGCCACTTACCTGCTGAAAACTCTAATTTTGAAAATTCTTACACAAGTTTACCAACCACCCTTGAAAATATTTATCCAAATTAGAAAGGAAAGCTACTCCTTGAACAGTAGAGAAAATATGATCACTTTGGTCAGACCGAGATTCAAGCCACAGAAAAAAATGAACCTATCCAGGGTCAAACCAACTGTATGGAATCAGCTACCAAGAGATATAAAAAATATTAAAACCTTTCAAACATTAAAAAAACTTCAACAGCATTTACAAATGAGAGAAAGTACTAGTGCTTTCATGACACTGGATAACTTTGCAGCTCAAAGCTGCAAGGACTTTGCATCTGTACTTTCCGAACATGCTGCACTGCATCTTTTGTTTCAGTGTGTACTTTTGAACAACTTCCTTTACATTGTATATCAAGCTGTATAGCTGTAAACATTTATATTTATTTTGCATATCAGACAGTATTACTGTAAATATTTATTTTGTATTTCAAATTATTTACTGTATATTGATTTTACTGTACAATGTACCTGAGCCATGGCTGAAAAGGATCAATAGACCAGCAGAAAATACATACTTTGTGGATACCCTACTATGCTAAGAAACCTATCTGTGACAAACTGTCACTTAATAGGACTACATCTGTGTGTGGGGATTATTAACTTGAGGTAAGACCATACCCTTTTGTTTTGTTTTTCACATTATATGGTCATTTAGAAGCTTGCCTGAAGTCTAGTTGAAAAGTATCTCCACTCTCCAGCCTCTCATACCTCTCAACCTGGAAACATCAAAAATCTGGACAAGGCCCATGAAAAATAGCTCCAAATCTGTACGCTGATTAATGTAAAATTCGCATACATAATTGCATAACCCAGTCCACTCCAATGGAATTATGGGATACCAACTTTCAAACACAAACTGAAGAACAGACGACCAAAATATGGCATCAGAGTCCCCCTGCATTTATTCCAATGTCCCAATTACCTGGCTATTTCACCCCATTTACCATGCTTTACTTCTACAATGATTATTTGGATTTTATTTTTACATTTTATAGCACAATGCACAAACACTAATAGATACCTGCTAAACAAAGCAATACTGTCTCACAATGAAAATACACTTGGCATTAAAACTTCTCTGCCCTTGAAACTCACATTCATTAAAATTGCATTGAAACTCATACCACATCCAAAGAAAATACATCTGGCCAGTGGTGTATAAAGATTACATTTGGGCTGTTTTCAAATCATAGCCCCCTTGCACACAAAACAAGAAACATACATGCATTCTTTGATACACCTTCCTGACTTTATTAAATTATATTCCTTGTATAATACAGCACACTTGTTAGAATTAAGTTAGAGCACATTTTAAATGTATTGTTTGAACATTTTTCCAGTAGGCAATGAAACAAAATGCATGAACCAATAATGACAAAACTGCCCAATTGAGAACATTTCCATCATAAAAGGATACTTACACACACACACACACACACACACACACACACACACACACACACACACACACACACACATTTTAAATATAAACAAAAACAGAAAAGATGTGTTGTAGAAGCCGAATGGCCACTATGTATGGTTCCTGAATGTTTGTTCTACTGGAATAAAGCTTTTTTTCACTTAAGTGTTTTTGGGTCCTTTTTTTCCCTGGTACATGGATTACAGGGTTTGATTTATTTGTGAGTGCTGGATTTTGTGGTTTCTGGACTCTCTCTCTCTCTATATATATATATATATATAAATAGAATGACAGTAGTGTAAGCCATAGGCATCTTGCACAGCTTCTCGCACTTATTTTCAATTTCAGTTTTTTTCTGGGGGAGGGGGACAAAAGGCCAAAAATCAGGGACACATTTTAAACATTGCTTGCATAATTTTGGAAAGTTGCTAGAATAAAACATTGTGTTACCACCATGCATTTCACTGCCAACTCTTGAATCCAGGACCCTGTGCACTACAGTCAGAGCAACATATCACTATGTCAGATCAGCAGTTTCCTGAAAGACATGAAGACTGAAACTTAAATGGTATCATTTACTGAATTCAGTTCTCACTACTCACCATCGCTCTCAATATCTTAGCACAAAAATCCTGGACAAAGCCAATAATGGGGGAATACAGCCCCAAAATAGGGACACATTTCAAATACTGATGTTATAAACTTAGAAAATTGCTAGAATAAAAGGTTTTGTGTTACCATTTATTTTCTGAAGAATATGAAGTCTGAAATTCAAATGCCTATCATTATTTAGTGAATTAAATCCTTCAGTGATTTGCCACAAAAATCCTGAAAACCACAGATTTAATGAGGAATAGAACAAAAATATGAGGCGTAAATTCACAAGTGGTGGTGGCTAGGGACTTTAGGCTCTTTTTACCTGTACCCAAAGTACAGGGTTTGAGCCTGAGTACCTCTAGCCACCAGATGTATTCATTGGGGGGCATTTACACACACACACACACACACACACACACACACACACACTCATTTCACCTAGAATTCCTTAAGCAAAATGTTTCACCATAATCCACCAGTGACTCTGGATAACTCCAGTTGTTCCTCCATGCAGATAACTCCACTATAGAAAAACCAACTCCATTCAACTGCCCAAGCTCTGCAGCAGTTGTTTCCACACTAGATCCATTCAAACAGCCAGCCAGAAAGCACGTGAGCCCTTGAGCTCAATTCTAACAGGCTGACATGATGTCAGCTCAAAAAGGCACCAAAGAAAAAAAAAATTTAAAAACAGTTGGAAAAAAAATCAGAAATGAAGGAGTGCCACTCGGGAATCTTGGCACCTCATTATTTGGACCCAAAAACTCGATAAAAAAGAAGTAATTTGGTATGGTTGGGAGGTATGCAACTTCTTGATATTATATTGTTGAAATTCTTGTGTGGTACTGTACAGCATTTACTGTGCATTCAGATCCACAGAGAGATGTGAGTTCATACCCAAATTTGTTAGGAAATAATTTCATGACAAATCATGCAGAATACCTTACTGGAACAGGAGTTATAGAAATAATCAATGGTAATTTGTTCAATGGACAATATCACAATGCAGTTTTTCTGAAAGCCACTTTTAGTCAACTTTAACTTTTCACTTTTTTCCACATAATTAGTAGATATAAGTGAAAGGGTCAGTGAGGCCGTCATCAAACTGAATACACTTATTATGGGTGATTTCAACTACCCTTCTATAAACTGGTGTAAAGATTCCTCAGTCTTATTAATACTAATTACCCTGGTCAAAGTATTCCCCTCCTTATTAGGGGTAAAACTTTTCTTGACCTTGTCCTAAATACCAAAACGTTTCTTCCTGTACTGCCTCTAATGTTACTACTGCTTTATTGAAATCCAACATCCTAGTATCAACCCCCACTTAAAAAATGCTATGACTCCCCCCCAAAAATACAAACTTTATTGATTACTACTAAAACAAACCTCCTCCTGTCTATACTCCTTCTTGATTATTATAAATGGAGCAATTCCCCAAATATGTGTTTATGTATTTAGGTATTTAGTTTATTTATTTTAATTTGTTAAACGGGTTTGTGCTCTGAACTTCATGGTTGATTTTTAGACACAGCCTGGGACAAAGAACAAAGATGCAAACAGTAATAGAACCAATTAAGAAGGTATAAATACACACGAGAACCAATATACAAAAAGAAACATAACAATGCAGTAACTTGATAGATGAAGAACAATGAAGGTGATGAGTCATCTTATGCAGTAATTAGAAATTCTGCATACTTCTCTAAATTCTAATAATTTATGGATGGACGTGTCTTGGTTGTGGTAAAGATGTCTTTCAGATGTTTTGTATGCATACCCCCCTGTAGGTCACATGCAGTTTTTATCCATCTGTACTCTTCCATTATTAGATCTATCACTGACTAAAGTGTCCCTTTTTGAATGTACCTTATAAAACACATTAATCAGCTTGAAAGACCCTAAAGGCTGCTGCCCCATAAGATTTCTAGAATGCACAATTTAAACCACTCAAAAAGACTAAAAGCCCAAATGGATATTAACTCTTTCTAAACTTATTTTTCGGTCTTTTATATAAATGTTTATTTTATTTGTTTGACATAGGTTCATAGGTGTGTACTAGGCTAATGGCCCTGGCACCTTTACAAGCCTAGCCCATAGGATTATCCTGGCATTGTGCCACCCAACCTTAGTTCCTAGTGCCTCTGTCGAGTAGAGCCACTGGAGTGATCACCAGGGTGAATTTTCTATTTCCCATACACTCATCAAGATTTCTCTTGAAGAGGGCCAGTGAGGTGCTCTGCTTGACATGTATGGGAAGTCTATTCCATAGCATGGGCAGTCTCTGGGTTATGAACCTGTTCCTCCAGTATGTGCTGGTGATTGTGGTATCTCTGGGTTATGAAACTGTCCTTCCAGGATGTTCTGTTGATTGTGGTAGTGAGGTTGAGGTCTCTGGAGTGTGTGGTGCGGAGGGATTGTGATTTCTTTAGATGTAGCATTTCTGACAGAGCTGGGTCAGACATGGCTTTGTAAGTCAAGCAGAGATCGCCTCTAAGTAGGCGATATGAGACAGAGAATAGTTGGAGTTTTTTGAGTCTGCCCATATAGGACAAGTGTTTAAGGCCTAGGATCCTCTTTGTGAGGTACTTTTGTGGCCTCTCCAGTTGTTGCAGGTTTCTAGTGAGGTACGTGTCAAATGGGATGTTGTACTCGATGAATGGCCTAATGAGGGAAGAGTAGAGGGAGACAATTATCTCTTTCTTCCTGGATGCAAGACCCTTAGTAATGAGATGTGCCACATAGAAGGACTTTCTGACCACAGTGGCAATGTGGTGGTCAAAAGAGAGGTTGCTGTCAACCTGTGTTCCCAGATCTGTTTTAATGCCTTCTGTGTTCAGTGGACTACCATCAATGTGGTAATTCAAGGGAACCGAGTTTTTCCCAAAGGGGATGAAGACACATTTTTTTGGCATTGAGCTTAAGGCCATGGTTCTGACACAAGTTGTTGGTCTCATTGAGGCCTTTCTGTAGGATGTCAACATCACTTGGGGAGTTAATAATAGCTCCCAACTTGCAATCATTTGCGAACTCTGTCAGCCAGAGTCCCTCCGTGTTGGCCTGGACTTCAAAGAAGTAGATACCAAACAGAAGAAGACCCAGGACCAAACTGTGTGGAACTCCACTCATGACTGGTCATCAGTCTGACTTGGAGTCAACTACTTTTACACTGTGGGTTCTATCTGTGAGCCAGTTTGCAACCCACCTAGTCATATAGGGGTTGATGCCTAGCTTAGTAAGTTTTTCTATCTATTCCTCCTCCCTGCACTACATTTTTTTTTACTTTTTTCTAGAATCTATGATTCTTTGACATTTTATATTCATTTCAGGCCTTTGTGTATATTGTAAATAGTTACTATTTTTCATATTTGAACTTATGTTTTAAAGTATTTATTCTATTATTGTGTCTTTTTTGTTGCTAAATAAAAAAAAATTCAATAAATTTATTTGATCAAAAAAATCAACAAAAAAAAAAAACAAAGACTAAAAGCCCTATCCCTCTAGTCTGTCTGATATAAAATTCTGAGTGGTGATGTCTGTTTAGCCTTTTGAGCAATAAAAGCTCTACCCTTTTTAAAGTCCTTGACCTTCAGCACAAGTGTTCTAATACTCATGCTAAAGTCTTCACCCTGCATTGCAAGGTCAGCAATACCGTCTGCTGTTACAGATTAATAATGCAGTGTATGCCCTAAGTTTGAAATAAGCTCCCTGTACATGACAAACCAAGTAGCATCCTATCTGCTTTTAAGACTAGACTTGACAATTGGATGTGAGGCTATACAGGGCTGGTCTTATCAATTGTTGGGCACAATTTATACCACTTTGGTGGGGCTCATGAACTGAACCACCCACAACCCAATGACCCCATTTACCGCCGCAACCCTCTTTCGACTTGCAGCCTACATGGACATAAGACTATTTCACTATAAATATCTAGTACATATGCTGCTACTATGTATTAAAAATAAAACAGAATGTTATTTATTAAGTTATATATTGTCATAAGACATGTTAAAACAGAAGTCAACTCTTGGAATCCTGGAATACTCCCAGATCAAAATCTCATGTAATTCCTCTCTCAGGGTCTGCTTAACTTGCTCAGGCATGCTATAAGAGTCCTTTCTTATGAGCCACTGAGACTCTGTAACTATGTGGTGCTTCAAGAGGTGGATGCATCCTGGCTTACCAGAAAACAGGTCCCTAAACTTCTATAGTATTGTCCAGATCTCATTAGCCAGCCCAGGAAATAGAGGCATACTTCTCTGTAATTTCTTCCTTCTCCCTGCACTACATTTTTTTTACTTTTTTCTGTTTTTCTTATCTCACATTTTATAAATACTTTGTTCTTTTTATATCATTTTCTCTACAGAAACATTATTCCATTATACTATGTATTTATTTACTGACATTCAGTTTCCAGGAAAGTCTGACTGTGTGGGAACTCATTTTCATTGGAGGCCTGGGGAGAAAAGCTCCAAAGCATTATAAAACATTTTAAGAATAATAATTTTACAGTCTTTAAAAATAATAATACAAAAACAAATACAGTTTAAATAATTATACCAAGTTAGATACAATATGAAAACATTAGTTAAGAATTGACACAAGTTATATATCGATGATTTAATAGTTACAGAAATTTTAGCCAGTTTCTAAAGAAATTAAAGGAAAGTTAGTATAATGCAAGCAGGAACAACAATATGTAGTAATAGAAAAATAGGCTTATGGTATATTTAAGAGTGAAAGCTAGCAGAGACAGACTTGAGCGAAGAAGGGAAAGTAAGGAGATTTATACTATGAATAGGTATTTATCTAGATTTAGGGGTACAGTTTATCCTGGTGTTGAGCAAGAACAGATCCAGCTTTTGCCTAGGAAGTCTTTCAGAATGGTTTTGAAGGACTGGAGAGAAGGTATTGACCTGATGGATAGAGATAAGGAGTTCAAAGCCTTAGCAACATGGTACGAGTACAGAAAATGCCCAGCAGATTTGATAGGTTTGTGGATAGACTGGAGTCATTGGTCATTGGATCATAATGATCGACTAGGAACACAGCTGTGTAGAATGCTATTTAGTGCTGGACAAGCATATGGATTCTGGATAATTTTATAGGTGATAAGAAGCTGTGTATATGTTAGTTGATGGGGTAGTGTGAAGTAATTTAGGCTTTTTAGTGCTGCACAGTAGTGGGTTCTGAAAGGAGTATTTTTCTTTGTACTTTGGTTGGGAAATCACTTTGTCTATTGATAACAAGTTAACATTCACAGTTATCTCTTCATTGTTTTAATGTAATGAATAGATTATTAATGTTATCAGTTACCAAAGTTTTCAATATCATGCCTTTATTTTTTCATATCTAAATAACGTATCACTGAATGGAATGTTCATTTGTACTGTTATTCCAAGTGGAGATGCAGGATTTGAGACCTTCAGGATATGTTGCAATTGTGTTTTGTGGCTTAGATATTTTCTTCTTATTTTTATTATGTGGAAGAGATCTGACTGGGATTAATATGTCATTTTTTCACTTTTTTAACTCGAGCTACCATTGCTAATGGATTTTCTGCCATTAAACCTTGTTGACAGATGTTCACAATGGCAGCCTGTATTGGTTTAAATTAGTACTAGTGGCTTAAAAGGAGAGGTAGATGCAAAATGTCAGGACTTGTTAAAGAAAATATAATCTCTTATTTGACTAAAAGCTTTTAAGGGGTTCATTTTTGCCACTGAACTTGAACCCCACTAGAATGTTCATTAGTACATTGTCAAAGAATATTTTGCTTTAGCATCTGTGAGCATCTCTTGTGTCTTTTTTAAAAGATGCTTTGAAACAAAAATAATACAAATTATACTATGAGATGTTTAATGGGCTGATATATCATGATGGGACATATTTCCTACACAAAGAGCAGAAAGGGCAGAATATGCTGTCTGCAAAATGTTAATAATTAGGTGACCTTAGCATTACAGTACAAAGAGGTTTCTAGGGCTTCCACTATGAGTGGACGACAAAGAATGCACTGAGATTTGGAATCCCTGAACTGCATTCACTGTAAAAATCTTGTCAACCTACACCCCCTAATATCCACCAGACTTATATATACCAACACCATGGTTTAACCAACATAAAAAGGGGGAGATTCCCCCAAAAAGCTATACAGCTTACTGATAGTGATTTTCTATGTGAGAACTCTGATTACTGGCGAGTTGAACCTTGGGCAACTGAAGTTTGAGAGTTCAGTCTTCATCTACCAGTAGGTTACCCTTTCTAGGTACTTATACAAATAAATATTGTTTAATCACAAATGACATTCTACATCATCAGTTTCTACAAACTGGTTTGGTTCTGCCATTACACTTTTACTTACAATTTGTCTTTTTGGGTAGTGTAGTTTATTTAATTTGTTTATTGCGTTTTGTTGATGTTTGTACATTTGTTTTTTTTTTTTTTTTAAGTTCTGACCCTTGGAGTTGTCAAGGCTTTAAATATTACATATGACTGTCTATCAATAATACAAGAATATTTATTTACTGCACTTATACTTGCTTTATACAGTGATAGCGACTGCTTTTGAACATTTGAAAACATTTATTTTTGTGGCAAAAATCATTATTTCACTGTTTGTTGGTTTTTCCAGTTCTGTTTACCTCTAAATCTCCTTGTGGAAGGGCAAATTAGCCAGGGATTTAGTTATTTGGTAGTTGGTTGTTCTTTAATCTGCACTTGAGAACTACTTTTGCTGTGCTTTTATGTTAATAAATGCCAGGCTCATTCATTTTGTGTCTAAAGGTGTTTACCTAGTCTGTCTAAGTTGGGAAGCACTCCAGAGAGCTCAAAGTGTGGTTATTTATTTGCTAGAGAGCATGAGTCAGTTTTCAAGTTTTTTTTTCTCTACCATAAATCAGCCAGGATTGTATGGAGCTACCCATAGAGCAACAGCAGTTAGCTGTACCCAGTATAGTAGCAAATGCCTAAACAGTAAAATTTCCCCATAAAGTTAGGAGTAGGACTGAAACACAACTTCCTTGAAGGCAAAAATCTTACATACAAACAATGTTGTCAAGAATATCCACACTACATACCGCACACATATCGCTCACCACATGCACAGATTGTATTATGCTGAAGAGCTTAAAAGAAACTTTGTCAAATCTCAAAGACCTCCAAAGCCACGTAATGGCAACATTGCTCTACAGCAATCATTATAATACACATCAAAGGATGCAACAGATATCTCACACAAGGCTACACCCAACAGTCCCCCAAGATCAAAGCCCACAAGACAAGTAAGAATATACTTTGCATAACACTATTGTCACTGGGGACTCCATTGTGTAACACACAGATGCCCCAAACACCAGGTTAGACAAGGAAAAGATAATGGTTAGTTGCATACCCGAACCCAGGATCCACAATATCATGCATGCACCCAAGTCACTGCATCCTAGGTACCAGTATGATTCTGTCATAATCCATGCAGGAGTAAATGACCTTAGATGTACCTCACTGGACTATATGAAAAGAAGGAAAACAGATCTGTTGGAATATCTGTCATAGACAGGTTCGAGCCTTGCACTGAGCAGCATTCTACCTTCACCAAGGATGATGCCATAATATGAACATAAAATGATTGATTTTAATAATTGGCTTAGTTTCTGGTGTCACTGCAGAGGGATCCATTCTCCATCAACATATGAGGACATGGTCAACTGACCGCATTACTTTGCCAAGGATGGGCTGCAGCTGCCCCCCCAGGCTTTCAGAAAATGGGTAAAGTTTTATCCCCCCTTAGAACCTTTTTTTAGGCAATGCCTAAAAGACAAAACTGCCAACATAATGGAAAAGTCTCTAAGCAATCTTAAGGTGTTACTGCTCAATGCTAAGAGCCTAAACAAAGAACTCCACACCCTTCAAGCTCTCCTCACTCTAGAGAATGTAGATGTCTGTGCTGTGACCGAGACTTTACAGCCATATAAGTACTTCATTAATGCAAGGCTACAATACCTTACACACATTTAGACCAACAAGTACAGACTGGGGCCAAAGGTGGAGGTGTCTATATCTATGTTAGCATCAAACAGGTTGGTTAAACAGGATGATATCATGGAGCTCATCCATGTGCAAGTCATCATAGAGAAGGTCCCCCACCATATCATGGCTAGCTACATGTCACCATCTATGCCCTGAGTGTCTCATGACTCTTGTGTAAATCTACTAGAAGCTCTCATCATCCATCAGGGAATTAAATAGTGAGGGAAGAAACAGCCAGGGAATTGTTATGGCTACGCTTATATAGGCCCTAGGGCCAATAGCCTAGTACCAACCTATGAACCAACCAAATACCATATTCAAGGGTGACTTTAACTACCCCACTATAGACTGGGAAATGTACACTCCCTCAAACTCACAGGCACAACAATGCTTCCTGGACATTATTAACACAAACATCCTGGAACAGATACTGCATGCACCAACCAGAGGGTCAAATACTGGATCTGGTACTCAGCAACATGGGAGAGTGTTGCACGCCTCTCCCCCCATGTCACATCTTCACTTGTGAGCTTGGATCACAAAGCTGTCTCCTTTGGAGTAAAAATCAACATGGAAAACCCAGCTAAACCAGTAACACGTAGGAACTATTATAGGGTAAACTACATCTTATTAAGCAACAGTTTGTCAAAATTCATGGTTCCCCCTAACCCTGCAATCACAGCTACCTATGCAGAATTATTCACAGAGTTCCTATACCAACGTGTGAATAGCTGCATAGAGGCTGCTATACTTACCAGAAGTAAACTCAAAACAAAGAAACTGCACTGGATTTGTTAAGAAAAGTAGGTAGTAATCCTGATTTTGTACAAAGAAAGGCAAAATACTTCAAAAATTATTTTCAGGGTAAATTGAATAAACCAAAAGAATTGAATAAAACATGTGGGGTGATTAAATGTTATAATTGTAATATGTGCACTTATATTTTCACAGAAGGAAATTAAATAGAAATAGGGGGTATAAAAGTTAAAATTCCAGGACAATTTAGTTGTAAGTCTAAAAATGTTGTTTACTTATGTTTTTGTATGCAAATCCTTCTATGTTGGAAGGACAACTTGAGAATTAAATAGAAGGATATATGTGCATAAATATGCCACTCAGGAGATGAGAGCAATGCATTATGTAAACATTATAAGACGAAACAAATTTAAACATTAAAAGACAAACAAATCCTAATAGCATAAAGATGGATTGTCCAGTGCGGCACCATCCTTATTAGGCTCACTCTCCCCCTGGCTGCTGTGTTCCCCTGGCCCAGTGGGTCTGCCTCTATCAATCTTATAAACTTTATCCTGCTGTAAGACCTGTGTATGCTACCTGCCTACCCTGCAAGAACCTCCAACATACATTCAACTATTAAACTACAAACTAAAGGAAGCTGTTGTCCTATTTTTCAAATCTCTCGCCATCCAAAGAATCAGAGAAACTTATAAACTCTATCCTGCTGTAAGACTTGTGTATGCTACCTGCCTACCCTGCAAGAACCCCAACTGTTGTCCTATTTTTCAAATCTCCCACCATCCAAAGAATCAGAGAAAGTATGTCGGACCTCTCTACTAAGCTGAGAAGTTGTATTGTAACTAAAACCTAGACATTTGCTACAGTGTAGTACTTTGTATTAAATCTCCTACCTGAACCAGATACCCAGCAGCCTACCTCCCTATATCCTCCTTAGGGTATTTGCCTCTCCTTATTTTGTGTTGTCTAACTCTGTCCTCTTTCTTCTTCTTCCTCCTACATAATTTAAATGTAATTTTAAACTTTGTCCACCAGGGGGCTCCCTTTCCTAGGCTCCTATTAGCTTCTAAATAATCCTTATCTTTATCTATTTTAGTTCAATGCTAAACTACTCTGTTATACTCTTCTGTCCTGCCATTTATCTTACTTTGTCTAGTCCCTTCTCCTTTCCTCTTTTTTTCTGCTATAGTCCTTAGCCCTAGCTATTTTATAAATATACTAGCACTCCCCTTTTATCTCTTACTACCAAGAAGTTAGCTGTATTCTGCTATTTCACTGATTGTTTCTGTGAGCTATTTCTCACTTGCTCTAACCCGCTCTGTTCACTCTGCGGGCTCACTTCACTCACCTACCCTACCCCAAATTCCCACCCACCCCAGTACACGTAACCTTACACTACTCAAACCACACCTCTATCTTCTATTAACCAATTACTTCTCACTTCCTCATTAACTTACCTATCCTATCCCCTGCTACCTTCATCTACTACCTCATTTTTATCTCTAACTACTCCACCCTTTCACTATCTCATTAACTTACCTATCCTATCACCTGTTACCTCCATCTACCTTTTTTCCATTTAACAACTCTATTCTTTAACTTTGCTCTTTCCTCTATCTCATATCTCCTAGCATCTATCTCCTATTCCTCACAGCCATGGCTACTATACACAGGCCTACCCTCAATAATGGCCTTCTCTTTCTCACTATTTTTATCCCCCTATTTTTATCCCATTACCTTACTTGCTATGAGCATCATAGCCTCTCTAATTTTCAGCTTCCCTTAGAACGCACAATTTAAATCTCTCCTCTAGCCACACAAACCCACTTGGACATAACATCTTCATCATCCTACCTTCTTCCAAAATTCCATAGAATAAAAGCCTTTGACATGGTGAATCATCACTTAATGATAGATATACTTACTTCACTTTCAATTGACGCTCAGACAGTCAAATGGTTTGAATCCTATCTTAGAAACAGACAACAGGCAGTCCTCTGGGACAACAACCTATCTACTCTACCCCCATCTCACAGGGAGTCCCACAAGGCTCTATTTTGGGGCCCCTCCTCTTTTCTATTTTTATCAGTGACCTGAAAACATCCCTACCTCAAACCACCTGTATTCAATATGCTGATGACTCGACCCTAATCTGCGCTGCAGCATCTTCTGCTGAACTTCAGTCTAACACCCAAAAAGTATTTACCTTAGTTGAAAACTGGTTCTCCAAATGCTGTCTCCTCCTTAACCCCCCCAAAAAAAAACTTCTACTGTTTACCCCTACCCAGAAGTCTTCCTCTATTGATTTCACAATTATATCAAATAATGGCACTGTAATAGTACCAGACTCAACTAATAAACTTTTAGGTGTAACAATTGACCATAACCTCAACTTTGACTCACACATAAACTCAATCATCAAATCAGTGAATATAAAACTGGGATTCCTCTATAGGCTAAAACCCTTCCTTACACCTATAGCCAGGACTACTGTTGCCCAAACTCACCTAATTTCCACCCTTCTCTATGCCTCCCCAATTTCTACAAATCTATCCAAAAATAATCAAAATAAGCTGGCCACTTCTTACAATAGCATTGCCAGATTTGTCACTGGAACCCCATTCCGTGCTCACCATTGTCAAAATCTAAGGAAACTAGGATGGTTGGAACTGCAAAACCAGCTTCTTTTTCAGCAACTATCCCCACAAAATCTTGCATCATCCTACAAATACTCCCATTCTCTCTAACTTGATCAACCCATATAAAAATCTAAGTACCCTACGCTCAGCTAATAAGTTACTAGCTACAACCCTAAAATCCAATAACAAATCAGGTGATTCTCTATTTACTAACACCATTGGAATCTTTTGGAATAAACTTCCAAGTAATCTTATATCCCTTTAATCTACTCCACTGTTCAGAAAGCATCTAAAAACCTTCCTTAATTCACAATGGCTGTGTCCATGCACCAGTCCTAGCTGAAACTCTTTTTGTCACAACTAACCTTTCTAGTTTACTAAGTTTTCTGCTTTAAACTCTGTTGTCAAACGTGTCTATTTTTGTCTTGTTCCTATTATTCTATATACCAAGTTATATGTCCTTTCCTCATTGCAGTTCCTTTTTTGTTATGTAATGTAAATAAGACTAACTCGTAGGGTTTTTTTGTTACTATGTATAACCAATTTTTGATTAGTATCCCCTTATGTCTATATTTACTCATGTAAATCAGTTGTATACAGCTGTTGTGGAGCTTTTCTCCCCGGGTCTCTACTGAAATTGGACATATATCCAACTAGACTAGCCTGGTCAAGAAATGTAAAATAAATAAAAATAAAATGTAAGGTAGCTTCAGGTATGGTGTCTGTGTGATCTCCCCCAGGCTACCAGACCCACATGCCTGTCTCCAAGCCTGAGTGCATGTAACTGCATGCACGCAAGGTACTGCATTATCAAAATCATTCCCTTTCAAGAAATCTGCAGGGATATCCTCAGACAGATTTACCTGCTTGCTTCCATTTCCACTCTCCCAGTCAAGGTGAACCCTGGTCAAAGTTATTTGAAACAGGGCCTCTCCTAAAGCTGTGATTGAAGTGCACTGCCCAAGCAAGTACTGCTCTTCTTTAACCACTGCAGGCTTCACAATAGTTATGTTAGAGGCTGTGTCTCTCTTAACAGTGACCTATCTTCCATCCACTAATATAGGGTACAACCTCCAGTGATAGTTTGGTACCCTTGTTGTCTCCAGACAACTTACCACTAGCATGCTGTTATTCCCACTTGCTGGCTCCCACATCTTTTGTTCCCCACCTTGCTTTAGTGGACATTTGTATGCTACATGCCCCCTCTGGTTACATTTAAAAATCTAACCCTTGATCTTGGCCTTGTACTTGAACTATTGGCTTCCACTATTACTGGTAGACTCTGTTGGGGTGGTTCAGGCTGCCCACCATGGGTTCCCTTATATCCATGTGGAGAACTAGGTATCTCTTTCTTGTGCAGTGGTGCCCTGATTGCTAAGTAGAGATCCCATTTTCTCTCCAGCTCATCTGCTGAGTTACACTCCTAGTCTGCTAACCAGATCCTCATATCCTCAGCCAAAGTGCTAAGGGCTTGTTCTTTCACCAAAAGGTTTGCCAGCCTTTCAAAATTGGTGACCTGATGCCCACTCACTCATCTATGAACACAAGTACTTAACTCAGCAGTATAGTCACATACACTTTCATCTGCCTTGTGTCTATGCTTACAAAACTTTTTTTCTGTATGCTTCAGGTGTTAACTTAAAACACTCCAATAAACATTGTTTAACTTTACCATAGTTTAAACAATCAGTATCAGACAATTTAGAAACCGCAGTTACAGCTTTACCATGAAGTAAGGGGGTTTGGAACCATAACCAGAGCCCTTGGTCATCATCATTATACTGTTTTCATACTCTTTCAAATATATGAATAACACTATCAAAATAATCACCTTCTGCAAACTGTGGAAGAAATTTACTGACCTTTATGCTTCTAGAGTTTGGTTATTCCCTTCCCCATTATCTCCTTGACCCTGATGAAGAGTCAGAATTTCCCATTTCTCATTTTTGGTGTTGTTTCTCCTTTTCGTCATCCTTGAAATGCCGCATTCTCTCTGCTGATTCTAATTCCATCTGTTTCTCCTTTTCTTCGGCATCCAAATACCACAGTCTCTCTGCTGACTTTAATTCCAAATGCTTGGCCTCCAGTTCAAGTCTCTTTAACTCCAGATGGATTCTTAAATCCTCTGAGAAAAAGGTGAACTGTCCTGTTTCTGAGGACAACACATCCCCATCACCAGACTGGTTGTCTTTCTGATTGCGGGTCCATGCTGCAGCTGAGATTAAGGCTGAAATAATTTCCTCTTTAGTCAGGTTGGCATGCAGCAGTCCTTTGGCTTTGCAACCTTGGCCACCTGGTTCTTTGTCAACTTGCCATAATCCTTTGCTGACATCTTTGCCTGCTTTTCCTGACTAAACTAGACTAACAAAAATAAACAAGACTGCTGTGAAAATGAAACTTTGTATGTTTACCTTTTGGCAGTGACAAGTTCAATTAATATCCCATCCAGCTGCCACCAATATGTAATGGTCTCTACTTCAGGCCAGTAATCAAGAAGCCTCAATCCTCACCACTGACACCAATGAGGGATG
This sequence comes from Protopterus annectens, assembly GCF_019279795.1. Classification (NCBI taxonomy): domain Eukaryota; kingdom Metazoa; phylum Chordata; order Ceratodontiformes; family Protopteridae; genus Protopterus; species Protopterus annectens. Next base: position 209,265,107 of record NC_056735.1, read on the forward strand.
ACTGCTAGGAGCAAAAATGGATTCACACAGGGTTTTCAGATGCAGCTCTCTGCATTTCCCTTAACAACACACAAAGAGCACACTCCAGACCTGGGGCTGGACTTTGTGTCTCTCTCCAGGCCCCAAACAAGACTCCATACTGACCACTTTAGAGCTCTGTGTCCCTTTACCAAGTAGATGACACATACACTTGGATATTTGGTTTTCACACACACACACACACACACACACACACACACACACACACACACACACACACACACACACACACACACACACTTGGGAAAGGCTAGCACAGATTTATCAGTTGTGCACCTTCTGCCACCAGTCAGCTACTCTAAGGCTCATACAAGAGTACCCAATTAGAGTAAGTAAATTTAATACTAATGCAAATGGTAGAGTTTGACCAATGCAGCAAGGCTTTCAGAAGTGGCCACAGTGTCACTTAAATAAGCATAAGTACTCTTAAGATGTTACAAGTATTTTCCAAAAGACCAGCCACAATATAAGGTGTAGAAATATTTAATAATAAATCGATAAAATAGAAAGCACGCAAATAGTGAATATCTAGTTACAATAAACACCAGAGTTTCAATCACAGGAGATATAAAAAAAAAACAGTTGGTTAGATTCACAGAGATGCAGAAAAACAATACTTAACTAATATTGCTATATTTTCCTGATTAACTAAAGAAATACTGTTTGCTGGTTACTTACTAAAGCAAGGCAAGATGTCTATGAGAGATCTTTCCTGTCAGGTTCCACAAAAAAAGTGCTGCTGCAAGAGTTCCAGAATATCTCTTACTAATATCTAAGAAAATAATTTCAGTGCTGGTTATAGACTGACATCACATTTGGTCATCTGACTCTGATACAATACACACCCAGAGCTTTGCTAATATTTGTTGCAGCATATGAAAGCTATAAAAAGTTTCAAAAACTTCCACCCTTCCAGGGTAGCAATTAGTTCACCCCTAAGGACAATACAGTAAGATTCCTAGCCTGGTTTTCCCAGACATTTTTGTCACTGGCTGTAATCAGACCTGTAAGATTAAATATTTATGGCCTAAACCAACTCATTTAATTTTCAAACTATTTTTCAAAATTTAGCTGGACTGATATTAACCTCTTCCCTTCTAGAATTCTCTCTTAAAACACATACATTTAATCCATTATAATAATACTGTCTGACATACATGTATATCTATTTTCTGACCAGCAGGACCCACTGTTGATGCATTTTTAATACAAGTAACTTTATAAATACATTTTTAACACAATCATCTGTACAAATCAGTGTTATAGTCAAATGACATAAAATTATTCACAAAACTCTAGTTAGCTATACTGATGTATATTACACATGCACTACTGAGCTCTCCATGGCACAGATGGCACTACCTCATATCATCACATCTACAAGGATTTACTCCAGCAGAATTCCGGGCATGAATTCTATCTCCCACACCGATCCACTAAAGGCTCTGTTCTTGTATTCAGTCTCCTTCAGGTTGCAGAGAGTGGATCTTTACCTGGCTTACAGGTTTCCTCAGACCCAGCCCCAATGGATCCATTGTATATGCACAAAACAAACAGCACCAGAAACACTAGATCAGAACATCACTTGTGACATAAACAGAACATGCTGGAGTGACAGATATGTGTCTCAAAGGACTGGAATATGCTCCCTTTTCATGTAAAACAGAGCTGATCCCTGACCCTTTTCAAATAAAGCCTTAACAATTGGTTGGAAAATCATACATTTACCACTTGTCTGGCCCCATGTTTCTTATGAACAGAGGACTCCAATAAGAAAAGTATTAACCTAGCTAACAACCCCCTTACAAATCCAGTTACCTCTCTACTAACATATCGTCCTGCAGATGTGCCCATTATACTCGAGATCCAAATGGGTTTTGGATGTGTGTTGAGGCCTGTAAGGGCCCTAACAGTCATACTGGTTATTACTCTAATAACAACCTGTAAACCTATGAATCTATAAGAGTTTGTAGATTATGACAGAATTAGTCATGTGATATTATTTTACCACACATAACATGAAATGTTAGTTATGTCAAATATATAAAGTAAAATCTTTTAGCAGAACATTTAAAATGCATATTATGAATTAAATATTAATGATTATGTAGCTGTACCTCTCAGCATAATAATTATAGACAGAAACACTTGTTTCTGTTTCTAGACACACACAAAATGCCACCCCTTTTGCAGTTTTCAGCGAGTGCCATAACTATTTTGAAAAAGGAATGTCTGAATGGTAAGTAGTTACAAATAACCCATCTGACATTGCTTGTTACTCAAATTAAAGTGATAGTTAACATATTCTGGCAATATAGCTCAAGGAGTCAAGCCTTTGAGCTGCTTTCACTCTGTACTTCTTGGTTAGAAGCCTTCAGTCATCCTTATGAAGGTTATGTTAACAAAATGGCCTTCTGAATGATATGATTCAAAAATGCTGTGTTTTCTTACTTGTCTGTGCAATTCCTTTTGCATGCTTTACAGAGCTTTACAGCTTTCTCTGCATCTTTGTTTGGCCTACATATTAACAAGGTATGGAGGCTAATAACTTTGTTGTTCTATTTAGTTTTGATAGATCCGAGCTCTTCTGGCATCAAGCAAAAACAGCCCATCAGTGCAGCTTCAGTGATTTGGGATTTTGCCATCTTGTTCTATACCAGTAGAACAGTTTGAGAAGAAACAGTAAGAGCAGGCTATAAATGCTGAAACCAGCTGCTTTCAGATATAAAACTCTGAGACCCATACCACTGGTTCCATTTATTTTTATGTGCAAACTAGCATTGTTATGGCGATGTTTTATGTCAGTACTTTCAAGTGATAAAAATCAGTGTTGCTTTCCTGACTAGGCTGGAAGCTGAAACCCCTGAATATATATAACTCATTTACACAGAGCTCATATTTATTCACATATACACAATATTTGGAGATTTCTTACTGGCAAATAAGTTAAGCATTGATTTGAATATGCAAGTATTTGCTATAAAGAATTACTCAATTTAAACTTTGTATTGCCATTAAATACTAATACTAATAATAACAGAAATAAAATGGAAACTGCAAAAAAGAAAAAGAAAAAGAAGATATTCAGATGTACATAAGGATTTAAAGTAGTTAGGGTTATAACACTATAGTCACATGCAATGGTTTGGTTAGTAAACTAGTCAAAAGAACAGCAGAAGATGAACTGAAGGATATAAGCTATACATCACAATATAAAGATGTCTACTGAGGAGACAGAACAGGTGGATGTACAGATGACTGCAGAAAAATGAAAGCTTTGGTTCAACTAGCACCCTGTGCTGGTCCCACAAACTAGACCTCCCCAACCCTTTCTTCTATTAGCACACCAACCAGGTACTAGATACATGCCCCCCTCCTGCTCCAGAGCAAAAACAAAAAACAAAAAAGCAAAACAAACAAACAACAAAAAAGGTCCACTCCTTGCAGTGGAAAACCATCCAGGTGACCAGATACACGCCTCTCATTCCTGCCTCATCTCTTCAATGGAAGAGCAAAAAAAAAAAAAGCTTGCAATCAGGTACCTAGGGCTCCTGAAATGCAGCAGCCAATCAAGTGCTACAGGGTTTAGGTTTTAGTTAAAAAAATACTTGTAAACTATAGCAAGCCGTTGCTACAGTTTGCAGTTTGGTCAACACAGAGTGCTACAGTGCTCAGGTTTGACCGCAAATGCAATACTGGATTTAAATGTCGGTATGCATTAAAGAGTGATCTGGAGGATGGATTGGATGATTGATGACACGGCCTAACACTTTGCATCCAGGGCAGTTGCCCACTTCACCCCATACTAACTATGCTCTGGACCAGAGAGAGCATTGTCAATATAAAATACTCTGTATTGCATTATAAGTATAGGTTTGCTAGAGTTATAGTGTGTATGATAAGGTGTCACCTGTAGGTCACAAGAGGTAGAAGATGTGAGGCCAAAGAGTTTCTTTTGGAACAGATAAGGTTTACTGTCTATATGTGTCCTTTACATTAATGCATTTCCCTGCCTACAGAGACTGGCAATGAAGAAGTGTGGGTAACTATTGCTGGATGGTAGATCTTAATAAAAACTAATGCAGATTTTTAGTAGTGTGTCAAAAATATCATGTTTGTTAATGTCAAAATCCAGAAGCCCATTGTATCCACCACATTGATATCTAGGTTAAAATGCTGCAACACCATCCACCTAGTATTGCTCTTAATTCTGCACTCAGCACTGTAATGCAACAATATGCAAAAGCACAGCTCTTTGCTTTTATATAGATGTATATATGTATGTATCACTTGCTCCTGCCCATGAATGCTACCATACCTCAATAAATAATTTCAGCTATCTTCCTATCACTGCAATAGACTCCTTTCTTCTTAACTCACCCACATTTAAATTATTAATTGAAAAGTACTGTGTTCCTTCTAATAAGCAAATGCACTTTTGATTGTTTTCTTATTCTTTATAAAGCCAGGATGCCATCCATCTCTCCAGACCTTTAGTTAAATTGCCAGTCAGAGGAACCATCTTCTTCAAGAAAGGTTCATAGGTTCATAGGTGTGCACTAGGCTAATGGCCCTGGAGCCTTTACAAGCCTAGCCCATAAGATTACTCTGGCATCATGCCACCTGACCTTAGTTCACATTGCCTCTGTCAAGTAGAGCCACTGGAGTGATCACCGGGGTGAATTTTTTATTTCCCATCCACTCATCAAGATTCCTCTTGAAGAGTGCCAGTGAGGTACTCTGTTTGACATGTATGGGAAGTCTATTCCATAGCATGAGCAGTCTCTGGGTTATGAACCTGTCCCTCCAGCACATTCTGTTAATTGTGGTAATGAGGTTGAGGTCTCTGGAGTGTGTGGTGCAGAGGGATTGGGATTTCTTTAGATGAAGCATTCTAACAGAGCTGGGTCAGACCAGGGGTGTAGCTAGGATTTTCAAATTTGTACTCACAGCTCTCAGACTGCTACCCCCCTCCCCAGCCAAGCTACGGCCATTCTCGTAATTCACGGTTCGCTCTTTTAGTGTTGATGAAGAGGCATTTGCTGTAATGCCTCTTCAGTAATATAATATAGATTCACTCAAACTCGGTTCCTTGACTTGAAGATGAACCTGAAAGTCAGTTCTTTGAAAAATGCAACAAGGTAGTTGGGGTAGAGGATTCATGCTTTTGTTTTCTGTAAGGTACAGGTTTTGAGCTTGAGTAAATTACTAGCTACCTGCTGCCCCTAACTAGGGTGTTTCATTCACACACACATCCCTACCTACCTCTTAGTGCAAGAAATATGGACAAAGCCTAAAATAAACAGAGACATATATTAAATAATGCTCTCGTGAACTTAGAAAGTTGCTAGAATAACAGGATTTGTGCTAGTATGAGAAAGTTGCTAAAATAACAGGATTTGTGCTAGTATGAATTTTGCTAAAGGACATGAAGTCTGAAAGTCAAATGCCTGTCATTATTTAGCAACTTCAGCCTTCAATGATTTTCTAGAAAATCACAAAATTTATGAGGAACAGACAAAAAATATGGGGCAAAAATCTGGACATTCTACAAAATTTGGACAGTTGGGAGGTATGCTACCTCCCTACCGCACACACACACACACCTCGCAACCTCTTACAGCAACAAACACATAAATAAAAATGAGGCCCAATAATAAGGACATTTTTTTTAAACATTGCTCTTATAAATTTAGAAAGATAATAGAATAGTAGTAGGTCTTGCATTAGTACGGATATTCTGAAAGGTATGAAATCTGAAACTCAAATGTCTGCCATTATTTTCTAACTTCAGGCTTTAATGATTTGCCACTAATTTGCTAGAAAACCGCAGTTTTATGAAAAACAGACCAAAAATGTGATGCAAAAATATAAAATTGCCAGACAATACAGCTGGAAACCTGTCAAAGAAGGGACACCATTTTAATATGAGCACTGTTAACTTGAGCAGCTGACAAAATTAAAGAATCTACATGCATTTCTGGAATAAAAGTAATGTATAACTCTAATCATTACAGTTATTTATAATTGTAAGCCCTCCACGTTTTCTTCCAAAATTGCTATTTTGTGGAGGGATTATTAGGGGGAGAGCAACATTTTGAGTCAAAATTGGGGACAATTGAGAGGTTTGGATATTCCTAATTCTATAAAGCGATTTATTTGCACGTACTTCTCAACCTCTTAATGCAGGAAATCTGGACAAGGCCAAATATATTGGGGGAACATACAAACAGTACTAAAAATTGATCTTATATAAACATAAGACAGTTGATAGAATTACAGGTCTTGCTTTAGCATGCATTTTTCTGAAGATTATGACGTCTGAAACTTAACGTCGGTCATTATTTAGTGACTTCATTCCTAAATGATTTGCCAGAAAAGTTTTATTTTGCATTTTACAGCATGAACACCAATAAATATCTGCTAAACAAAGCAATGCAGTCTCACAATGAAACTAGACTTAGCATTAAAACTTCTCTGCCCTTGAAACTCACATTTATTGAAACAGCATTGAAACCCACATTCAAAGAAAATACATTTTGCCAGTGGCAGATAAAGATTAACTTTGGGCTGTTTTCAAATCATAGGCCCCTTGCACATGAAACATACACGTGCTCTTTGATACACCTTCCTGGTCGTATTAAATTATATTCCTTGTACAAATCAGTATAGTTGTTAGTGTTTTAAATTTATTGTTTTGAACATTTTTTCTGTAAACAATGGAACAAAATGCATGCACCAATAATGACAAAACAGCCCAATTCAGAACATTTCCATCATAAAAGTCTACTCAAACTTCTACAGTCCACCAGTATCAGTAAATATGCACAATCTCTGAACTAGTAAAAGCCATCTACATGATTCCACATTAAAGAAATCTGTAACTAATGAAGAGGATGCTGCTAGCAAACAACTTTATATTTCATGGTTTCATCTACAAATAAAGTGCCTGTTGCCCTTGAAGAATAAATTGCCTATGTTGCATTAAAAAAAATGATACGCTAGTAATATTGCAATAGGGAATGGATGGCAAACTGATAACAGGTTCATAGTTACTACTACATATCTTCGCCAAAAAGGACTACAGTGTCCACCCCCCTTTACAGCACAATACAGTATCAGCAATGCATTTACCTACTGTGGGAGAAGAACCCACAGCCTTCTGCATCAAAAGCAAGTACACTACCTGTTGTGCTATTAACAGTACAAGCAGACTCAGCATAAGCAGCACTAAACTTCAGTTCCCCTGCAGCTCTCAACTCCTTATAAAATGTACTCGACACTCAGCTGTATCTCTGAACTTTGCAGCACAAGAAATCTGGAAAAAGCCAACATTTACTGAGGGGGGGGGGGGACAAAAGCCCAAAAACCAGGAACACATTTTAAACATTGCTTGTATAATTTTGGAAAGTTGCTAGAATAAAATGCTGTGTTACCACCATGCATGTCTTGAACCAGAACCATATGCACTACAGTCAGTGCAACATACCACTATGCTAAATCAGCAGGTTGAACAATAGGAAGATTGAAACTTAATGGCTATCATTTAGATAGCTCTCAACATCTTAGCACAAAAAACCTAGAAAAACAAAGCCAATAATGAGGGAATACAAATTCAGTTATCACTTCACACCTTAGCGCAAAAAAACCTGGACAAACAACAAAAACAATAATGGAAGAATCTGTACATTTCCCCAACATTCAGTATAACAAAAAAAAATTTCTCCTGTTGCAGAAACTGGTGACCTGCAGAACAAGATCTGTGAAGTATTAATAGTTCTTGGGTTGCAATGCTAGCTCTGACCCCTCAGGAAGAGCTTGGGCAGGGTGTGCCAGTGTTCATTGCATAGGACTAGAGATGACAATCTTTACAAAAGCCTGGACGCTTTATATTTTCTTTGGCTTGAGTTGTAAAATAACTCTGAATAGCTTATAAATGGCTCTGAGAAGATTCTTTCATTCTTAAAATACTCAATCGATATGTTTTTTTTTTAGCGGTAAACTCTGACAACTGAAAAAAAATTAAAAATAAACAGTAGTGTAACCAGTTGTACTCACACTCTCTCTCTCTCTCTCACACACACACACACACACACACACACACACACACACACACACACACACACACACACACACACACACACTTACCTGTTAATCCCTTAATGATAATCCATTTGTTATTAGCTATACACATTTCCTGCTCCCACACAAGAACCCCTTACCTGATAATCCATTCACCTTCCACAGCGATAATCCATTTGCGATTAGCTATGTACATTTCCCGCTCGCAGCCAGCCAGCCGGACATGACGTGATGATGTAATTCCGACTGGCTGGTATGTCAGCGCAATTCCGACTGGCTGGTATGTAAATATAACTTAAAGGAGCCACGCTGTTTTTTTTTTTTTTTTTTATTAAAAAAGCTACCCCCTCTTCTAAATAATTTGTACTGAAATCAGTACAGTGCGTATGCCTCCCGACGTCCCTGGGTCAGACATGGCTTTGTAAGTCAAGCAGAGATCACCTCTAAGTAGGTGATATGAGACAGAGAATAGTTGGAGTTTTTGAAGTCTGTCCCTATAGGGCAAGTGTTTAAGGCCTAGGATCCTCTTTGTGAGGTATTATTGTGGCCTCTCCAGTTGATGCAGGTGTCTAGTGAGGTAAATGCCAAATGGGGCTTTGTACTCTATGACTGGCCTAATGAGGGAAGAGTAGAGGGAGACAATGACCTCTTTCTTAGGTTCATAGGTTGGTACTAGGCTATCGGCCCTAGGGCCTATACAAGCCTAGCCATAACAATTCCCTGGCTATTTCTTCCCACAGTATTTACTTCCCTAGACCCCTGTCTAGCAGGTGACTGACGTAATCCCCGGGGAGAGTTTCTTATCTCCCATCCAATCATCAATGTTCCTTTTGAAGAAGGCCAAAGAGGCACTCTGCTTGACATGTATGGACAGTCTATTCCAAAGTCTGGGGAGTCTCTGTGTCAGAAACCTATCCCTCCAGCATGTTTTGTTCATTGTGATGACAAGGTTTAGATCCCTGGAGCGTGTGTCTCTAAGGGATTGGGATTTCTTTAAATGTAGCATGTCCAACTGCTCTGGGTTTGACATGGCCTTGTATGTTAAGCAGAGATTGCCTCTGAGTAGACGATATGCGACAGAGTATAGGTGGAGTTTTTTTAGATGGTCAGCATACAGCATCTGCTTTAGGCCTGTGATTCTTTTAGTGAGTTATTTCTGCGGCCTTCCCAGTTGCTGCAGATATCTTGAGAGGTACATACCAAATGGGGCATTGTATTCTATAATGGGTCTAATGAGGGATGAGTACAATGGGACAATGACCTCCTTTTTTCTGGGCAAAAAGCCCTTAGTGATGAGGTGTGCCACATAGAATGATTTCCTGACTGTTGTGACGATGTGGTTATCGAAAGTGAGATCACTGTCCACCTGTGTCCCTAAGTCTCTTATCACACTTTCATTGTTTAGTGTACTGCCACCTATGTGGTAATTCACAGGTACATGTTTTTTCCTAAAGGGGATAACTACATTCCTTGGCATTGAGCTTGAACCCATGGCTCTGGCACCAAGCATCTGTTTCTGTATAAACCTGTTGGAAGTCTTTATCCTAGAAATCAGAAATAATATTTTTCGGGAATAAAAAAAGCAAACTCAAAACTACACTGAAATGCTTATAAGTCATTGATACAGGGTACTATAATCTCAAATGGAAAGTTATTCCAACTTTTTTGATGCAATCTATATTTTTATCATACATTGTTTCCTTGTTCACTGCCTTAAAATATTTGTACACATTCTAAGTATCAGTAGATTGATGTCAATTTCTGCTCATATAAATCAAATATTTTTGCATGTTAAAAACAAATTGTGTGCTTAATCATATTGTATACCTTACATAATTCAAATAAGTAGTTTCTTTTGTGAGTAGAATACTGCTACCTCTGTATTATGTAATATCTTGTCTTCATACTGTTGAACAATTGTATTGTTTTTTCCATGTACATGCATAATGACTGAAAAGGGTAATTGAACCAGCCCAACTACCTGCTTGATAAGCGAAGAAATAAATGAATAAAAACATTAATTAATTAATTAATTAATTAATTAATTAATTAATAATCTCTCCAGACTATCCAATTTCTAAGTCGTATTTTAAAAACAAAATAGAACAGATGGAAAACGCTCTCTTTACTGAGTGAATAACAAAGCTTTCGGGAATATCCCTTCTTCAGTGTTAAAACTAATAATACTAAAACATTAGATTATAACAGTTTTTTAAAAAACACACCACATGACACAGCCATCCACTCTATAATCTAAAGTGACGTCTTAATGACTTTAGATTATAGATTGGATGGCTGTGTCATGTGGTGTGTTTTTTAAAAAACTGTTATAATCTAATGTTTTAGTATTATTAGTTTTAACACTGAAGAAGGGATATTCCTGAAAGCTTTGCTATTCACTCAATAAAGAGAGTGTTTTCCATCTGTTCTATTTTGTTTTTGCTGTTTGGAAATATAAGAATCAGTGGAAGTTAACTGGCAGTGAACTTTTTAATTTAAGTTGTACTTTAAACATTCTTCTGCTCATAAAAGTTGTAAGCCAAACAGCTAATTTAAATCTGTTGTATTATGTTTGTCCTGCTGTGTTGCATAAAACACTCTTTCTTTAACATCAGATTCCTTGTTACTTCTCCCATTTCCTTTCATCCTCCAATACTTTATGCAGCTAAAAACTCCATAGGGATGGATGATAGGAAAAAAAAAACCTTTAGTCTCTACTCATCTGCTACCATTATTTCTCTATGCCTCTCTTACAAATCTCCAGGCACCTCTTGGCAAGATCAAACAAAGCCAAGTATGGGATAATCCTCTGATACCCACACCCAGGAGTGGGTTGTTGCCATTGTATATTGATATTTAAGAAATAATTTGCTTACCTTTCTTAGTAATGTAACTGTATGATTACACTTTAGTGTTCTTCTGCCTTCTGCCATGCATTCAAATGTACTCTGTATGCATAAGGTACTTACGTTCCTACGGTTACACAATACATCATACAGTGCAAGGGAAGTGACAGAGAAGAGAGCATCTCCCTAATGGGGTTTCTTCCTGTCTCTGTGTCTTAAGAAAAAAAAGAAACAAAAATGAGAGAACAGCACTATAAAACTCTAATGTCTGGTACAATTAACTGACACAAATTCTTCTTCATCATCATCAGCCTTCTTTTTCCCATTTTTCTACATGGGGTTGGAGTGTTGCATCAAGTATTTGCCATTTTTCTCGATTCAGTGCCACTCGCCTATCTTCAACAGTCATGCCTGACTGTCGCAGATATTTTCTCTCACAATCCATCCATCTCTTTGCTGGATACCCTCATTTCCTCTTGCCTTCTTTCTGTCTGTCTCAGATCATCTTCACCAGCTTGTTTTCTGCTTTCCTGCACATGTGCCCAAACCACTGTAATCTAGTCTCTTTCACCTTCTTTGCAATTGGAGCTAATTGTGCTTCTGTTCTGACATTTTTTTCATCTGTCCCTCAGTGTGCATCCTACCACATGTCTTAGGCACTTCATCTCAATGGCCACTAGCTTCCTCAACTGTTTTGCCTTTACTGCCTAGGTTTCTGTACCATACAGTAGTACAGGTTGCACCATTGTTTTCTATACCTTACTTTTCAGCTTTGTTGGCATTCTTCTGTCATACCCTTCCCCTGACACTCTGTGCCAGGTGGATGCATACCCTCTAATTCCAACTTTGACTTCCTCATTCAGACTTTCCTTCTCCTCAATCACTCTTCCCACATACTTGAAGCTGTTAACTTGTTCCTCTATTTTCCCTTCTATTGCATTTCTCACCTTCTTATGACTTCCTCCATTTGCTGCTATTACAACTGTCTTATCTGTACTCATTTTCATCCTATGTGCCTTCACTTTTGCATTCCATTCTCCTATCCATTGCTGAAGTTCTTGTTCAGAGTCTACCTGTAATGCTACATCGTCTACATACAGCAACTTTATTTATATGTACCCTCTGACCTAACTGCTGATGTAGTCCATCACCAGTATAAACAGCAGTGGGCTCAAAGCTGAACCCTGATGTACACCCACTCCCACTGGGAGCCTTCTGTGAGTCTGAACATTGTTTATCCTTCTGTCATTAGTTTCTTGGACATAGCCTACACTAATTCTACCATTAGTTTTGGGACTTCAAACCACCAAATGACTGCCTAAATTAGCTTTCTTGGGAACTTGTCATATGCTTTCTCTAAGTCTAGAAATACCCAGTTGGTATCTTTCCTCAGTTCAAGCTTCTTCTCAACTGTCTGTCTGTCTCATTGCAAGCATCAGGTTGGTCTTGCTGCATACTGATCTGAATCAGAACTGCTTGTCTCCCATCTTACTTTCTCAAAAGAAATAAAAAAAAACAGTAACCAGAAGCCACAACCAGGATTCTTCTATAAAATAAAATATATTATTTATTAATGACCAAACTTAACACAAATGGGACTTCATCAGAATCAAACCATATCACCAATATGGCCTTTTTATACAAAACCAATTAATTAAACACTTATCCAATTAAGAACGGTAGGAAAAAATCATTACAGTGTATAATAAAATTCAAGCAGAGTCTGTCTCACACAAAATATAAAAACATAAAACTTTTAAAACTTTCAACCCATTAAAAATTATTCACCTTCATAATTAAAGCAGACTAAACAGAAGTATATTCATTAAACCTGGGTAAGACATTGCTTGTAATTGTAACTACCATTTTAATTCTTTGTTTTCTAGCAACACTTTGGTATCCCCACCCTTTGGATTATACCTGAATGAATCAATAATAGCAAAAACAAACTTAGTAAATGAGGAACAAACTATAGAATATTTATACAAGGCATTATTTGTTTTTGTTTTTAATATCATAAAGATGTTCATAAATATGTCTATGTAAAGTTCTGCCTGTTTGAACATCCTTCACATAAACTAATGTATACAACCCATTTAGTTAAACAATTGCCTTTTACAAAAAACACATTTGATCTTAGGGTATTGTTTAAAACAAATAAATCACAAACCTGTAGAAAAAAATCGTAAAAAATATCAGTATAAATATGACAAGTAAATATAGGCAGAGAAACTATTTATTAGATAACATAAAATATATAGGTAAGCGCTTTCTTGGTTAAAACCACTTCATCAGATCTTTTTACCAAGGGAAGGGGTAATTTCTATCTAAAAACATTTTAGTAACCTTATCTAATTCTGTTTCCAAGACAGCCCTATGTAAAGTCATCCTAGCAATTCTAATATATTGTCCTTTGACAAGGCTCTTTTTCTAAGTGGATGAAAACTGTTAAAATCCAGATAAGAATTGCTGAATGTTACGGTCCTATAAACTCTTGATTTAAAGCCACAAGGAGTATGTTCAATGAATGTACCTAAGAAATTAATGCCCTTCCTATGAAACTTATAAGTAAACTCCAAAAATTCAGTGGAATTATTCAAATATATAGCAAACTGGTGAATGTTCTCTTCCAAACCTTTCCATAAGATGAATATATCATCCAAAAAGTGAACATAGAGAGCTATATGCTGAAAGAATGCAGAACTGAATACACAATGGTTTTCCCAAGCCAAAATAACTATATTTGCATAAACAGGGGCACGGGATGCTCCCATGGCAACTCCCTTATTCTGTTTGAAGAACTCTCCCTGAAAAAATATAAAATTATTGTCCAAAACTACAATCATCCTTTCCCCTATAAGCTTAATATCTTTCCTAAAAAGGGGGGCATATTTGTGCAAATTATCAAAAAATAAATAAATCTAACACCTCGTTCTGGGGAGAGGATGTAAAAAGATCTTTAATATCAATAGTGTGGAAAATCAGGTCTTTGGACTAAATGCCCTTTTTTAGTCTCCCTAAAAAATCTATAAGGAGATGGGTGACCTGTCTATAAATGGGTTTAAGCCACCTATCTATATGAGTCTATATTGTTTAAATTGTAAGCACCCACCAAGAGGAGAAAACGCTGAGAGAAGAAGGGAGCCACTTTTGAGATTTTAAGTATTTTTTCTCTGTTTATTTGCTAAGTTTTTCTGCATAGTTGCCTAGTTTGAGCATTTTCTGGCTTGTTAAACTTGATTTCTGCATTAGTAGCTGTATTTAGAGCACAACCAAAAGCTGTTTACTGAATTTCCTGTTTGCACTTAATTTTAAAATCGTTTTTTCTCAAAACTTGCATATTTTCTGTCCTTGACCTAGCACTCTTGTGTGGGGTCATTTGCTGCACTGTTATAACTTGATATTACTTGTGAACCTCTGCTATCTCTGAAAAAACAAAAACAAAAACAAAAAAAATCTTGCCTTTTTCCCACTTTTTTGAGATTTAAAAAAGTTCAGTTACAGGCTTGCTGTTCCTGAACTGTTTGTAAGTTTCTGTGAGGCCATTTTTGCTTGGGCTAAGGGAAAGTCTCTCTGTTGATCAGTGGCATTGAAAAACATTGAGCAGCTCCCCTGCCCCCCGTGGGTGTGGTTACTGACTTGAAACTATAGTTTTATTGGCTGTATTGGGTCAATTCCTGGCTCTTTCCAGCCCCTGCTATCAAGCACGCTAAAGCGTGCTTTAGCGCGGAGTTGCCACTAGAGCAGCATCGGGCAGCACCGGTTTAACAAGGTTAAACTTTTTCTGGCTCCATAAAGTCTGTTCTTCATTTTTTCCCTTAGAACTGCTCTACTAGTAATCTAAACAGTATATCCCTTAACTAAATTGTTCCTAAAAAGCTTTTTTTTTTTTTCTCCAAAAAAAAAAAAAAAAAAGCTCAGCACTTGTCTTAAAAGCATCTTCTTTTCAGGCTTAGCACTTCTGTATTATACAAAGTCCCTCACTAGCGAACCCCCCCCCCCAGGAGTACCCACTTCCTTACTAAGTCCTCTCTCATTCAGTTACACCCCAAACTTCTTAATTTCTCTAGCATGTCGAAGGGCCAGGTGCTGGCGTCCTCTCCTGTCCAGTTGGTGAATCTGGGAATATTGAGGCAATGTTACAATTGCCACATGTACACAGACAACCCTCTCCTCCTCCCATATAACACAAATACTTGCGAGAGATACAGCTATTTAGCCAAACTGGAGGCTGAGCTCTCTCAACTCAGGACTGGCAAGACCAGACAGGAGGAGAAGGCAACTACACACACCACAAAACCAGTCTCACATAAAGCTATCACAACAATGAATCAAACACATAAACACACAAAGACATACTCGGAGGCCCTAAGCAAAAATTTACCTAAACAGCAGAGGCCTCCAAAGCAGACACCCAAGCAACCGCCACCTCATGACACACCACAGGCAACACATAAAACACAAAATCAGTGTGCAAAGCAGTCACAGCCCTTAAGGCCAAATACAACACCAAACATACTTGTCATAGGTGACTCCATAGTCAGACACACTGATGTCCCACTCACCAGGCTGAACAAGGAGAGGGTCACAGTAAGCTGCCTATCGGGCGCTAGAATCCGCCACATAACACAAGCACTCGGGTCACTCCACAGCAAGTACAAATATGACACAGTCATTGTCCATGCTGGTGTGAACGACCTGAGACGTACCTCCCTGGACTACATGAAAAGAGACATAGAGGAGCTCTCTGATTATGTAGCCCAGGCAGGTATGACCCTGACCCTGAGCAGCATCCTTCCTTCACCAAGAATGATGCCACAACATAGAGACAAGATGATCAGCTTTAACAATTGGCTTAATTTCTGATGTCATTCAAAGGGGATCCAGTGTCTGTCTGCCTGGGATGACATGCTTGACAAGCCACGCTGCTTCGCAAGGGACGGCTTGCAACTGTCACCCCTGGGATTCCGGATATTGGCTAAGGCTCTTGCCACCCCCATAGTGCCTTTTTCAGGCAAGGCTCAAATTCTAAACCTACTACCCTAGAAAACAAAAATGGGAAGAAACTAAGGGTAATGCTGCTCAATGCCAGAAGTCTAAATCTCAAAATGCACGCACTCGAGGCCCTTCTCAGTATGCAGAACATCAATGTCTGTGCTGTGACTGAAACCTGGTTCAAGGCTCCTGAGAGCACCCCGGCACTATCAGGTTTTACCTCATATCATGCATTCCGGCCCCAAAACCCAGACCACACCACAAAAGGAGGGGGTGTATCCATATTCATCAAGGATACCCACACCTCCAGGTTGGTGGCAACGCACGAAGCATCGGAAACCATCCAGGTGCAATTAACCATAGGCAAAACTGCTCTACAATTTGTAGCATGCTACAGGCCACCCTCTCAAACTCAGGAACCCCACACAGCCTTCCTGAAGACACTGGAGGGTATAAAAGTATCTCCAAACACCATTATATTGGTTGACTTCAACTACCCGAATATAGACTGGGAACATTACTCAAGCCCAAACTTTCTAGCCCAAAGGTTCCTGGAGTTCATAAATTCAAATGCCATGGAACAACTAGTCACTGTTCCCACAAGAGGAGAAAATATACTAGATCTCATCATCACAAACATGGGGACAAAATACTCCACACCGGAAGTATATCCCTCATTGGTGAGATCAGATCATAAACTAATCTCACTGGATATCCACATCCCGCCCCCACCCCAAACAAAAAAGACCACAGTGAAGAACTTCTCTAAAGCAAACTTCACACTACTCAAGACTGGTGTGGTATCCTTCAAGGCCCCTGAGCCATTGGAAACCACAACCCAAGCTGCGGAAGCCCTTACTAATGCCTTCTACGAACACCTCCAGGACTGCATGGATCAGGCAATCCCTAATAAAACCAAGACTCTTTCCACCAAGGGCAAACGTCCAGTCTGGTGGACCCCAGCCATAAACAAACTCTACAATAAGAGGAGAAAGCTGTTACATGATAGAGCAAAATCCATAAAAGAGAAGACACCTTTGATCATTATTAGTAAAAAAATACGAGCACTCATAAAATCATCCAAGGCCAACTTTGAGAGAAAAATTGCCATAGATTCAAAAGACAATCATAAGGCCTTCTTCAGCTATGTTAGAAACCTGGGTGGAAGCTCCCAGATATGCTCAGAATTAGTCCAAAATGATACAAAAATCACTGAACCCACAGACATTGCCAACATACTGGCAGACAGGTTCAGTGCAAACTTCACCCCCCTCTCCCCCCCAAAAGGAGAGATAACTATCTCAGCAGAGTGCAGCCTCCCAGACATCTCTAATGCGCAGGTGAAAGCTGCTCTCTCTAAAGCTAAAAACACAGCATCAATGGGACCGGATGGTGTCCCCGGCTGTGTGCTACACAAACTCAATGAGGAACTAAACCCGCACATAAGGCAGCTGTTTAATCTTAGCCTTACCACAGGATATGTGCCCAAGGAGTGGCGTACGGCAACTGTGGTCCCACTCCACAAAGGCGGTGCCTCTATGGACCCTGGTAATTACCGCCCCATAAGCTTAACAAGCCTGGTCTGCAAAGCTATGGAGAGGATCATAATGGAACTCATAAACAAAGACATAGGGGACTTGCAGACATTGGACCTGACCCAGTTTGGCTTTGTCAAGGGCAGATCATGCCTTTTGAACTTGGTCGACTTCTTCGAAACAGTCACCAAGGCCATTGATGAGGGAAAGGCAGTCCATACAGCCTACCTTGACCTTGCAAAAGCTTTCGACACAATACCCCACTCGGGTATTATAGAGAAACTTACCAGCTTAAATGTAAACCCATATGTCACAAGATGGGTTGCAAACTGGCTAAAGGACAGAACCCACAGGGTTAGAGTAGCTGGCGCCATGTCAGACTCCAAGCCGGTCACAAGTGGTGTCCCACAGGGCTCAGTCCTTGGCCCCTGTTGTTCGGCATCTACTTCTCAGAAGTACAGGCTAACATAGGAGGACTATGGCTGACAAAGTTTGCAGATGACTGCAAACTGGGAGCCATAGTGGAAAGTACATCGGACACAGATATCCTTCAGAGGGGTCTCACGGAAACTGATAGCTGGTGCCAGAGCCATGGCCTGAAGTTAAATGCCAAAATGTATAGTCATACCCTTCGGGAAAAACAAGGTAACCCCAAGCTACCATATAGGTGGCAATCCACTAAGCACAGAAGAGGTTATCAGGGACCTGGGGACCCAGGTTGACAGTGGCCTTTCTTTTGACACTCACATTGCTAAAGTGGTTAGAAAAACCTTCTACATTGCCTACCTGATCATGAAGGGATTCACATCCAGATCAAGTGAGGTCATTGTTCCCTGTACTCTTCACTTATCAGACCAATGATCGAGTACAATGCCCCATTCGGGATGTATCTCACCCGACACCTGCAGCAATTGGAGAGACCCCAAACGTTCCTCACCAAAAGGATAAAGGGACTCCAAAATCTGTCATATGCTGCCAGACTGAAGAAACTCCAGCTCTATTCAGTCGCATACCGTCTGCTCAGAGGTGACCTGTGCCTGACATACAAGGCCATGTCCAACCCGGAATTAATGGACATGCTCCACCTCAAAAAATCCAACTCTACCAGATCCACTAGAGCAAGCGACTTAAACCTTAGCACGGATATAAATAGGATATGCTGGAGGGATAGATTTGTCACCCAGAGACTCCCTATGTTGTGGAATAAAATCCCAGTCCATGTGAGGCAGAGCACCTCGCTGGCTCTGTTCAAGAGAAATCTTGACCGGTGGATGGGAGATCGTAGGTTTACCCTGGGAATCATCTCTGTGTCACTGCTGGATAGAGGCACAACAAACTAAAGGGCACAGTATTTTTTAACATAAGAGGTGGCGTAAGCCACAAAAACTCTGGGCTAGGCTTATAAATTCCTAAGGGCAAATAGCCTAGTATAAACCTATGAACCTAAATGAAAGCATATTTAAACAAACGTTACATACCCAAGCTCATTCCTACAAAATGCCATTACAATGAACACATGGACTTTCCCTGTAAAAGGAACCACTTGGCCACCATGGTGAACTTTGCCCTCTCTTCAGTTTAGTGTGATCTCGGAGATGGTGTATTTAAGTAGGAGTGTGTAGGGGTGAATCCCTCCACATGGCCACCCCCCCCACTTTGATGGGTTTAGTTTGGCTTTGTTTTGGTGTACTACCACAGTGGCCAAGTGGTTCCTTTCACAGGGAAAGGAATTTGGCAGCCCGTGCATTCATCGTAATGGCATTTTGGAGGAATGAGCTTGGATAAGTAATGTTCATTCAAACAATGTCGACCCGTCTATATATACTGACCAAGGGTAGGTTTTAGAACCACTAAAGGGGGGGTTCTTTGACATGCTTATGAATTTTAGGAATTCCGAAGATGGTGAGAACCCTGGGGTTATTAACTTTCAAAGCTGAATATGTTTCCCCAGATATTCTCTGTTCAACCAGGTACTCCTCTAAAAGAGAATCAGTTCTCTGATAGACAATATGAATCCCATTTTGTGAAACTAGGGAGTAGATATATAAATCATATAGCAATTTAAACATAGCATTATAATAATCCAAATTATTAAACAAAGCCATTCCTCCCCCTTTATCTGGCTTCATAATTTGAATCATATTATCTTGCTTTAACTGGTTCAGTAAAGTCCATTCTTCCCTAGACAAATTGTGGAAATGAGTTTTCTCCCTCCTACTACTAAGGGAATAAAGGTCATCACTCTCTGCTTTCTCAAATATCTGTAAAGTTGGAATGAGTGGAGGATTAAATTAACTTTTTTTTCTTAAAATTATTTGTCTCTCTATTTGCATCTTATGTTTCATTGTCTTTGACCCAAATAAATAAATTAATCTTCCTCAAAAATAACTTACATTCAATAAGAGTATCCACTGAATCAAATTTTGCAGAGGGTACAAATTTCACAGGCTTTTGAAATAAAGAAAAATGTTTTTTTTTTTTTTATAATACAATGTTCTGTAAAGTTAGAAGTTAGAAATGTGAAATCCCTGAAAAAACAAATCTATCCCATCCAAAATCACTATATCAGGATCTATTTTCCTTATTTCTATCTGTTGGGGTGGTAAACATATGTATTCCTCCTTCGTTGTGAATAATTCTGGTAATATCTTTTCTTTTTCCAGTGGTTCTTCCTGGCAGAAAAACCCTGAGTGTCCTTTTCCTCCCCATCTGCACCTTTTCTTGGTCTATTCACTTCTTTATAACCCCCCTTAACTTGTTGCCCAAATGTTGCCCTGGTTGTGGCTTCTGGTTGCTATTTTTTTCTTTTTAGGGTTGTTCAGTGGTAAAGGCTCACTTTTTCAGTTGCTAGCCATCTTACTTTCTACTACTTCTCTGCATATTCATTTTCAATCACCCCCCTCCAGAACTTCCAAGTAGAGTGACAGAAGTTTGATACATCTGTACTACGCAGAGTTGTGAATGTTCCCTTTGATCTTATACACTGGCACTAGTATGCTTATTCTCCAGTCATCTGGGACATGTCTTTCCCTTCATACTGCTATGAGAATTAGCTTGTCACTGAAATAAACAAATAACTCAGCTTAATAAAATCCACTAAAGCCAAGTTTGAGGCTAAAATAGCTACCCATACCAAGGACAATTGCAAGTCACTTTTTAGTTACATTCATAGGCTCAAAAGCACAATGCAGCAATGCACTGAACTGATTATGAACTTTATCCCTCTCTGCCCTCTGTCTGCCCCTCAAGATATACCTGAAACTGGCTTGCCTCCAGCTATCACATAAGATCAAGTCCTGAAAGTGCTATCAAAAGCTAAAAATGGTGCATTAAGGGGCTCTAACAATACCGTCAATGCATCTTAAATAGCATGAAGCACAATTTAGCCACATCCCTAACAACACTTTTCAATCTCAGCTTGCATACAGGTTTTGTACCAAGTGAATGGAGAACGGCTACAGTCATTCTCCTGCATAAAAGAGGACCTTCCACAGATCCAGGCAATTGGAAACCCATAAGTCTGACCAGCCTCATATGCAAAGCCTTGGAAAGACCTACTATGGAATTACTCAGTCAATCAGGACATACAGAACTACCAAACACTGGACTTGTCTCAGTTTGGACTTGTCAAAGGCAGGTCATGCTTACTCAACCTGGTGGATTTTTTTGAAAAGGTCACTAAAACAATGGATGAAGGCAAGACAGTACACACTGCAAACCTAAACCTGGCCAAAGCTTTTGACACAATTCCTCACTATAGCATAGTAGAAAAGCTAAATAAACTGGGAATAACTCCTTGTGTCACCTGCTAGATTGTTAACTGGCTCACAGATAGGATGCAGATAAAATAGAGGACCACAAAGAAACTGATCACTAGTGAAGTCACCCAGTGTTCAATGATGGGAGTTCTCCTGCTTGGCATCTACTTTTCTGAAGTAAAAGCCAGCACCAAAGTGCTCTGACTGGCTAAGTTTTCAGATGACTGCAAGCTAGGAGCAGTCATTGAATCCCTGAATGACTTATCCATCTTACAGGAAGGTTTGTCTCAAATAAATAATTAATGCCAAAATCACGGACTGAAACTAAATGCCAAAAATGCATTATTGTATCCTTTGGGAAATCATCTACCCCAGGGAACTACCTCATTGATAATACACTCCTGAGAGTTGATCCAATTATTTGGGATTTGGAAAGTTATGTGGCAGCGACCTTGCTTTTGACCAACATGTGCCTATTGTTGTAAGAAAGCCTTTCTATATTGCACAACTTATAAACAAAGGGATTGTGTCTAGACCTTGGGATGTCATTGTCCCCCCTTTACTCAGCCCTCATTAGGCCAGTCACTGAATATAATGCCCCCCTTTGGCATGTATCTTTCCAGACACATGCAACAACTGGAATACCCACAAAGATACTTTACTAAATGTATACAAGGCCTAAGCAACAGGTCCTGCACTGACTGACTCAAAGCCCAGTTCTACAGACTGCTAAGAAGTGACCTATGTCTGGCATACAAGACATCCTCTGACCCATTACTGATGGATTTACTGTACATCAACAAGTCAAATGGCACCAGAAATATTTGGTCTAGGGATCTAAACCTCTTCTGTAGCATCAAAAGAATGGTTTGGAGGGACAAGTATATTTCACAGGGGATCCTGTAGCTGTGGAACAGACTCCCCATTCATATCAAACAAAGTTAATCTATGTCCATATTTAAGAGCAACTTAGATCTATGAATAGTAAAAATAAAATTTATCCCAGGACTGCTGACTGCCCTGTAATACTAGTGGACAGAAGCAGCCCCTAAATGCTTTATTCAATGCATGGATTCCCCTCAAATTACCTGTGGTATGATCCCAGTTATTCTTATTAGGGGTAATATTTTATTATAAATTATGGGATGGGTGAGGACAGTCTACGACCAAATAGATTCATAGGTTTATAAGTTGGTACTAGGCTATCAGCCCTAGGCCAATACAAACCTAGCCATACAAATTCCCTGGCTATTTCTTCCCACAGTATTTACTTCCCTGGACCACTGTCTAGCAGGGTGACTGACGTGATCCCTGGGGTGAATTTCCTATCTCCCATCCAATCATCAAGGTTCTTTTTGAAGAGGGCCAAGGAGGCACTCTGCTTGACATGTACAGACAATCTATTCCAGAGTCTGGGGAGTCTCTGGGTCAGGAACCTATCCCTCCAGCATGTTTTGTTCATTGTGATGACAAGATTTAGATCCCTGGAGCATGTGTCTCTGAGGGATTGGGATTTCGTTAAGTGTAGTATGTCCAACAGCTCTGGGTTTGACATGGCCTTGTATATTAATCAGAGATTGCATCTGAGTAGACGATATGTGACCGAGTATAGGTGGAGTTTTTTTAGACGGTAAGCATAGGGCATCTGCTTTAGGCCTGTGATTCTTTTAGTGAGGTATTTCTGTGGCCTTTCCAGTTGCTGCAGATGTCTTTAGAGGTACATACCAAATGGGGTGTTGCATTCTATAATGGGTCTAATGAGGGATGAGTACAGTGGGACAATGACCTCAGTGATGAGGTGTGCCACATAGAAGGATTTCCTGACTGTTGTGGCAATCTGGTTATCGAAGGTGAGATCACTGTCCACCTGTGTCCCTAAGTCTCTTATCACACTTTCAGTGTTTAGTGTACTGCCACCTATGTGGTAATACATGGGTACATGTTTTTTTTCCCAAAGGGGGATAACTATACATTTCTTGGCATTGAGCTTAAGCCCATGGCTCTGGCACCAAGCATGTGTTTCTGTAAGGTCCTTTTGTAGAATATCCACATAATTTGGGGATTCAATAATGGCACCCAGTTTGCAGTCATCTATGAACTTTGTTACTCAGCATCCATTAGTGTTGGCCTGTACTTCAGAGAAGTAGATGCCAAACAAGAGCAGTCCTAGGACTGAACGCTGAGCTACTCCACTTGTCACTTGTCTGGAGCTGGATTTGGAGTCAGATACTTTTACAGTGTGGGTTCTGTCAGTAAGCCATTTGGCAACCCATCGAGTGACATAGGGATTAATGCCCAGCTTACTAAGTTTATCTATGATTCCAGAGTGGAGGATAGTGTCAAAGGCCTTGACGAGGTCCAGATAGGCTGTGTGGACCACCATACCCTTGTCCATGGCTCTGGAGACTGATTCAATGAAGTCAATCAGGTTCAGGAGACAAGATCGGCCCTTCATGAACCCAAACTGCATGGGGTCCAGTGTTTGAAGGTTGCCAGTATCTTTGTTTATAAGTTCCATGATAATATGTTCCATGGTAGCTCATCAGACTGATGGGGCGGTAGTTCACGGGATCCAATGTGGATCACCCTTGTGGAGTGGGATAACTGTAGCTGTGCATCACTCAGTGGGCATGAAGCCTGAGGTGAGGCTATGATTAATCATGACACTTAGGTGAGGTGCCAGTTCATTTTGTAGATCATGTAGTACACAGCCTAGGATGTCGTCTGGTCCCATGGATGCTGTATTCTTAGCTTTGGAGAGTGCATTTTTTACCTGTGTGGCTGTTATTACAGGAATTTGGCAATCTTTCAGGATTGAGATGG
Organism: Protopterus annectens; assembly: GCF_019279795.1. Taxonomy (NCBI): domain Eukaryota; kingdom Metazoa; phylum Chordata; order Ceratodontiformes; family Protopteridae; genus Protopterus; species Protopterus annectens. The sequence continues at coordinate 209,289,185 of NC_056735.1, forward strand.
GCCCTTTATGGGGTGAGAGGGGGATGAAGTTTGCACTGAATCAATCTGCCAGGATATTGGCAATATCCTTGGGATCAGTATATTTAATGCCATTCTGTTGTAGCTCAGGGCTGATTTGAGCATTGCCATTTAGATTCTTGACATAGCTATTGAATGCCTTGTGGTTGTCTTTGGAATCTTTGGCAATTTTATTTTCGTAACTAGCTTTGGAGGATTTTATGAGGGATCTCAGCTTCTTACTGAGGCTGGTAAGGGAGTTTTTTGCATCCTGGGATTTTTCTTTTTTCTGCAACAGTTTCTTCCTTTTGTTGTAAAGTTTGTTTATGGCAAGGGACCACCAGATTGGCTTCCTTTTTTTTGGAGAAGAGTGTCTTAGTTCTATTGGGGATGACATGAGTGGATGTGCTTATACAGTGCCTTAGTATAGGATTCAGCAGTCGAACTTTCAGTTCCCGTCTGCATGGGTGTCATGATATTTGTCACTTCTGACTTGAGTAGCATGAAGTTGGCTTTGGCGAAGTTTTTTACAGAGGTTTCCTTACTGGGGGGTGGGGATGGGATGTGGATGTCAAGGGTGATTAGCTTATGGTCAGACCTGACCAACGAGGGGGTGACCATAGGTGTGGAGCATTGATTTCCCATGTTGGTAATGACCAGGTCTAGGATATTGGAGCCCCTGGTGGGACTAAGGATTAGTTGATCCAGGGCATTGGAATTTATGAATTCCAAGAACTGTTGGGAAAAGGTGTTGGTACATGAGTAGTTTTCCCAGTTAATAGCAGGGTAGTTGAAATCACCCAGTATTAGGGTGTTTGGTTGTATCTTAATATTTTTCAGTATGTTTAGAAAGGTGTAATGAGAATCTTGGGGCATGGTGGGGGATCTGTAGCAAGCTATTTGGATTACAGTCTTACCTAGTGTTAGTTGCACCTGGCGAATTTCAGACGCATTGTGTTGGGCAACTAGCCTGGTGTTGTGAATATCCTTGGTGAATATGGACACTCTTCCACCTTTAGTGTTTCAGTCCTGGTTTGGTGGCCGAAAAGTATGGTAAAAGAGTTGTAGCCTGGTATTGCAGGGGTGCTCTCTGGAGCCTTGAACCAGGTCTCAGTTACTGCACAGATATTGATGTTCTCCATTTTTAGGAGTGCATCGAGAGAGTGCATTTTGAGGTTTAGACTTCTAGCATTAAGTTGCATTACCTTCAGATTTTGCATGTTTGTACCTGTTACGGTGGTGGTTTTGTCCTTTGAACTTTGCCTAAAAAAGGCACTATAGGGGTGGTAAGAGCCTTAGCCAGCAACCTGAATCCCAGGGGTGACAGGTGCAGACCATCTCTGGCAAAGCATCGTGGTCTGTCGATCATGTTTTCCCAAGCAGACAGATACTGGATCCCCTTTGAATGACACCAGAAGCTTAGCCAATTGTTGAAGTCAATCATTTTGTCCTTATACTGTGGTATCATTTTGGGCAAAGGCAGGATGCTACTCAGGGCTAGGGTCATACCTGCCTGGGCCATATGATCCGAGAGCTCTTCCATGTCTCTTTTCATGTAGTCCAGGGAGGTACGTCTCAAGTCATTCACTCCAACATGGACTATGACAGAGTCATATTTGTACTTGTTGTGGAGTGACTTGAGTGCATGCGTTATGTGGCGGATCCTGGCACCCGACAGACAGCTGACTGTAATTTTCTCCGTGTTCAGCTTAGTGAGTGGGACATCAGTGTGCCTGACTATAGTGTCACCTATGACTAAAGTGTTGGGTACGTTGTCTTGCCTTAGGGGTTGTAGATGGGTGGCACACTGGAGTTGTGAGCCATGTGACATTTCGGTTGTGATTGGTGTTTGTTTGCGTTTCAGCTTCGGAGGTCCTTGTTGCTTGGGCAGGTTACTGTTAAGGGCCTCCACATTTGTGGGTTTAATGTTGCTAAGTGTGGGTGTTGATGGTGTGGGTTTTGAAGGGCTATGTGTTGCTTGTGTTGTAATGCAGGTGTTGACCTTCTCCGTTTGACTGTCTAGCACAATCTTGGGTGGAGAGAGCTTTGCTTCCAATTTGGCTATGTAAGTGCATCTCTCGCAGGTTGTAGTGTTGGGTGGAAGGAGCAGAGGGTTGTCTGTATACATAAGGCAATTGCTGCATTGCCCCAGTATGCCCAGATTCACCAGGTGGACAGGAGAAATCACCGGAAGCTGACCCTTGGGCATGCCTGGTTTGGTGCTTTTTTTTTTGTGAAGTACAAGAGCTTCCTTACCTTAGTCAGCACAAAAAGGGAACTTGGTTATGCTTAAAATGGAAAGCAAGGACAGCTAGCCTAGTATTTACCTATGAATATGAAACTATGAGTGCCCTGAGGAGTCAGTTCTCCCCAACTCACCTAACATCTTGAAATTCTTCATCATTTAGCAGAAAATTTTTAAAAATCACAAAAGACAGTGCAAAGGTATGCAGAAAAATCAAACCAGGAATATTTTGCAATACTGTGAACAGCTAAGATGTATGATTCCTGGTAGTATGATTGATCATAATGCCAATAACCATTCCTTTAAACTGTGCAGTTTTATAGAACATCACAAATTCTTCTTATATCTTTCTCTGTCCTTCATAAACTAGTTAGGAGATAGAGTTTTATCCTATACTAATAAAAATCTGGGCCACTCAACAATACTCAACAGGTTCGGCATTTTTGTATTAGTATATTTTCTATTTACAATTAGTACTCTCACTGGCCTGTCCAATCAGTGTGCAAATTTTGAATAGCAATGAGTCTTTATTGAATAATTTACCATTTTCTCCACTGTCCGTGAATTATCATATACTGTTTGAGTAAGACTGATGATAGACTTGCTTTTGTTTACTTAGACGTGCTGGGAGAGCAGTGTTTTCCTAATAATACTGTCTCAGGTAATACTATTAGTACTTCTTAGATAAGAAATGGTAGCGGTGACTATAAGATCAGTGCATATTAGAATATCTTGCTACCCTTCCAAAGGGGAAGACAGACTTTTATCATACGGGGGATACTTGTCCTTTGAGAGCATAGCAAATCTCCAGCCTCAGAATTCTAGTAGGTACTGATAGTAAACTTTAAGTAACATGGTTCTTTTTTCAATGTATGTCTGTTCTCATGGTCTCTGATGTAGGTCAGAACCATGGAAAGGCAAAGGGAGGGACCATCCTGATATGAGACTGCAACATTATAATGTTTTTGTGTCATGGTTTGCAGGCTTTCTATGCTGTCATACAATGGTATTAACTGAACATGCTCACTTTGAATAATCGTCTTTTTTAATTGTCTCAAGATTATTTGGATCCAAAACACCCAAGCCTTAGAAGGTCACTATTCAAAACAGCAATAATTCCAGGGTCACAAAACACAAAAAAAACATGTTGTACATCTTGATGTAAGGGAAGCCCACCTCTTCACACCCACAAATTCTATCTCTATCTATGTGTCTATTTATCAAGCTATCTATCTATCTATCTATCTATCTATCTATCTATCTATCTATCTATCTATCTATCTATCTATGTGTGTGTCTCATGAAATATTGAACAAAAACAAATCTAAAATGATTGAAAACAAAAAACAAAACAACATCCTTGAAAGTTAATTCTACAACATAAACATATATCTATGTCTATATCTATATTTATATCTATATCTATAGCTGTATCTGTATTATCGACATATCCATATATACGTATAGTGTTATATAGGCTATTATGTTATACTTGAATGTGTTATATAATATGCATGTGTTGGGTTGTGGAGGGAGCAGGGTTAGATGTTTCAAGACGCAGTGCTATGAATATCGAATTTTGCAGTTCGATATTCTGGAAGGTCAGTTCTGTAACATAGACCCATAGACAGACACACACACACACACACACACACACACACACACACACACACACACACACACACACACACACACACACACACACACACAGGTTTACTAGTGCATAGTCGAAAGTGACTGGGTTTAAATTAGTAATGTTGCACTGAAAAAGTCGCAAAACAGGAAAGCTGATGACCACACATCCAAACACCTGGACTTGCTCCTCCCTTCTGGACCCTTATTCTTGTATCACTTGTTCTTGTATCTGTGCAGGCTGGGAGATTTGGCATTCACCATGTTTGCCTGAAGGAAATAAACTAGGCAAAAATATATCTATGAACACTTAACACAGCTAAGCATTTGATACTGCTTTGTATTTCAGCATGAATAATCTAGGTGCTATAGTATTAATAAAAACAAACATGAATATTACAGGTTTTTTTGCTTTCTCAAAACCTGCAGGACTTTTCTGGGTGAAGACAGCCCAGTGTACTGTAACCACCTGGAGTGATTTAAGCTGAATGGCTATGTTGTTTGGCGGTGGTAAATATTTTCATGTTAGAGCTGATTCGTTTTTCCTAGGGATGGAAATGTACAAAACAGGGATATCAATATTCTTTAGAGAAGCAGACAATTTAAAATGTGAATTCTGGTTTGAATGACAGTACAATTTAAAGAATCTGTTTAAACCACAGTCTAGCAATAACAAAAGTAGATCAGTCCATTATTCTACAAATAAATAGATAAGAATCTTCACACCACTGACACTAGTACAAAAAAATCTTAGTTGCAAATTATTCTTCAAGTAAACTCTTTGTGCAATTATTTCAGTACTGACAACATTTTATTTGATTTTAGAGTTATTTACTGCAGGCTTAAAATCAGCTTTACAACAATTCAGAGTGAAAGATTCTATTAGTGCTTTTAAAGCTATTGATCTAAGCAGCCCACTATGAAATCTAATACTTCCAAAGCCTGAACATAGTGCAAAACACTTATCTGAGACACGGAGAATGCATTTTCTTCTTTATTATAAAACTTTTACACCTCAGAGAAAGCTTTGAAGCTCTAATAATATAGTGCAGCTCTGTCTGTTGTCTGCAGATATTAATAGTTTTCCTTTTTCTGGTAGTTAATATAGGGTTTCTGTGTATGAATATTGGTTATAGCTAGACAGAATTTGGATGATCTGACCCAGATTTAAACAGGTCTGTGTTTTGCCATCAAATGGAAAAATCACTGAATGGCATTACATCGAAGATGCAGTTCAGTGAAACTCCTCATTTGGTGGTGGTGGTGGGGGGCTGCACCCCCCACACTCCCGCTAATTCTATAGACCAACTCCGAGATTGCAGAATAATGGGGAAAGGGCAAATTTCCTGATCCCTACCATATTGCAATCTTACTTGAATGGCTTGATGAACAGCATGTACAATGAGACGTGTTGTTCAATGCTGTTTCCGTTCAATGGCTGAACATAGACCCAGTTCAAACATACCAAACACAGGTGTTGTTTACATTTATGTACAAAAGGTTTGAAATGACCTCTCCAACTCGGTTTGTGATTCACATGTTTTTTTTCTTTTTTTCACTTTTTTAAATATTATTCACTGTATGGGTCATGGATCACTCATGATTCACATAGGTGAATGCTTGCAGACTTCTTGCAACCCCAGATTCTTAACTTTGATGTGAAATTGCACAACACTGATGTGAATATGGCTATGACATCATTATTTTTGTTTTGATCTGACCTTGTCTTGACACTCATTTCACATCTGCTATTCATTTAACCTTTTTATTCCACTGGTGTAATTTCCCTTTGGCTCATTTGTTCCCTGGGGGCGAGCTTCATGCAGGTAGGGAAGGCATCCACCATCCAAGAGGGATTCTGTATTTTCTAGTTAACTCGAGATGTACTGGCTACACTATGTTACATTTTTGTGCATCAGTGTGCAAAGAGGATAACTGCCAGCTTCTGCAGTGTGATGTAATCCCTGTCTGGGGACTCATTCACAAACAGGGATTACATCACACTGCATCAGTGTGCAAAGAGGATAACTGCCAGCTTCTGCAGTGTGATGTAATCCCTGTCTGGGGACTCTTTCACAAACAGGGATTACATCACACTGCATCAGTGTGCAAAGAGGATAACTGCCAGCTTCTGCAGTGTGATGTAATCCCTGTCTGGGGACTCTTTCACAAACAGGGATTACATCACACTGCATCAGTGTGCAAAGAGGATAACTGCCAGCTTCTGCAGTGTGATGTAATCCCTGTCCGGGGACTCATTCACAAACTAAGTCTGGCAAAGCACTACCATGATCTCCAATATCACTAGAGGCATCACAGCAACAGTCTTGTCCTCACCATATTTCTGATCAACCTTCCCTCTAAAGAGAGACAAGGAAGCCATGGCTTGTATTTTCCTTCTTTCCTTATGCCAGCTCCAAAATGTAACCACAGACATTAATCAAACTAGGATTACTGAGTCATACTCCAGACTTTATCTCTCTTTATCAGCAGAGCTAGCTATTCTGATGTTACAATGCCGCATGACCTCAGGCAGGAAAAATCATTAAAGACATACGGAGTTAGGAATACCAGAAATTTAATTCCAGTACATTCATATCAGCAATAAATAACAATAAATGTCATAGTGTGGTATAGCTGAACTCTTTCTAAATATGTTTGTTGATAAAACTGTACAGAAAATGTCAGGTCTACATTGAGGCCCCAGCAAGGGGAATAGGAATCTGTGGAGAAATGATAATATTTCTCTACCTGACACTCTTATATTTAACTAAGAGGATGATGTTCACTTCTTGGTCACACCTTCTGGTGAAAAAATGCTTGAGAGTTGACATTGTATATATTGTTTTTATGATCATTAACAGTAGCACGTAAACTACTTTCTGCAAGTCACTAGTAACACAGCAAACAGTAGAATTTTAACAGTTTGCTTGCATTGCTAAAATATTTACAGTATGCAACTGTTTTTGATAGAATCATTCTTTCATTCACATCACAATAGTAATCTTAGAGTTGAGGATTTATGGGCTTCCTGTTTGATCACTATTGTTGTTGTCTTTCGGCTTTTCCCGGTTAGGGGTCGCCACATCAGAACTCCTGTCTGCTAATGATTGGCAGCAGATTTTCACGGTGCCGAGTTGCCAGCTCGACGTCCAACCTTCAATGAAGGCACGCCCATTCACGCATGCCTTTTGGAACGCCACTCGACCCGTGGGGAGGACATGCAGACTCCACACAGAAGGCACTCCCTGCACACTAGCTGAGAAAGTGTTTGTATTATGCTCTGGAACAGAAAAATAACTGTTAGAGTTATATTAAGCATTTTGTTTTAAAAGAATAGGGTACACATTTTGTTACACCATAATTGCATTTCTATCATTCTATGGAGAACTCCTTGCATGGCTGAATGTGAAACCAGAACTTATCTACATAATTTGAACAGTGTGCATCTCGATACAAATCTGTGGATTTGAGGGTATGTATGAGACCAGATGCACAGAACTGAAGCAACCTGTAGGGTTTATGTCATCTTATTTGCCAGTCCCTGACACTTGGGAATATAGATTACTTTTTGAACAAAATGTAGGTGGCAGAAGATTTATTTTTTATTGCCAGTGTTCTAAGCATCTTTTTTAAATATTTACAACAATAAGGATGTAATAATATGCTTATAGTTTGCATCATTTTGTTCAGTCTCATTTTTTTAAACTTGTGTTTCTGAGTATTATCCCACAATCCTACTGGAACTGAAAGGAATTATATGCTGTTTGGTATGCAAGTTTTATCCTAATTAAGTGGCCAGACATTTAGCCAGATGTGACTATCCTGATGTCTGCAGGTTGAGACATATGTTTTATGGTCATTTAGAGCCTGTCTGGTTGAGAGAGGGCATTTTAATTAGGAATCTGATAGCTAGTTTGTTTTCAACAAACATTTGACAACAATAAATATTTACTTGTGTTGTCACTTGATTTGCATGTGATCTGATGCTGTTTGGATGACATGCTTGCTCAATTCACGTTTTGCATGATTACTGGCATTATGTCTATATTACAAAAATCATAGGCAGGAAAAATAATTATCTGTTCCCTATTGCACTCTCTGCTTGTCGCTATTTTCTGTCACAGGTTTTATTGTGTGGAGTTCATGATGATATGATGGTTTGGTCATTATAATTTTTGTGAAGATATATAATGAGAACAAATACATGTCATGCCTGATAAAAATGAAAGTGTTGTTAAATATATCAAAAAACAAGCCAAATGGCTCAAAAAACTTGTAAACAGCAATTATTCCAACAGGGGACAACAACAGGGTTGGAGGAGAGACTTTCATTGACTGAGTTATTTAATATAACTGCTATGTTCATAGGTTCATAGGTGTGTACTAGGCTAATGGACCTGGAGTATTTGCAAACCTAGCCCATAGAAGTACCCTGGCAACGTGTCGCCTGACGTTAGTTTCCAGTGCCTCTATCAAGAAGAGCCACTGGAGAGATCCCCAGGGTGAAGTTTCTATTTCCCATCCACTCATCAAGATTTCTCTTGAAGAGGCCCAGCGAGGTGGTCTGCTTGACATGTATGGGAAGTCTATTCCAGAGCATGGGCAGTCTCTGGGTCATGAACCTGTCCCTCCAGCATGTTCTGTTGATTGTGGTAATGAGGTTGAGGTCTCTGGAGAGTGTGGTGTGGAGAGCTTAGGATGTCTTTAGATGTAGCATTTCTAACAGTGCTGGGTCAGACATGGCTTTGTAAGTCAAGCAGAGATCACCTCTTAGTAGACAATATGAGACGGAGAATAGCTGGATTTTTTTAGTCTGTCCATGTAGGACATGTGTTTAAAGCCTAGGATCCTCTTTGTGAGGTACTTTTGTGGCCTTTTCAGCTGTTGCATGTGTCTAGTGAGGTACATGCCAAATAGGGCATTATACTTGATAATTGGCCTAATGAGAGAAGAGTAGAGAGACATGATGACCTTTTTCTTCCTGGATGCAAAACCCTTGGTAATGAGATGTGCCACATAGAAGGACTTTCTGACCACAGTGGCAATGTGATGGTCATAAGAGAGGTTGCTGTCAACCTGTGTCCCCAGATCTTTTATAATCCCTTCAGTGTTCAGTGGGCTCCATCAGTGTGGTAATTAGTGGGAAGTGAGTTTTTCCCAAAGGAGATGATGACGCAGTTTTTGGCATTAAGCTTAAGGCCATGGTTTCAACACCCGTCGTTTGTCTCAGTGACACCTTTCTGTAGGATGTCTACATCACTTGGGGAATTAATAATGGCTCCCAGCTTGCAGTCGTCTGAGAACTTGGTCAGCCAGAGTCCCTCCATGTTGGCCTGGACTTCTGAGAAGTAGATGCCAAACAGGAGAGGATCCAGGACTGATCGCTGTGGGACTTCACTCATGACTGGTCAGCAGTCTGACTTGGAGTCTGCTGTTTTCACACTGTGGGTTCTATCTATGAGCCAATGTGCAACCCACCTAGTGTTATAGGGGTTTATTCCTAGTTTGGTGAGTTTATCAATCATTCCTGAGTGGGAATGGTATCAAAGGCCTTAGCCAGATTGAGGTAGGCTGTATGAACTGCCTTGCCCTCATCCACAGCTCTGGTGACTGACTCAAAGAAGTCAACCAGGTTGAGCAGGTATGATCTACCTTTCACAAAACCATATTGAGTGGGATCTAGAGTTTGGAGATTCCCTATATCCTTGTTAATTAGGTCCATGATGATGCGCTCTATAGCCTTACATATCAGACTCATCAGGTTAATGGGGCAATAATTCCCAAGGACTGTAGTCACTCCCCCTTTATGGAGAGCGATGACTGTAGCAGTGTACCATTTGGTAGGGGCAAGGCATGAGGTTAGGCTGTGACTGAACAGAGCACACAGATGTGGTGCCAGTTCACTTTGTAGTTCATGTAGAACACATCCAGGGATATTGTTGAGTCCCATGGAAGCTATATTCTTGACCTTGGTCAATGCAGCTTTAACCTGTGCTGTGGTAATGCTGTGTTCCTGGCATTCCCCTGGTATTGTGATTGTTCCTTTAGGGGGGAGAGAGGGGTAAAGTTGACAATGAATCTGTCGGCCAGTATGTTGGCAATATCTGTTGGCTCAGTATAGGAGGTATCATTGTGCAGTAACTCAGAGCAAACCTGGGTATTGCCATTGAGATTCTTGATATAACTATAGAAGGCTTTGTGTCTCAATTCTGCCTTCATAGCTGGCTTTAGAGATTTTGGGGAGGGATCTCAACTTTTTGTTGAGGCTAATAAGGAAGTTTTTCCAGTCTTGGGATTTCACCTTTTTCTGCAACAGTTTCTTCCTTCTATTGCAGAGTTTATTAATGGCAGGGGACCACCAGATTGGCTTCCTTTTTTTGGAGGACAGCGTCTTGGTTCTGTTGGGTAAGGCTAGTTCCATGCATTTGTGTACGTGTTCGTACAGTGCATTGGTGTATGATTTGGCAGTCATGCATCTATTTTCCATTGACATGGGTGCCGTGAAGTTAGCCACCTCTGTTTTTAGGAGCCCAAAGTCAAGTCTGATCAAGATATACTGAATGCAGTTGGAAATGATTGTTCTGGTGTTGCAATGGAATGTAATACTTTGGAAAGTGACGTTTTTTACATTACAACTATAGTGATGTCATTGTTAGTAAAAAACATTTCAACTTGTTTAAAAAAGGATATTTTTTGTACCTAATTACAAGACTGACATTGCAAATGTTTTGATTAACTTAAAACTGTATACTAGAAAATTGAATCTCAGTTTATATTTCAAAAACAATAATGTAGGCTTAGATAAGAACTTGGTGGGCAAATGTAAGAGCACATTCATCCCCCCAGTCACCCACTTATAGTGTCCTTTGAGAAATTATGTGAACAAAAATTTAAAAAAATAATCAGAAAGACCAAATACAATGCCAATAATCTTATGAGGGATGAAGCCACTATTTTGAATGAATTGGCAGGAAAGAAGATGTATCATGTAATGAAACCAGACAAGGGTGGGGGGGGGGGTAGTCATTATGTCTAACATAGATTACAGCTCCAAAATGTTTGAAATATTGAATGATACCACAACTTATACTAGGAATTCAAGAAATGCTGGCAATAGAGCTTATGCCTGGACTGATTTTTTTATTTGATGCTCTATTTTGAAATGAAGTAGAAATTGTGGACATTAAAATATTTAACAGTTGGGAAACTAAGAACACCAGTAATCTTTGGAATACAAAAGATTCATAAAAATGTGTATAACCGCCCCTTTAGACCAATAGTAGCAGCCCGAGGTTGTAAAACTGAACCAATAGCAGCATATATAGACAAATGGGCAAGTTTAGTGGCAAGTAAGGCACAACATATACTCAAAGACTTGGATTTTTGTTTCCTAACTGTGGACGTGGTCAACTTGTTCTCAGTAATCTCCCACAATGAAGGGTTAGATTTCTTCAGGGAAAGTTTTATGGGTAGCAAATCAATAGATCAATCCAAGGTCAATTTATTAGTTGGACTCATGGAAGTGGTCTTGACTAACAACTTCATGATTTTTGAAGGTGAATTCTATCATCAGGAAGCAGGAGTGGCTATGGGAGCCAAATGTGCCCCTAGCTTTGCGAATCTGGTCGTCCTAGAATGGGAAAGAAGATATGTTTTTTCCTCTGCCTTTATGGGCAATGTATTGTTGATTGTAAGATTTCTGGATGACATACTAATTTTATGGCGAGGAAATGAACATGTGATGAACAACTTTGTAAACTACATTAATGGCACAACCACTTTCCTTGAGTTCACACATAAATGGCATTGTGATAAGATAGAATTTTTAGATATCGAGTTAACTAAGGACATTGCTGGGGGGCACCTTGGCCAGTAGTAGCCACAGAAAGGAAACATATCGTAATATGTTACTGCACTATAACAGCTGCCACCCCTTCCATCAGAGGAAGGGTATAATAAAAGCCAAATGGTTAGGTTATCTAGGCTTATTAGTAGCAACAAAATATTCAAAAAAGAGATCTATATATTAATTGGAATGTTCTGAAATAGAGGTGACCCCTTAAGTCTCCTGCTGAAAATGAAAAGCGAAGTTATGCTTAAAAGAAATGCTACATTTAAGCCTATTTTAAAAGCAGGTTTAAACACTAATAGAACCAACACGACCAAGCCAGACACCCATGTTCTGCTATTACAATACAATGCAGAAACATCAAAACTGGTATCAAGTGTTAATAGTATATGGGAAACTCATTTTGACAATGAAATGAAGGAAAAGGTGGGGCATAAACCCAAGGCTGTGTACAGTAGAGAGCATAATATAAAGAATATTCTTGAAAGTGTCAACAGATAACAAGGCAAGCACAGGTCCTTGATGTACAAATGAGGTGCTTGCAAGACCTGTAAACATACAAATGATGGTATGAATGTCTTTATAGGAAGTTGTGAATGTACTATAGGATGCCCAGGTAGGTGCAACTGCAATACCACTATGGCGGTTTATTTAGCTACATGCTTATCATGCCCTGGTTTCTATGTAGGCAAGACCAAAAGAAGGCTATGGGATTGCATTACTGAGCACCTTAGAGACATTAAAAATAAAAAAATGAACAATGTTTTACATGTTCACACTTTAGAATGTCCCAGCTATAAGACATTTTTATTCTTTGTTATTGACAGAGTACAGAGTGATCCTAGGGGTGAGGATGATGAATTAGAATTAGAAGCCAGAGAAACTAAAGGGCAACTGAGACTAAATGCTTGTTGCAAGCCAGGTTTAAATGATTATTGTTCAATAGCTCCCTTTTTGAAGCAAAGAGAGATTTAATTTTAAGTGTACTATGAAAACATTTATCTGACTGCAACTAGCAGACCAATTATGTTCTGTATTTTAAGCCTATTTTTTAACAATGTTTTATACTTTTATGTTTATTATTAGCACCAACACTAACATTTTTATCTTGAATATATTGATTATTGTGGTTCACAGCATGTTGTTTTGTATATTACATATTCAGGGGAAGTATGTCTTTAAGTTTAGTCAGGATAATTTCATTGATGCAAGCAAAATCAGGAATAATTGCTTAAGTAATTAGAGTTTATAAAGGAAGTTACATCACAAATGAATGACTCTGATGAAGCCAATTCATGTTTCTTGGCGAAAGCGCTTAGCTGGTTTTACTTTAACAGTATTTAATGTTAAATAAACTTGTGTATCATGCAAGTACTTCCTTGGTGGCTTGCTTTTTATTTTTTATTTTTATTGTTGTTAAATATATGTTTTGGCTGAATATACAGAAGGTAACCGCATGGTTTGTAAATCAGTCATACAGATGTGCCAGTACCAATAGATTTCTGAACAAACTATGCTAAAGAAAGCGCTAATAATATTGAGTAGGCTATAATAAGATTTTTTTTTTTACCTTAGGTTAAACTGGAGCCAAACATAAATCTAACAATGAGTTACATGTTAGGCAAGTGGAGGGGTGAGGTACTAAACCCTCCAAAGAAATATCCAAATAAATATTTTTTATTAATCATGCTTTGCATAACAGCACTTAAAATTACTTTCATCCATTTTGTTGTAGGCACAGAGAAAACTGTAATATTTCACTAATATTACAGTTACTTTTATTATTAGGGTGCTTTTGTCTTATAACGGGGTTCATAATATAGTAAGTTTATCTACTAAACATTCTGCTTACCACCACATTGATGATCAGAATTGCAATGGATGAAGTTGAGAAGGAAGGTCGAGTATCTGTCACTTACCATTTCCTGTTACAAACTGTAATGAAACTTTAGTACTTTTACTTGACTGTTGTAAAAAAAGATAAAATAGGATACCACAACAGCATCTTGCTAAAAGACAAAGGTGTTTTTATTTACCTATTGGATATCTAACTATTTGCAAAAATCCCAAATCTATGGTGCTATTTACTGACAACCTGATGCAGATGGATGGAACTGCAACTGTAGCCCAGCTGACATGGGCTTAACTAGTGTCCCTATGACCACCACTGAGTTACTTGAAATACATTACATGGTGGCTCTTATTTTATTTTGTTTATTTTATTATAGTTGTTCCAGATATATGAGATATCCACACACAAAAAAATGGTCGTCTGTGGATGAAAATGACTGAATTCTGTAATTTTCCCTTAATTCTTTATTTTTTCAGCACTATTGTAATTTGTGTACAAGTTGAAATACTTTTAGTATGGCTATTGTTTGTGTGAAAAATAGTTGAAATAGATTACCAGTGCCATTATCTTTTATCACAGAGATTTGAGGTTTACCCTGTTAGTTGAGTCAGCAAAGAGGCTGTAACTGCTGGATGGGGTCTATCTTTGGTAAAAGTAATGTTCCCTCTTGATTACTAAGGTAAAACAAGCATTAATATGTTTGTGCACAACTAGTGTGCATTTGTGTGAAAAGCCATGGAGGCACAGTGGTAGCATTGTTGCCTCACAGCAAGAGGTTCTTCTGTTCGATTCTTGGCTGGAGTGCCTTTTGTGTGGAGTCTGCATGTCCTCCCCGCAGTCGAGTGGCCCCCAAAAGACATGCGTAAATGGGTGTGCCTTTGCTGAAGGTTGGGCGTCGGGCTGGCAACTTGGTACCATAAAAATCTACTGTCAATCAGTAGCGGACTGGAGTTCCATTGTGGCGACCCCTAACCGGGAAAAGCCGAAAAGACAAACAACAGTGTGCATTTGTGTGAAGTACATTGGAACACTTTGCAATGGCTACTATGTGTTTGTGTGAAACAAACTTAAAATACATTGCTGCAACTATTGAAGATGAAAATGATTGACTTTACTGTTATGATCAGGTTTAGTAATCATTAGTATTGCTGCGTAAATTAAGTCGGAATACTTTATTGTGGTCATTTTTTAATCACAATTAGACATCGGAGGTGCATGTAGTCAAAATGTTGGCTGTAATTTATGGTTATGTACATTGATCTGAGCAGTCTTTATTGCTGAAATGTTCTGAAATGGATAATTTTGCTATTATTTGTTAGCACATTTTGCTTTACTTCTGACTAGAAAATGTTGAAGACCAACATTTAAAGCAAACATATATTTTACTTAAACAATAAATATAATCAGTCTATAGACAAATATACATTTCAGTCTGGAAGGTGAATCTAAACGAACATGTGCATTTATGCATGGTCCTAAAAGCAGGCATGTCTGGGGACCCATAGTTTGAAAACCATCCAGACACTAAAGTACACTTAATCCACTACTGCATATGAAGGAAACATGTCAGATTTAAACCAAGATCTCTAGAATTGCAGATAACTTTCCTTAGGACAAGAAAAGACAGATTTGGTAATTGTCTAAGATTCTGACTGATTCAAATGTAGTCCTTGAAACAGTGAAAATGAATGTGTGAAAAAGGAGTTTGTGTATGCATACTTGAGATCATTACACCTCTAGTGTATTCCTTTTACTTGCACTACAGCAATCTAAATATATGGGGTAATGATAAAAGGGGCTTGTTCCCTGCAAGAATGTTTTAAATGGAGGGGTGCAGTCATTTTGACATTCACTGGACTTTGCTGGATTCTTGTTTATTTTACATAATTGTGGGATTTATATCTTGCAGTTATAATCGAGAGCCAAAATATTTATCAGCTTGTATTGTTACACTATATCTTAACACAGTTCAACTGCTAATAGAATGTACTAGGCTACTATCAAAATTATTCTGCACTCTAACCCATTTTAAAATATCTGACGTATATTCAGTAGGCAAGCAATGAAGTAGACAGGAGAACAATGGCTTTGTTTCATTACTTTTTTTGCACAGTTCAGAATAGTTTGAAACTAATTTCAAAGTCTGTAGGATATACTTACAAACGCAGACATATTTTAAACAATGTTTTACTGTTTGCTCAGTGTCAATGAATTCTTAGCCCTAATATTCTCTATATAGTTGCATTTTTGCTTGGAAGATGTTTTATATTCATTAAGATACTACTACTGAACAAAGATCCATTATAGTTTTCCTCCTTTTACAGAGACTATGCAATGTCCTGAAGTGAGATGTCATCCTTTGCACAGTTATGTTATCCTGCCAACATGACACAGAATGACAGCTTCATTTTTGATTGCTGTCAATTCAAGGTTGAGAAAGAGGTAAATGATATGCCCTGTTATCTTGTTAATTATTTACCAGATATGTACTTTAGCATGAAATCTAGTTTTAGGGTTGAAGTGAGGGGAACATCATTCTGGGAACTATATTGCAACAACATGTATAGTAAATAAGACATTCATAAATGATATAAAATGTTCAGCCTGGGCAATAATATTGCTATGTCCTTATCTTGTAAACCTGGTCTTGGTTGAAACATTTTAGTGTAGTAAGAGGCTATCCTACTTACATTCTACTTATCTTTATACTATATAGCTATTATTTTTATTTCTAAATAAGACAATGCTAGATCTGGGTAATATGATACAATATGTTTTTCAAAGAAACTTAAATAATTCTGATGCAAATTTCCCATCCCTTTTTGTAAATTTCTTTTAGGTTGATAAAAAGGTGTACTGACTGCTAGATTTGGTTAAAGCTTATTTGAGATAATTAGTATGGTTATTTCAAATGTTCGCTTGTCTGTTTTATGTTCATCTTTGAGATAAATAACATGACTTCTCAAGCCATTGGCAGTAATGTTTCTGATGGTATCAAATCAAACATTTAATCAACAACCCTTATTTACTGGTACATTTCCCATAGTATCTGACTTAAGCTTTGCAACGTATTATCTACATATAAATGTAAAATGCAACAACATGAAGAACACGCTACCAGTAACAATACCTACAAACATTTGATGCTCTTATCTAGAGTATACACACATCCGTCTGTGAAGAATGAAGGTAGACATTTCCTTTCAAAATACCATTGTTGATTTACTGGAATGCCAGCAAATTGTAAGGACATACTTTGTAGTTATACTAACTACAGCATAACATTTATTTTATTTCTTTATTTGGAATGAGCAAAAATGTCATCATTTTCATATACGCTCTACTCTTCTTTGATAACTTCTTATTTTTTCATTTTTAAATAGCTCTGTATTTTAATTTAATGATTTGTTAATATGATTGAGAACATTTTTGCAATGTAAACAGGGTATGTACCATAGATGTCAGTTCATTATTCTTCTGTGAAGAAGATTGCTTCATTTAATGTTTTACTGTTAAAAAGAAGAAACTGTTGTGGATCCCACATTTCTGCATTTGTTTGGCACCAAAAGGATTTTTTTATAAACTAATTCAGGAGTTCTTATTCAGTGCCAAACAAGTCATTTAATGTTATGACATGAGATGCTACAATATGTAAATCCATACAAACAACAATATAAGCTGAAAAAAAAACTTTAGAAATATAATTCTGACAATGCTAAAACCCCTCTGCACTTTCAGTAATTAATGGAAGAACTTGTAAGAATTAAAAATTTCTTGTCAGTTGTTAATTCTTTATTCGTGTGGATTAAACATGATTTTTTTAGTGTAATAGACAAACAGACAGAGAAAACTTGGAAACAGCATAGATGCTATAGAAAAGTAGAAAGTTAAAAGCATTTCTGAAAATCTGACCATAGTCAGGTCTATATTAGATCATCAAAATGGCTGAATTTCGAATGATCTAATACTGAACCCAATATCCTGAATGCTGAAAACAGTGAAGCTGCACAAAACCGAATTATTTCCTAGGGAAAGAATTCGGTTGGCCGTTGTTGTTGCTTCGCTGTTTTCAGCGATGCGGTGGAAAGTTATGGGTTGGGTTAAGGTAAGTGTGTGATTGTGCGGACGTTCAGGTTAGGGCACAGGTTGGGTGAGTTAGGGTTGGGGTGCGGGTCAGGTAAGTGTGCGATTGTGACAGACATTAGGGTTAGGGGTGGGTTAAGTGAGTTAGGGTTAGGGCGTGGGTGAGGTGAGTGTGCGATAGTGACAGAATTTGGGGTTAGGGTGGGTTAAGTGAGTTAGGGTTAGGGCGCAGATGAGGTGAGTGTGCGATAGTGAGAATTTGGGGCTAGGGGCGGGTTAAGTGAGTTAGGGTTAGGGCGCGGGTGAGGTGAGTGTGCGATAGTGACAGAATTTGGGGTTAGGGGTGGGTTAAGTGAGTTAGAGTTAGGGCGCAGATGAGGTGAGTCTGCGATAGTGAGAATTTGGGGTTAGGGGTGGGTTAAGTGAATTAGGGTTAGGGCACGGGTGAGGTGAGTGTGCGATAGTGATGGACCTTAGGGTTAGGGTCTGGGTTAAGGTAAGTGGATAGATAGTAGTGTATGTGCAGTGTAGTGTAGGGTTAGATGTAGCTTTTAAGTGTATGTGTGTGGATTGCTGCTTTTTCATGTGCTTGTGGTATGTGTGTGTTTCTCGGAACAGTGAATTTTTTCCCTGGGAAACAATTCGCTGTTTTGAGGTTTAGATATTGTTAGGGTTTGGGTTTTGCAGTTCAACGTTACAGCATTCGATAATGAGCTGTTTCTATGATCTAATATAGACCCCCATAGTCAAAAGGATGATAATCAGGTAGATGGCACTGAAGAATGGACAAAAATTACCAATCCCATCAGGTTTGCCAAAAGATTTCTTGGAAATGTCACTAGTTCTCTGAATAAGTAATTTAGCTACTGGACTAAGAGCTCATAAAATTTTTAAAAGCCTTGTTTCACTGGTAAACATTACTAGTCCCTTTAAGATATCATTCTTTGATTACTGTCAGAAAGCATTTGTTCAGATATGTTTGGAATATCAGATGGCTGGACTTAATGCACATTATCTGACTATGTCCCAGTTTCACTGCAGAGAGTATCCCAATAACCAGATTGCTGGACTGATGACTCATGAACAGAATCTTGTGCCTGACAAAATGTGAGCCATAGACTACTGTGAAATGGGAACAGCATACGAGTATGCTCAGTGAGCTGTATGTTTCTACACTGCCATCAGTGAGGCCACATTGACTGGTGAGACATATCAGGACAGTCCATGACATAGGAGCACATATTATGGAGTCTGCATGTCCTGTGGTAGTAAAGTACAATCAGAGCTGTTAAAGCATTAATGGCAGGGTCATGGGTGGACTGCATGTAGAGTATAGTGAGAGCTTTTAAAACATTAGTGGTAGGGGCACAAATGAACTGCATGGACAGCACCATGAGAGTTGATAAAACATTAGTGGTAGGGGGATGGATGGAGTGCATGGACAGCACAGTGAGAGGTGCTAAAAGATTAATGGCAGGGTCATTGGTGGACTGCATGTACAGTACCGTGAGAGCTGTTTAGACATTAGTGGCAGGGTCATGGTTGGAATGCATGGACAGTACAGTGAGAGCTATTAAAACATTAGTCTCTAGGGCAGGGGTGGACTGCATGGCATTTTGTGAGTCAAGATGCAACAAAGTGCCATCAGCTTAAAAGAGGAATGGGAAATAATTCATACAACATATGTTTATGTGTAGTCATATATTTTCATACACAAGCGCATGTGCGTGTTTACACACACACACACACACACACACACACACACACACACACACACACACACACACACACACACACACACACACACACACACACACAAACACACACATATAGAGCTATGCATATCTTTTTCTGGCATTGAATGTGTAAAGCAATAGTGCCAGGATACACAATACTGCAATCTGTGCACCCTGCAAAGAAATAACACAATGTACTGCAGACAATGTTAATGAATATTTGAAAAGTGACCAGCATAACATCCTCTGTGTCCTGCAAAGTAGTAGAGTTGTGGTTGCTTGCATAGCATAATGTAATAAGCGCATACCATAGAAGTCCGTTAGCCTACAAAGCAATAGTACTGTGGACATGCTGGTAATAAGGTGGTATGTCCGGTGTGTGTGTGTGTGTGTGTGTGTGTGTGTGTGTGTGTGTGTGCGTTTGTTTGGTGTTTACATTGCAGTTTGTATACTTACACTCTACCACTGGCCGCTATGGTAGCACTTCTAATATCCTGCATAGATGACCTGTCTGTAGACATCTGACACTGTGATGCTACTGTATATGATATGATGGCCTTGGTAAGCAATATAACTGTTTGTTTCTCTGTGTATTGTGTTGGCTTGTTTCTTTGTGTATTGTGTTGGCAGTGATATTCATGTTTACATGCTCATTTAAATGTATGCTGAATACATTTATGGACATGATGCATACTAATGTATTTTAGTGGCAGTTCTGCTACTCCACTGTTTCTGAATCCCTTGTCACAAGTGACAATGGTACTATATGTACATTGTGCCAAATTTTTGCATCTGACCAGAAGATCTTTTTTTTTCCCTGGAGATCATCACTAATTAACTGAAAAGAAATCATTCCAAGGGATATGTTTGTTAGGCATCAAAGAATTTTTAAAAAATTAAAAAAAAAGTGAAATGTAATATCTTCTGTTTGACTATTCAGTGTTTGGTATAAGGGTCTCAAGGATTTTGGTGATTCTGAGATTGCAAAACAATATTTGTGCACTGACTATAGTGAACTACTTGTGACATTTGGCTTCAGTAGTGCAATTTGTCATTGACTGAATGATTCCTCTTTTCATTTTTTTCTAAATTACTATTTTCCTATGAGCTCTCATGTATTAAGTAGAGGGTGCAGTCATCTGTCACTTTGTTTAGCCTGTTCTGGTCATCATTTCTCCCCATAGGAGTTGTTTCTGCCTAATAATATGCATACGAATAGTATATAATAATATAAACAATGCTTATCTAGAGCTATGTTTGGGTAAGGTGTATTGCCATTAAGGTGAAGCTTAAGTGAGTAAATGATGATACCCATGGGGAGAACTATATAAGAAGAAAAATGATTGCTATGTAATGATGATGTGTTTAAATGCAGATTATTATTTCATTTATAAATAATCTTGTATAAAACATTCTATATGTAGCAGCCTATTTGTTTCTCAGAGTGCAATAAACAGTGGACAGTGCATTAATGCACATATGTACAGTTACACATAAATGCAGCACATCTGTGTGACTCGTTTGATGCTCAAATAAAGCAGTATCCGCTATGCTATCCCTTTCCATAAGGAGTTATGGGGCTAGCCCAGGGTGGCCTTGCAGTTTCCCATTCATTCATTCGTTCATTCATTCATTCATTCATTCATTCAGTCAATTAGTGTTTGAAGAGGGGAAGGAAGCTACTTTTAACAGAAGGGCAGTCTATTTTGGATGAGGACAATTCTTTGAGATTATCCCTGGTGAAAACATAAATCTGAAACCTTTTTGAATAATAGAATTGCAATGGCAAACAGTAAAGGAGGAAATGCAGAGGATGCCTAAGCTGGGGATGACAGAGGAATAATACAGTGACAGGAATAGCCCATTGTCTCGGTTTCCAAACACAATGGGACTGTAATATTTTGTAATAACTATAGAAAAGTGAATAGTATATCCAGAATTGATCCATGCTTCATAACAACAGTGGATAAACTGAAAGAAAAGTTGGAGATGGCTGCATTTCTCTCTCCACTTTGCACTTGATTAAAGGTTATTGGCAAGATCTACTACCTCCAACTACAAAGGAGAAACATCATTCTCCATAACTGATAATGTTTTTTATTATAAGGGGATTATAAGGGGATGCTGTTTGGCATTCATGGAGTGCCAGCAATGCTGTAGAAGCTTATGGATAGAATTATTATACCCCCCACCTAATATGCAACAATTTATCTTGACAATGCAATACATTTTTAAAGAAGATTGTGAAAGACACCTTACCAAGGTTCAGGCTGTTTAGGATTCTTTTAGACAAGCTGGTTTAACATCTAATCCAAGCAAGTGTAAACTGGATACAAATAAAGCTTGGTATTTGGGTTATATGATAGGGAAGGGAATAGTTAAAAACCCTGACAAGGAAAGAAGAGGGTTATGTAATTTGCTCACGTTACTAAAAGACAAGTGAATTACCCTTTTGAGTTGACCAACTACCACTGAAATGTATACTAAATGTCATCAATATAGCTTGGTCTGTGATTGATTTAACAAAGAGGAAGACTCTCCTGAATGACTAGTAGATGGAAGAGGCAGAACAGAAATTTAAGAAGTTAAATAGTATGGTTTGATCTGAACCCTTCTTTTAATGCTGGACTTCACTAAACAGTTCATAGTGATCACAGATGCCTCTAAGGTATTCTTAGGAAGAGTGCTCGCACATGTTGAAGGGAATGGACAGCAAATTTGCTGTATCAGGTGGAAGTTAAGTAATGCTGAGTGGAGGTATTCAGGGAATTAAGTGACAATGTGTTACCTTTGGTCAGTAACCTTTTATTAATTATCAGTCATGCACCCCTCAATTGCTCTACAAACATGAAGATAGTACTTCCAAGCTTACCAGGTGAACTTTGTCACTGCATTAATTCCAGTTAAAATAGTGCATTGTCTAGGCTAGCATCATCTGGATATAGATGGCTGATCCAGGCCTACAGCTCACCTGCAGGCATTAGAAAGGATGGTTCTACACTGGAGCATTCATGTAATACATTGCCAGCTTTGTCAGCTTTGTTTACCAGGGTGAGCAGTGATGTGGAAAGGAAAACTCTGACTGAAGCCATGTTGTACCCTAGAGGTTGTGTCTTTGACAATAGATATAGGTTTTGCAGGCAGAAAAAAAGGAAGTTATGTGAGGGTAAAACCAGCTACATTTTAGGCCTGAGGTCAGTAGACATTGTGTATGAACTTGCCACTAACACTAGAGGTATTTCCGGAGAGGGGTCCCCAGCATGTCTGAGTGGAAGAAGATTGTTTTAGCAGAGTGGAGCTGCTATCCAGCTATAAAGAATTGCTATTATGTTGGATGAAAGCTGTTGTACTTGTGAAGTTTACCTTGCATTGCCTGTGTGGGAAGCTGTTGAGACTCTTCCATACCTGTGGAAATGTTACTACTTTTGTTGTGAAGGTGCAAAAAGGAAATATCAAATATGCCTGAGACATGGACATTTTAGGGCTAGCACTGAGAGACACTTTGTGTAGTCTCTGTTGCATGGGAATGAAGCAATCCCAAAATGGCATCTTCCAGAAGGTTATAAATACTGCTTTGAAGTCTGTATTTCATTTAAGTTTTTTGCTGCCACCTATTTTGCCAAGAATAACATGTTTTTGTCCCTTTTACTTGTAAATAAACCCATGATGAGTCCTGCAAAATTGAATGTTTCTCTGTGGTTAGTATTAAAGTGAAATACAACAAAGTACAAATATATACTGGATGGCGCAGTGCTGCAGCTGTAGTGTTGTTGCATCACAGCAAGAGGTTCTCCAGTTCAATTCTCAGTTGTGGTGCCTTCTGTGTGGAATCTGCATGTCTTCCCTGCATTTGTGTGGGTTTTGTCCAGGTGCTTTGATTTCCTCTCACAATTCAAATGTATATATCTGGAGCATTTCTCCCTGGGCCTCCGCTGAAAATTGGCTTTGTTCCAAGTTGGACTTTCCTGGTAAACAAATGTTAAATTAAAAAAAAAAAAAATATATATATATATATATATATATATATATATATATCTATATATATCTATATATATATATATATATATATATATATATATATATATATATATATATATATATATATATATAGGTGTGTGTAAATAATGTTGACAATGGAAATGTTGACAAGGCACAATGTATGTATGAGGGGCATCCTCAACACAGGAAGATTAAAACTTCTCTCATATTCCCGGCTAATTATATATACTAACTCTTGAGATGGCCCAGTCCCTGGGGAAGGAGCATAATCTCTAATCCCATTTCACACACCTGTCAATCATCTGTTCTGTCGAGCAAAGTGTTATGACTTACGGAAGTTTTGCCCAACTAAACCACTCCAATATATATATATATATATATATATATATATATATATATATATATATATATATATATATATATATATATATATGTGTGTGATAACAAAATGAATAAATCACAAAACATTGACAGCTTCTCTTGATTGGCAAACCCCAGCTGCAAAATCCAGTTCAAGCATTGTCTGAATAGTGGTGCTTTAGTGAAAGGGCTTTTAGTAATATAAAGTATAGAGTTAGGGGCAAGGGTATGGAGTATAGTTATGATTAGCACACATGATTAAGGACATAATGTATAGAGTTAGGGGCAGGGCTATGGAGTATAGTTATGATTAGCACACATGATTAAGGATATAATGTATAGAGTTAGGGGCAGGGCTATGGAGTATAGTTATGATTAGCACACATGATTAATCATAAAATGTAAAGAGTTAGGGGCAGTGCTATGGAGTATAGTTATGATTAGCACACATGATTAAGGATATAATGTACGGAGTTAGGGGCAGGGGTATGGAGTATAGTTATGATTAGCACACATGATTAAGGATATAATGTATAGAGTTAGGGGCAGTGGTATGGAGTATAGTTATGATTAGCACACATGATTAAGGATATAATGTATAGAGCTAGGGGCAGAGCTATGGAATATAGTTATGATTAGCACACATGATTAAGGATATAATGTATTGAGAAAGGGGCAGGGGTATGGAGTATAGTTATGATTATCACACATGATTAAGGATATAATGTATGGAGTTAGGGGCAGGGGTATGGAGTATAGTTATGATTAGCACACATGATTAAGGATATAATGTATAGAGTTAGGGTCAGGGCTATGGAGTATTGTTATGATTAGCACACATGATTAAGGATATAATGTATAGAGTTAGGGGCAGGGCTATTTAGTACAGTTATGATTAGCACACATGATTAAGGACATAATGTATAAAGTTAGGGGCAGGGCTATGGAGTATAGTTATGATTAGCACACATGATTAAGGATATAATGTATAGAGTTAGGGGCAGGGCTATGGAGTATAGTTATGATTAGCACACATGATTAAGGATATAATGTATAGAGTTAGGGGCAGGGCTATGGAGTATAGTTATGATTAGCACACATTATTAAGGATATAATGTATATGGTTAGGGGCAGGGGTATGGAGTATAGTTATCATTAGCACACATGATTAAGGATATAATGTATTGAGTTAGGGGCAGGGCTATGAAGTATAGTTATGATTAGCACACATGATTAAGGATATAATGTATAGAGTTAGGGGCAGGGCTATGGAGTATAGTTATGATTAGCACACATGATTAAGGATATCATGTATAGAGTTAGGGGCAGGGCCATGGAGTTTAGTTATGATTAGCACACATGATTAAGGATATAATGTATAGAGTTAGGGGCAGGGCTATGGAGTATAGTTATAATTAGCACACATGATTAAGGATATAATGTATAGAGTTAGGGGCAGGGCTATGGAGTATAGTTATGATTAGCACACATGATTAAGGATATAATGTATAGAGTTAGGGGCAGCGCTATTGAGTATAGTTATGATTAGCACACATGATTAAGGATATAATGTATAGAGTTAGGGGCAGGGGTATGGAGTATAGTTATGATTAGCAGGAATGATTAAGGATATAATGTATAGAGTTAGGGGCTGGGCTATGGAGTATAGTTATGATTAGCACACATCATTAGTAACATAATGTATAGAGTTAGGGGCAGGGCTATGAAGTATAGTTATGATTAGCACGCATGATTAAGGATATAATGTATAGAGTTAAGGGCAGGGGTATGGAGTATAGTTATGATTAGCACACATGATTAAGGATATCATGTATAGAGTTAGGGGCAGGGCCATGGAGTATAGTTATGATTAACACACATGATTAAGGATATAATGTATAGAGCTAGGGGCATGGCTATGGAGTATAGTTATGATTAGCACACATGACTAAGGATATAATGTATAGAGTTAGGTGCAGGGGTATGGAGTATAGTTATGATTAGCACACATGATTAAGGATATGATGTATAGAGTTAGGGGCAGCTGCAGGGCTATGGAGTATAGTTATGATTAGCACACATGATTAAGGATATAATGTATAGAGTTAGGGGCAGGGCTATGGAGTATAGTTATGATTAGCACACATGATTAAGGATATAATGTATAGAGTTAGGGGCAGGGCTATGGAGTATAGTTATGATTAGCACACATGATTAAGGATATAATGTATTGAGTTAGGGGCAGGAGTTTGGAGTATATTTATGATTAGCAAACATGATTAAGGATATAATGTATTGAGTTAGGGGCAGGGGTATGGAGTATAGTTATGATTAGGACACATGATTAAGGATATAATGTATAGAGTTAGGGGCAGGGCTATGGAGTATAGTTATGATTAGCACACATGATTAAGGATATAATGTATAGAGTTAGGGGCAGGGCTATGGAGTATAGTTATGATTAGCACACATGATTAAGGATATAATGTATAGAGTTAGGGGCAGGGCTATGGAGTATAGTTATGATTAGCACACATGATTAAGGATATAATGTATAGAGTTAGGGGCAGGGGTATGGAGTATAGTTATGATTAGCACACATGATTAAGGATATAATGTATGGAGTTAGGGGCAGGGCTATGGAGTATAGTTATGATTAGCACACATGATTAAGGATATAATGTATAGAGTTAGGGGCAGGGCTATGGAGTATAGTTATGATTAGCACACATGATTAAGGATATAATGTATAGAGTTAGGGGCAGGGCTATGGAGTATAGTTATGATTAGCACACATGATTAAGGATATAATGTATAGAGTTAGGGGCAGGGGTATGGAGTATAGTTATGATTAGCACACATGATTAAGGATATAATGTATAGAGTTAGGGGCAGGGCTATGGAGTATAGTTATGATTAGCACACATGATTAAGGATATAATGTATAGAGTTAGGGGCAGGGCTATGGAGTATAGTTATGATTAGCACACATGATTAAGGATATAATGTATAGAGTTAGGGGCAGGGGTATGGAGTATAGTTATGATTAGCACACATGATTAAGGATATAATGTATAGAGTTAGGGGCAGGGCTATGGAGTATAGTTATGATTAGCACACATGATTAAGGATATAATGTATAGAGTTAGGGGCAGGGGTATGGAGTATAGTTATGATTAGCACACATGATTAAGGATATAATGTATAGAGTTAGGGGCAGGGCTATGGAGTATAGTTATGATTAGCACACATGATTAAGGATATAATGTATAGAGTTAGGGGCAGGGCTATGGAGTATAGTTATGATTAGCACACATGATTAAGGATATAATGTATAGAGTTAGGGGCAGGGTATGGAGTATAGTTATGATTAGCACACATGATTAAAGATATAATGTATAGAGTTAGGGGCAGGGCTATGGAGTATTGTTATGATTAGCACAAATGATTAATGATATCATGTATAGAGCTAGGGGCAGGGCTATTTAGTACAGTTATGATTAGCACACATGATTAAGGATATAATGTATAGAGTTAGGGGCAGGGCTATGGAGTATAGTTATGATTAGCACACATGATTAAGGATATAATGTATAGAGTTAGGGGCAGGGGTATGGAGTATAGTTATGATTAGCACACATGATTAAGGATATAATGTATAGAGTTAGGGGCAGGGCTATGGAGTATAGTTATGATTAGCACACATGATTAAGGATATAATGTATAGAGTTAGGGGCAGGGCTATGGAGTATAGTTATGATTAGCACACATGATTAAGGATATAATGTATAGAGTTAGGGGCAGGGGTATGGAGTATAGTTATGATTAGCACACATGATTAAGGATATAATGTATTGAGTTAGGGGCAGGGTATGGAGTATAGTTATGATTAGCACACATGATTAAGGATATCATGTATTGAGTTAGGGGCAGGGCTATGGAGTATAGTTATGATTAGAACACATGATTAAGGATATAATGTATAGAGAAAGTGGCAGGGGTATGGAGTATAGGTATGATTAGCACACATGATTAAGGATATAATGTATAGAGTTAGGGGCAGGTCTATGGAGTATAGTTATGATTAGCACACATGATTAAGGATATAATGTATAGAGTTAGGGGCAGGGCTATGTAGTACAGTTATGATTAGCACACATGATTAAGGATATAATGTATAGAGTTAGGGGCAGGACTATGGAGTATAGTTATGATTAGCACACATCATTAGTAACATAATGTATAGAGTTAGGGGTAAGGCTATGGAGTTAAGTTATGATTAGCACACATGATTAAGGATATAATGTATAGAGTTCGGGGCAGAGGTATGGAATATAGCTATGATTAGCACACATGATTAAGGATATAATGTATATAGTTAGGGGCATGCGCTATGGAGTATAGTTATGATTAGCACACATGATTAGGGATATAATGTTTAGAGTTAGGGGCAGGGGTATGGAGTATAGCTATGATTAGCACACATGGTTAAGGATATCATGTATGGCGTTAGCGGCAGGGGTATGGAGTATATTTATGATTAGCACACATGATTAAGGATATAATGTATGGAGTTAGGGGCAGGGCTATGGAGTATAGTTATGATTAGCACACATGATTAAGGATATAATGTATAGAGTTAGGGGCAGGGCTATGGAGTATAGTTATGATTAGCACACATGATTAAGGATATAATGTATAGAGTTAGGGGCAGGGGTATGGAGTATAGTTATGATTAGCACACATGATTAAGGATATAATGTATAGAGTTAGGGGCAGGGCTATGGAGTATAGTTATGATTAGCACACATCATTAGTAACATAATGTATAGAGTTAGGGGCAGGGCTATGGAGTATAGTTATGATTAGCACACATGATTAAGGATATAATGTATTGAGTTAGGGGCAGGGGTATGGAGTATAGTTATGATTAGCACACATGATTAAGGATATAATGTATAGAGTTAGGGGCAGGGCTATGGAGTATAGTTATGATTAGCACACATGATTAAGGATATAATGTATAGAGTTAGGGGCAGGGCTATGGAGTATAGTTATGATTAGCACACATGATTAAGGATATAATGTATAGAGTTAGGGGCAGGGCTATGGAGTATAGTTATGATTAGCACACATGATTAAGGATATAATGTATAGAGTTAGGGGCAGGGCTATGGAGTATTGTTATGATTAGCACACATGATTAAGGATATAATGTATAGAGTTAGGGTCAGGGCTATGGAGTATTGTTATGATTAGCACACATGATTAAGGATATAATGTATAGAGTTAGGGGTAGGGCTATGGAGTAGAGTTATGATTAGCACACATGATTAAGAATATAATGTATAGAGTTAGGGGCAGGGCTATGGAGTATAGTTATGATTAGCACACATGATTAAGGATATAATGTATAGAGTTAGGGGCAGGGCTATGGAGTATAGTTATGATTAGCACACATGATTAAGGATATAATGTATAGAGTTAGGGGCAGGGCTATGGAGTATAGTTATGATTAGCACACATGATTAAGGATATAATGTATAGAGTTAGGGGCAGGGCTATGGAGTATAGTTATGATTAGCACACATGATTAAGGATATAATGTATAGAGTTAGGGCAGGGCTATGGAGTATAGTTATGATTAGCACATATGATTAAGGATATAATGTATAGAGTTAGTGGCAGGGCTATGGAGTATAGTTATGATTAGCACACATGATTAAGGATATAATGTATAGAGTTAGGGGCAGGGCTATGGAGTATAGTTATGATTAGCACACATTATTAAGGATATAATGTATATGGTTAGGGGCAGGGGTATGGAGTATAGTTATCATTAGCACACATGATTAAGGATATAATGTATTGAGTTAGGGGCAGGGGTATGGAGTATAGCTATGATTAGCACACATGATTAAGGATATAATGTATTGTGTTAGGTGCAGGGCTATGGTGTATAGTTATGATTAGCACACATGATTAAGGATATAATGTATTGAGTTAGGGGCACGGCTATGAAGTATAGTTATGATTAGCACACATGATTAAGGATATAATGTATAGAGTTAGGGGCAGGGCTATGGAGTATAGTTATGATTAGCACACATGATTAAGGATATAATGTATAGAGTTAGGGGTAGGCCATGGAGTTTAGTTATGATTAGCACACATCATTAAGGATATAATGTATAGAGTTAGGGGCAGGGCTAATGAGTATAGTTATAATTAGCACACATGATTAAGGATATAATGTATAGAGTTAGGGGCAGGGGTATGGAGTATAGTTATGATTAGCACACATGATTAAGGATATAATGTATGGAGTTAGGAGCAGGGGTATGGAGTATAGTTATCATTAGCGCACATGATTAAGGATATTATGTGTAGAGTTAAGGGCATGGCTAGGGAGTATAGTTATGATTAGCACACATGATTAAGGATATAATGTATAGAGTTAGGGGCAGCGCTATGGAGTATAGTTATGATTAGCACACATGATTAAGGATATAATGTATAGAGTTAGGGGCAGGGCTATGGAGTATAGTTATGATTAGCACACATGATTAAGGATATAATGTATAGAGTTAGGGGCAGGGCTATGGAGTATAGTTATGATTAGCACACATGATTAAGGATATAATGTATAGAGTTAAGGCAGGGGTATGGAGTATAGTTATGATTAGCACACATGATTAAGGATATAATGTATAGAGTTAGGGGCAGGGCTATGGAGTATAGTTATGATTAGCACACATGATTAAGGATATAATGTATAGAGTTAGGGGCAGGGGTATGGAGTATAGTTATGATTAGCACACATGATTAAGGATATCATGTATAGCATTAGCGGCAGGGGATGGAGTATATTTATGATTAGCACACATGATTAAGGATATAATGTATGGAGTATAGTTATGATTAGCACACATGATTAAGGATATAATGTATAGAGTTAGGGGCAGGGCTATGGAGTATAGTTATGATTAGCACACATGATTAAGGATATAATGTATAGAGTTAGGGGCAGGGCTATGGAGTATAGTTATGATTAGCACACATGATTAAGGATATAATGTATAGAGTTAGGGGCAGGGCTATGGAGTATAGTTATGATTAGCACACATGATTAAGGATATAATGTATAGAGTTAGGGGCAGGGCTATGGAGTATAGTTATGATTAGCACACATGATTAAGGATATAATGTATAGAGTTAGGGGCAGGGCTATGGAGTATAGTTATGATTAGCACACATGATTAAGGATATAATGTATAGAGTTAGGGGCAGGGCTATGGAGTATAGTTATGATTAGCACACATGATTAAGGATATAATGTATAGAGTTAGGGGCAGGGCTATGGAGTATAGTTATGATTAGCACACATGATTAAGGATATAATGTATAGAGTTAGGGGCAGGGCTATGGAGTATAGTTATGATTAGCACACATGATTAAGGATATAATGTATAGAGTTAGGGGCAGGGCTATGGAGTATAGTTATGATTAGCACACATGATTAAGGATATAATGTATAGAGTTAGGGGCAGGGCTATGGAGTATAGTTATGATTAGCACACATGATTAAGGATATAATGTATAGAGTTAGGGGCAGGGCTATGGAGTATAGTTATGATTAGCACACATGATTAAGGATATAATGTATAGAGTTAGGGGCAGGGCTATGGAGTATAGTTATGATTAGCACACATGATTAAGGATATAATGTATAGAGTTAGGGGCAGGGCTATGGAGTATAGTTATGATTAGCACACATGATTAAGGATATAATGTATAGAGTTAGGGGCAGGGCTATGGAGTATAGTTATGATTAGCACACATGATTAAGGATATAATGTATAGAGTTAGGGGCAGGGCTATGGAGTATAGTTATGATTAGCACACATGATTAAGGATATAATGTATAGAGTTAGGGGCAGGGCTATGGAGTATAGTTATGATTAGCACACATGATTAAGGATATAATGTATAGAGTTAGGGGCAGGGCTATGGAGTATAGTTATGATTAGCACACATGATTAAGGATATAATGTATAGAGTTAGGGGCAGGGCTATGGAGTATAGTTATGATTAGCACACATGATTAAGGATATAATGTATAGAGTTAGGGGCAGGGCTATGGAGTATAGTTATGATTAGCACACATGATTAAGGATATAATGTATAGAGTTAGGGGCAGGGCTATGGAGTATAGTTATGATTAGCACACATGATTAAGGATATAATGTATAGAGTTAGGGGCAGGGCTATGGAGTATAGTTATGATTAGCACACATGATTAAGGATATAATGTATAGAGTTAGGGGCAGGGCTATGGAGTATAGTTATGATTAGCACACATGATTAAGGATATAATGTATAGAGTTAGGGGCAGGGCTATGGAGTATAGTTATGATTAGCACACATGATTAAGGATATAATGTATAGAGTTAGGGGCAGGGCTATGGAGTATAGTTATGATTAGCACACATGATTAAGGATATAATGTATAGAGTTAGGGGCAGGGCTATGGAGTATAGTTATGATTAGCACACATGATTAAGGATATAATGTATAGAGTTAGGGGCAGGGCTATGGAGTATAGTTATGATTAGCACACATGATTAAGGATATAATGTATAGAGTTAGGGGCAGGGCTATGGAGTATAGTTATGATTAGCACACATGATTAAGGATATAATGTATAGAGTTAGGGGCAGGGCTATGGAGTATAGTTATGATTAGCACACATGATTAAAGATATAATGTATAGAGTTAGGGGCAGGGCTATGGAGTATTGTTATGATTAGCACACATGATTAAGGATATAATGTATACAGTTAGGGACAGGGCTATAGGGTATAGTTGTGATTGGCACATATGATTAAGGGTATAATGTATAGAGTTAGTGGCAGGGCTATGGAGTATAGTTATGATTAGCACACATGATTAAGGATATAATGTATAGAGTTAGGGGCAGGGCTATGGAGTATAGTTATGATTAGCACACATGATTAAGGATATAATGTATAGAGTTAGGGGCAGGGCTATGGAGTATAGTTATGATTAGCACACATGATTAAGGATATAATGTATAGAGTTAGGGGCAGGGCTATGGAGTATAGTTATGATTAGCACACATGATTAAGGATATAATGTATAGAGTTAGGGGCAGGGCTATGGAGTATAGTTATGATTAGCACACATGATTAAGGATATAATGTATAGAGTTAGGGGCAGGGCTATGGAGTATAGTTATGATTAGCACACATGATTAAGGATATAATGTATAGAGTTAGGGGCAGGGCTATGGAGTATAGTTATGATTAGCACACATGATTAAGGATATAATGTATAGAGTTAGGGGCAGGGCTATGGAGTATAGTTATGATTAGCACACATGATTAAGGATATAATGTATAGAGTTAGGGGCAGGGCTATGGAGTATAGTTATGATTAGCACACATGATTAAGGATATAATGTATAGAGTTAGGGGCAGGGCTATGGAGTATAGTTATGATTAGCACACATGATTAAGGATATAATGTATAGAGTTAGGGGCAGGGCTATGGAGTATAGTTATGATTAGCACACATGATTAAGGATATAATGTATAGAGTTAGGGGCAGGGCTATGGAGTATAGTTATGATTAGCACACATGATTAAGGATATAATGTATAGAGTTAGGGGCAGGGCTATGGAGTATAGTTATGATTAGCACACATGATTAAGGATATAATGTATAGAGTTAGGGGCAGGGCTATGGAGTATAGTTATGATTAGCACACATGATTAAGGATATAATGTATAGAGTTAGGGGCAGGGCTATGGAGTATAGTTATGATTAGCACACATGATTAAGGATATAATGTATAGAGTTAGGGGCAGGGGTATGGAGTATAGTTATGATTAGCACACATGATTAAGGATATAATGTATAGAGTTAGGGGCAGGGCTATGGAGTATAGTTATGATTAGCACACATGATTAAGGATATAATGTATAGAGTTAGGGGCAGGGCTATGGAGTATAGTTATGATTAGCACACATGATTAAGGATATAATGTATAGAGTTAGGGGCAGGGCTATGGAGTATAGTTATGATTAGCACACATGATTAAGGATATAATGTATAGAGTTAGGGGCAGGGCTATGGAGTATAGTTATGATTAGCACACATGATTAAGGATATAATGTATAGAGTTAGGGGCAGGGCTATGGAGTATAGTTATGATTAGCACACATGATTAAGGATATAATGTATAGAGTTAGGGGCAGGGCTATGGAGTATAGTTATGATTAGCACACATGATTAAGGATATAATGTATAGAGTTAGGGGCAGGGCTATGGAGTATAGTTATGATTAGCACACATGATTAAGGATATAATGTATAGAGTTAGGGGAGGGCTATGGAGTATAGTTATGATTAGCACACATGATTAACAATATAATGTATAGAGTTAGGGACAGGGCTATAGAGTATAGTTATGATTAGCACACATGATTAAGGATATAATGTATAGAGTTAGGGGCAGGGCTATGGAGTATAGTTATGATTAGCACACATGATTAAGGATATAATGTATAGAGTTAGGGGCAGGGCTATGGAGTATAGTTATGATTAGCACACATGATTAAGGATATAATGTATAGAGTTAGGGGCAGGGCTATGGAGTATAGTTATGATTAGCACACATGATTAAGGATATAATGTATAGAGTTAGGGGCAGGGCTATGGAGTATAGTTATGATTAGCACACATGATTAAGGATATAATGTATAGAGTTAGGGGCAGGGCTATGGAGTATAGTTATGATTAGCACACATGATTAAGGATATAATGTATAGAGTTAGGGGCAGGGCTATGGAGTATAGTTATGATTAGCACACATGATTAAGGATATAATGTATAGAGTTAGGGGCAGGGCTATGGAGTATAGTTATGATTAGCACACATGATTAAGGATATAATGTATAGAGTTAGGGGCAGGGCTATGGAGTATAGTTATGATTAGCACACATGATTAAGGATATAATGTATAGAGTTAGGGGCATGTGCTATGGAGTATAGTTATGATTAGCACACATGATTAAGGATATAATGTATAGAGTTAGGGGCAGGGATATGGAGTATAGTTATGATTAGCACACATGATTAAGGATATAATGTATAGAGTTAGGGGCAGGGCTATGGAGTATAGTTATGATTAGCACACATGATTAAGGATATAATGTATAGAGTTAGGGGCAGGGCTATGGAGTATAGTTATGATTAGCACACATGATTAAGGATATAATGTATAGAGTTAGGGGCAGGGCTATGGAGTATAGTTATGATTAGCACACATGATTAAGGATATAATGTATAGAGTTAGAGGCAGGGCTATGGAGTATAGTTATGATTAGCACACATGATTAAGGATATAATGTATAGAGTTAGGGGCAGGGCTATGGAGTATAGTTATGATTAGCACACATGATTAAGGATATAATGTATAGAGTTAGGGGCAGGGCTATGGAGTATAGTTATGATTAGCACACATGATTAAGGATATAATGTATAGAGTTAGGGGCAGGGCTATGGAGTATAGTTATGATTAGCACACATGATTAAGGATATAATGTATAGAGTTAGGGGCAGGGGTATGGAGTATAGTTATGATTAGCACACATGATTAAGGATATAATGTATAGAGTTAGGGGCAGGGCTATGGAGTATAGTTATGATTAGCACACATGATTAAGGATATAATGTATAGAGTTAGGGGCAGGGCTATGGAGTATAGTTATGATTAGCACACATGATTAAGGATATAATGTATAGAGTTAGGGGCAGGGCTATGGAGTATAGTTATGATTAGCACACATGATTAAGGATATAATGTATAGAGTTAGGGGCAGGGCTATGGAGTATAGTTATGATTAGCACACATGATTAAGGATATAATGTATAGAGTTAGGGGCAGGGCTATGGAGTATAGTTATGATTAGCACACATGATTAAGGATATAATGTATAGAGTTAGGGGCAGGGCTATGGAGTATAGTTATGATTAGCACACATGATTAAGGATATAATGTATAGAGTTAGGGGCAGGGCTATGGAGTATAGTTATGATTAGCACACATGATTAAGGATATAATGTATAGAGTTAGGGGCAGGGCTATGGAGTATAGTTATGATTAGCACACATGATTAAGGATATAATGTATAGAATTAGGGGCAGGGCTATGGAGTATAGTTATGATTAGCACATGATTAAAATA